>NC_059132.1:26566854-26869884 GCF_020740605.2 Lemur catta | reverse complement strand
GTCTTCATCAAATTATATATATACTTTTTCCTCAGGAAACTCATTCTGGGTTTAAGTCAGGGGTCATAAACTGGTCTGCAAATATGGCTTATTAGGGCTATTTTTTAAAACATTGTGTTTGAATGTTCTACTCAGGGTATGCTTATTCTTGTTTGCCTCAGGCCTCACTATTCCTTATTGTGCCCCCCACATTCACATATTTATGTGATCTTGACCCCTACAGGCATTTAAGTTTGTGGCTACTAATTTAAGTGAATATACTTAAACTGTGCAGAGATAAGAGAGCAAATTGGCATCATATGATGTCTGCCTTTGCAGGTAGACTGTACTATTGATTATAATATTTTCTGCCTCTCCTGTAGAAGGATTATACACCCCTGTCACATTGATATGTGATTTACTTTTGGTCGACGAAATGTGAGCAGAAGTGAAATGTGCCAGTTGCAAGCACAAGTCACACATGGTACTTCTGCACAGAGGTTTTTAAGAGCCACTGTGTGATTCTCACTTTTCCCTTCTCTGCTGTGAGACCAGCAATGTCTCAGATAGGGGTTACTCTGTCAGCCTCAGTCTCCAAATAAAATGACATAGAACAAAGCTGACACCAACCATCTACAGACACGTAGAATAAGTGAGAAATAAATGTTTGTTGTTGTGAACCACTGAGATTTTGGGGTCATTTATTAGCTCAGCATAACCTTGTCCATTAGGACTGATACAACCCCTCTATGTGTTTCAAAGATAACCAACTTAGGGAAGTCTTCCTGGCTTGGATATGTGTTCATGAAAGCCACTTAGCTCTTTGTTTATTTCCACCGAGATGTTGGCAATCTGGGGCGGAGGAAAAGTTCAAAGATCTGCTCTGGGGAACAGATATAAAGCAAAATGCAATTTACTGCTACAAGGGTGGCTGTGCGTAATACCCTAAAAAGTGCCCCAAAAGGAGGAGTTCATCTTGGAATATAAGTGCTGGCATTATTCCTCAACTGTTTCATCACTGTGGCTGCTCATCTGTCACTCTTTCGTCATTAATCCATGATTAATCATTCAGGTTCTTTTGAGGTCCAAATTAGCCTGATAAAATTTTGAGAAGAAAAAATATGAAACAAGAGCCTTAAAGAAAAAGAATCTCAGAGTTGGGGGAGATATAAATCATCTCAAAAGCACCTGCTCCCTTAGCAAACATATAATAATTCATGGTTTAGCTGTGTATTATCTTCTAGACAATGCTTCCTAAATCTGTCCCACTGGCTTTGACTCTCCTTTCTGGATCTGTTAAATATTGTCCCAGTCCCTGAAAGTTTTTTGGAAGCTCCAGTACCACCTCAAACTCAACATTAAGTGAACCTGAACTTGTTACTTTCCTTTCCAAATGTTCTATTTATACCCATGATGTCATTATTCTGTCTCCTAGAGCCTGAAATTTAGAGTCCTCTAGGTAGGAAAAGGCAGTCCTGGGAGAGCATATAGCAAGGGCAGAGGCACAGAGGAAAGGAATCCCAAGGAGGGCATAGGGAATCGTGAACTGCTGGGCATGGATTCGTGGAGTAAACATAATGGAAAATTTAAAGATGGTTTGGTGGCTTGGAATCAGAGTTTGGAGAATCTGGGATGCAGCGTTGAGAGTTTAGGACTTAATTCTACGGTCAAAAGGAAGCCATAGAAGTGTTTGCACCTTGGCCAGATGGGATTAGATTCATTTTTAATGGCTGTGACACCCCTGTGGGGGACTGATGGGAGAAGGGAAAAACTAGAGGTGGACAGACCCGTTAGGTGGCCCGTGAAATAATTCTGTGGAAGGATGCTCACAGCCTGAATTAGGGCAGAGGGTGTGCACAGAACGGGAATGTCAGCTCTTGACCTCCCCAGAGACGGGAAGCCGGATATGCCTTTTCCTCTCCCTCTGCATTCAATAAAATGCCTCTGCCCTAGTGAGCTATAGAGAGGCTCTGAGGCTCAGATGGCATCTGAAATCCCCTAAGACTCTGAAATGAGGGCAGCCAAGTGGGAATTCATGGCCTGAGCCAGCAATTCCCTTCAGAGCTGCAGCACACGGGTCAGCTCAGCAAAGCTCCCTGCCCAAAGCTAGCAGAGACCCCTGACTCCTTCCCCGGTGTCGTGTTCATCTCTTAATTCTCTCCAGTTCTGTTCCACGAGACGAGCCCGTAGAAACATTGCTGCCCCTTGCACCCCCTCCTTTTTTGTTAAAGGCAAAAAAATTGTTTTAATGCTGTTTGCAACCCATGCAGAAAAAATATTTCCCAGCAGGTGTTTCTGAGCATTAAGCAGGTTTTGCGGCTGTCCCCTCCACCCATCACTTTAACAGCCACTCCAGCGAATTGCTTAGTCCACGAATTCTTGTCTCCCTCGCTGCCTGCATTAAACTAAGAGAGAAAATAAAGATCATTAAAGTCCCCTTTGCTTGATTATTTTTTTTAAAAGGGCATGATGCCTTTTGGGGAACAGGGAATAAGCTGAAGCTCTGGTATGGCCATTATGCAAATCAGCACCTTCCTCTTGGAGTTGTTCAGGTCCGGGCTCCTCAGACAGGTCTAACCTGTAGCCTGGGAGGAAGTTGAAGGGTGAGGATCCTTAAGATTTTATCTTGCTCAAAGTTGTGAAGACTCATAGCAAAATGGCTAGAGTTTGAAGGGGTCCCTGCAGTTATTACTGGGGCTAGACCCCTCTTAATAACTGTCACATTAATAGCTGTCACATACTCAGGTGTTTAACGTCACATAAGTTCTTTGGTTGCCAGAGACAGAGACCCATAGAAACTTAGCTTAGGAAAGAAGACGGGGCAATAGAGAAAACAGACGTTTCCCAGGAATGCAATAAAAGAAACCACGGTATAATCTCACTTCTTGGAGATGAACCAGATTAAAGATATTTGTATGAATATCAGCAGTAGGAGTTTGTGGATCTGCAGTCTGGTGCTTCACCATTAACTCAAGTTAGATCTCTCCATTTCTGCTTCAAGTGCATTTTCCCCTATTACTCTCTGGGTTCCAAACTTCCCACAAGTTTTTCTTTACCTCAGTTCCTCTGCTTATCGTTTCTGCTGCTTTATGTTTCTTCCCTTAATGGCTTAATCACCCATTCTTTGTTCACCATTTCAAATACTTGCGACTGGCCAGAAGGTTTGGTTCCCAAGAGAATCAGAGACATCAATCAGCTCATGAATTGGATGCCTGGAGACACATGTGTTCCCTAGTCCAACTAGAGTCACTGGAAGATGGTGATGGGTCACAGGTGTGGAATGCAGATGGCCCTCGACAAGCGCTATGGGCAGGCAGGTTTTCTTTAGGTGGGGATGTGGCTGTGAATAACACCGTGACCAAAAAAAGAAAAAAACAAGTTTTCCCTTAGAGTTAATTAAAAAACACATGATGTCCACATGTAAGTGGCATTCACTGTTCACATGCAAATAGTTCACAGTACATTTCCCTGTGGTTGTGGAGAACTTTAAGATTTATGGGACAGGGGTTATCATCCCCTCCATAGAGACATGGAAAGTGTGGATTAGGGAAATCACTGATTTGCCCAGAGTTATACAGGTGGGTCTTGAACATGACGTTATCTTCGCATTATGCCAACACGAATTGGTTCTTCAGTGTTATCTGGGGAGCACCTACCCTTAGCTAAGCTAAGTTGAGACTATAAAATTACTTTCAGGGGAAAGTTTTAAATTGTCCTTGACTTTACCCCTGTTCCTAGCTAGGCTGCTGTTTGAAATCTGCTTTTAGTTCCCAAAGAAATCTTTGCATTTAGTGGGCTTCTTCCCTTCCATGTGAGATATGCTAACCTTTGCTACTTGGAAGAAAAATTGTGTGCTTGCACACATTCCGAACGCTTTGTGTGTAAACGTCCCTGGCCCATAGCCCCTAGGGCTTCCCAGGAACTGGAATTCTTGGGATGTCTGGGAGCTCCACTTGTAGCCAGGAAGACTTTAACTCCTCCAAGGCAGTGGATTGGTAGAATTCTAGCTAGCTTTGTCTGAGTCTGAGCTGTAACCACACTGGGTTGTTAACTGGTACTTAAAGGAAACCTAACCACCGTGGATGGAAGCTGAGGGATGGCCTGCTCAGCATGGCCTTGACTTCTTGGCATGGGAGCTGATGGAAACTCTTTTGCCAGATGTCTCTGTGTGTAGTGCTCGGTAGGGCAAGGTGAGCGGCCGGGGAGAATTCAGGCCCTGTACTCCTGTCACTGACTCTTGTTTCTAGGCTGCTCTTCCTGCTGTCAGGTGAGTGTGCCACCTTAGATGAGCCCCTTGCTGGACATTCATGGATCAGCAAGCAGGAAACAAGTTCCCAGGCCAGGCCGATAGGGACAGGGCTTGGAGTTGGGAAGGATGGGAGTACTGGAGAAGGTCCAGACAAAGCCTTGGAGGATCTCCCACTGCCGGCTTTTACTCGTCTCTACTGTGGGGCCCCAAAGTTCCAAAGGACCTAGACTCCCCACCCTGGCCCACGACACAGGCCCTCAAACAAAACCTGGGGTCCCATGTACCCTGCTGACTCCCTAGCGGATGTGCACGCCAGATTTACTCTGTCATCATTGCTCTCTCCTAACTTTGCTGCAAAGTCCTCAGAAGAAGAACTACAGGATTCAGGGTGAATACATGCAGAAAATGCCTACGTAGTTCTCTGCTTGATACCGTGGGCAATGGAATGGAGTCTGGCCTTCTGGGTCCTTCTTATCTTGCTATCATTCCCAACTACTTGTGCAAGCAAATCTGTCCCCGTCTGGGCCTCGGTTTCCTCAATTGTAAATAGATAGGATTGAGAATGCCTTATGTGTGGAATGTTCCTGGCTCAGGTCTCCATGGTTTTTATTTTAACCTTCTCAGTTTAATGTTCTTTGCTTTTGTTTCTCTCCACAACCCCATCCCCTGCTCTTGTCCCCCTACCCTCCTTTTGCCCACCCCAGCCCCAGCCCACTCCTGTCTCCTTCCCTCTCCCCTCCTCCCTACCCCTGCTCCTATCTGCACCTCATTTCCTTCCTCTGCTAGAGGAAGGGAACACAAATATATCTTTGTTTCCTCTATAGAATGCAGCATAGCACCTGGCATATTCACATTCCACTCACACATCCACGCATTCATATACTCCAGAAACATTTTAGGAGCACTTAGTGTATGCAGGCCCCTGTGGCTCTTGGTGAGTAGGACAGGTAGAGCACCTGCTTGTAGTCTGGGGGAATGCTCAGAAAATGTGTGTGAAGCAAATGAATCTCTCTCTCTCTTTTGTAAAGGAATATCTTACATTGATTTTTAGTTCTACAGGGCTCTCTTGGTCCCCAATACTACTGAGAATACTACTGAATACTTGACCTTGGGGGAGGAGCACTGGAATCTTGCTTAAGAGTGAAGACTTTTCAAGTTTCCACACGGGAGGTTTCCCCTTTGTCTCACGTGCTTGTGTTGGACACAGCTGTACGTCTAGGGTCTGGGCTTGTGCTGTCCGCACCAGCAGTGCAAGTCTGGCATGCGGGGGTGAGAGGAGACACAAAACAAGGTGATGTGGGAGAGAGGACTTAGACTGGCTGGAAAGGAGAGAAGAGTCCAGGGGACAAAGGAATGGGCTTTGCAGATGAGGACATTTGGGGATCAGGGTCTAGCACTGCCAGGAACTGGCTGTGTGACCCTGAACAGGTTGACATTTTCCCTCATTTGTACAAGAGGCTAAAATCAGAGGCGATTGTGGAGACCAACTGGGATGGAGTATGGAGTGTTCTCAGCTTGGTGCCCAGCTATTGAAATAGAGGCCCCCTAAACGGTAGCTATCGGCGTTATTAGAGGGTAAAGAGAAGAGGGGCAGGACATGAAAAGGAGGAAAAGAGAGAGAGAACATCAGGGAAAGGTGGGGGAAAATGAATCTGAGAGATTTCCTGCGGCCAACGAGGCCACTGGGCCTGCTGGCTCCCGGCCAGCTGCGGCAGCGAGAGGTGCTGGACTTCCCCAGCCGCACGAGGCCGTTTCTGTGTGTACAAATGTCAGCAGTCATTCCCGGCTGCCTGGAAACAGCGGGGGCCCTTGCTGGCATAATTGTATCTGGAGATTTTAACAGAATTTTCAGTGTTCAGAAGGGGAGGCCTTAGGATGCTGTATCTTTATTTAGATATTATTGAAAGGATTTGTTTTGAAAATAATGCTTCACTGGATACTGCACTTGAGAGCAACATCCTGGGCCCGATGCATTGCCCGATCATTGGAAGCACTTTTGATATTTTTTCAAATGCAGTTAGCTGGGGCGCACACCAGACCTACTGAATCCGAAGCTCTGAGGACGGGGGCCCAAATTGCATTCTTATCGGGTTCCCATGCAATTGTTATTTGTTGAATGATTGTTGAAGTTTGAGCATCACAGTCCTACTAGGTTCAGAATATTAAGAAACTGAGAGAGATCAGAAGATGGCGGAGTGGAGGTGACCTCCTGGAATTGTGCTCCCAGAGAGGAAGGCGTGGATCTCCACCTGCCACAACGCTAGAGGATTGCTTCTCCACAGGAACGGCGGGGTGAACCCACGGAGAATCACCGTGGGACACGGGGAACAGGAAAAAACAGAGGCGAGTGAGAAATCAGACCGAGATAATTTGGAGAGTGCGGGACGGAAAACAGACAGCGGAGTGCGGGACGGCCGTGCCTGCCTCACCGGACAGTGGGGCGGGTGCAGCCCCACAGCAGAGCGGCTTGATCTCCCCACTGACCCCCACATCCACTCGGTCAGGGATCTGGCTGAAATTGGTGCAGAATCACCGCGGGAGACGTGGAGCTCCGAGGACAGGTGACATAGGCGGGAGAGAGCTTGGACTCGGGCGGGTCTCCGTGGTGCCCTATCTCTTAAAGGGACAGACGCGGACCTGCACCGAGGCGAGGGGCTGCGAGCGTGAAATATTAAAGCGGGACTTTTTTGCTTTTTTTTTTTTTTTTTTTCTCCCCGTACGGCAGCTCTCCGGCTGGGGAGCCGCTGCGGGCCCTGGCGCCTGCCGAGCTCTGAACGCTCTCGCGTGGTCGCCATCTCGGTTCCCACAGCTAAGTGGAAAGGACCTTGGACTCTGGCAGGCCTCTGCGGTGCCAGTGCCCTATCTCTTAAAGGGACAGACGCGGACCTGCACCGAGGCGAGGGGCTGCGAGCGTGAAATATTAAAGCGGGACATTTTTGCTTTTCCCTTCCCGTACGGCAGCTCTCCGGCTGGGGAGCCGCTGTGGGCCCTGGCGCCTGCCGAGCTCTGAACGCTTTCCCCTGGCGCCTGCGACCAACGGACGCGCGGTGGCCATCTCGGTTCCCACAGCTAAGCGGAAAGGACCTTGGACTCTGGCAGGCCTCCGCGGTGCCGGAGCCCTATCTCTTAAAGGGACAGACGCGGACCTGCACCGAGGCGAGGGGCCCCGAGCCTGAAATATTAAAGTGGGATTTTTTTTTCTTTTTTTTCTTTTTATCTCTCTCTTTCTTTCTTTCTTTCTTTCTCTTTTCTTTCTTGTTTTCTCTTTCTTCTTCTTGTTATTCATATTGTTTCTCTCCTTTTTTTTTTTTCTCTTCTTTTTTCCTTTCTTTTTCTTTTCTTCTTTCCGGTGTCCCTCCAGCCCAGGAGCTACTGTAAACTCCTGAGTGCTCCAGACCCCCAGCTGTGATTCCTATCGGACCCTGAAAATTACCCCCCAGTGCCAGTGATCTGCGGGTGGGCAGGAACAATTGTGCGGGCCAAGGTCTAATTGCTGCAGAGCCATAGGGTGCCAGGCGACTCCTCAGGAGGCTCCATCCCCTGATCCATAGACCCTCTCCAGGTCCCCTTCCCAGGTGTGAACACTGAGTGCTTCCCCAGACGCAAGAGTGTGGAGCCCGGACCTTGGGAACACTGGGACAGTGTAGACCTTTGCCCGTGGGAGCTGCAGCAGCTGGGGCACTGAGGGAGTGAGGGCACTGCCTCCTCGGCCTAGCCAGTGTCTTTCCTGCTGAAGGAGACAGAAACCACACATCCAGAGGAAGAACCAAAAAGCCAGGGGGAGGGAAAAAGAAAAAAAAAAAGAGAGGGAGAAGAGGCTTTCTGCTTGCAAATCGTGTGAATCCTGCCTACTAACTGAAAGTCCGCAACACAATGATTTAACTTGCCAAACTGGTCTTAGGTCAAGCCAACCCTCTGGGGGTGGACCCATCAGAAGCAGTCCCCCAACTGAGATAGAAAAAAGAAACTCTAAACAGCACACAACAGTCTCCCCCTATAGATAAAGGAAGCAACATTCCTAGACTGTTCCATAGCCTAAGAACAGAGTACAAGACGTGCTGTTAACTAGACTAAAGCTGTGAGAAAAGATCTAACGATAGAGCCAGATGGGAAGGGCTCAGCGGAAAAATATGGGGAGCACAAAAAACCAAACGGAAACCTCGCCCCCAAAGAGAAATACCAACTCTCCTCCAATTGGCACAAGCCAGTTTCAGAATACCAATATGTTACCAGAAGAATTTCAGTCTTGGGTTATAAATAAGCTGAATGATATACAAGAAAAAATTGATATCCACCGCAAAGAAACCGCAAAAAAATTCCAGGATTTGGAAGAAAAATTCACTAAAGAAATAGACGTATTGAAAAAAAACCAAACTGAACTCCTAGAAATGAGGGATTTATTCAGGGAGCTACAAAACACAGTGGAAAGTCTCAAGAACAGGGTAGATCAAATAGAAGACAGAATCTCAGAAATCGAAGATAACTCTTTCCAATTAAATAAGACAGTCACAGAGATAGAGCAAAGAAATAAGAAAAAAGACCAGAGTCTTCAAGAAATGTGGGATTATGTGAAGAAACCTAACGTGAGAGTTATAGGCATCCCTGAAGGTGAAGAAGATAATAAGCAAGGGCTGGATAAACTATTTGAAGACATAATAGAAGAAAATTTCCCAGGCCTTGCTAAAACTTTAGATATACAGGTTCAAGAAGCTCAAAGAACCCCTGGTAGATTCATAGCAAATAGGAAAACACCACGCCACGTAGTCGTCAGACTGACCAAAATATCCACTAAAGAGACCCTTCTTCGAGCTGTAAGGAGAAAGAAACAAGTAACATACAAAGGGAGGCCCATTAGAATTACGCCAGATTTCTCAACTGAAACTTTACAAGCAAGAAGAAGTTGGGGCCCCATTCTCACTCTTCTGAAACAGAATAATGCCCAGCCTAGAATCTTGTACCCAGCTAAGCTAAGCTTTCTATATGAAGGAGAAATTAAGACATTCTCGGATAAACAAGGACTGAGGGAATTCACCAAGACAAGGCCACCCCTCCAAGAAGTACTCAAAAGAGAGTTACACATGGATCATCACAACAAAGACCCACGAATGTAAAACCACCCAAGAGCTAAAGATCAAATTCTAGCCACCACAATGGCTCAAGAGAGAAAACATAGCAATGAAGTTCTACCCAATAAGATAAACAGAAATCTATCCCAATTATCAGTTCTCTCACTAAATGTCAATGGCCTGAATTCCCCACTCAAGAGACATAGACTGGGCCAATGGATAAAAAAACACAAACCAAGTGTCTGCTGCCTTCAGGAAACTCACTTAGCCGGCAAAGATGCATTTAGACTGAAAATAAAAGGATGGAACCTGATATTTCAAGCAAATGGTAGCCAAAAGAAAGCTGGTGTGGCAGTTTTAATTTCCAATAACTTAGTCTTCAAACCAACAAAAGTAATAAAAGACAAAGACGGTTACTACATACTGGTGAAAGGCACAATTCAACAAGAAGACATAACCATACTTAATATATATGCACCCAATCTAGGTGCACCCAGATTCATAAAGCAAATCCTACTCGATCTAAACCAAATCATAGGCAACAACACTTTAATAGTTGGAGATTTTAATACCCCACTGACAGCACAGGACAGATCCTCCAAGCAGAAAATAAGTAAAGACATAGTAGACTTAAACAGAATGCTAGAACAAATGGGCCTGACTGACATCTACAGGACATTCTACCCGAAAACCACTGAATATACATTCTTCTCATCAGCTCACGGGACATTCTCTAAGATTGACCATATCCTAGGTCATAAAGCAAGTCTTAAAAAAATTAAAAAAATAGAAATCATACCCTGCATCTTCTCAGATCACAATGGAATAAAAATAATAATGAACCTTAACAGGAACTCTCATTCCTACGCAAAGTCATGGAAGCTAAACAACCTTCTCCTGAATAACAATTTTGTAAAGGAAGAAATTAAGTCAGAAATCAAAACATTCTTTGAATTAAATGACAAAGGTGACACAACTTATCAAAATCTATGGGATGCAGCTAAAGCAGTCCTGAGAGGAAAATTCATTTCCATAAATGCCTATTTCAAAAAGACAGACAATTTACAACTAGACAACTTAATGAATAGACTCAAAGAGCTGGAGAAAGAAGAACAGACTGACCCCAAACCCAGCAGAAGGCGAGAAATTATTAAGATCAAATCAGAATTAAATGAAAAAGACAACAAAAATACTATAAGGGAAATTAATAAAACAAAAAGTTGGTTCTTTGAAAAGATAAATAAAATAGACACACCACTGGCTAGACTAACCAAGAGCAGAAAAGAAAAATCTTTAATAACTTCCATCAGGAACATGAAAGGAGAAATCACAACCGAAGCCACAGAGATACGTGACATTATCTATGAATATTACAAAAATCTTTATGCACACAAATTGGAGAATGAGGAGGAAATGGACAAATTTTTAGAATCACACAGCCTTCCCAAGCTCAATCAGGAAGAAATAGAATTCCTGAATAGACCAATATCAACAACTGAAATTGAAACAGCAATAAAAAACCTTCCCAAAAAGAAAAGCCCTG
Source organism: Lemur catta (assembly GCF_020740605.2). Classification (NCBI taxonomy): domain Eukaryota; kingdom Metazoa; phylum Chordata; class Mammalia; order Primates; family Lemuridae; genus Lemur; species Lemur catta. Next base: position 26,859,047 of record NC_059132.1, on the reverse strand, counting down.
GTCCAGATGGGTTCACACCTGAATTTTACCATACATACAAAGATGAACTGGTGCCCATCCTACATAAACTATTCTTCAATATTGAGAAGGATGGAATTCTCCCCAACACATTCTACCACGCCAATATTACATTAATACCAAAACCAGGAAAGGATGCAACAAAAAAAGAAAACTACAGACCAATTTCTCTCATGAACGTAGACGCAAAAATCCTCAATAAAATCCTAGCAAATCGTATCCAAGTGCTGATTAAAAAAATAATTCATCATGACCAAGTAGGCTTCATCCCAGAGATGCAGGGGTGGTTTAACATACGAAAATCTATAAATGTAATTAACCACGTAAATAGAAGCAAAAATAAAGACCATATGATCCTCTCAATAGATGCAGAAAAAGCATTTGACAAAATTCAACACCCTTTTATGATAAAAACACTTAACAACATAGGCATAAATGGGACCTACCTAAAAATAATACAAGCCATATATGACAAACCCACAGCCAACATCATACTGAATGGGGAAAAACTGAAAGCATTCCCACTCAGAACTGGAACCAGACAAGGCTGCCCACTGTCCCCATTACTTTTCAACATAGTATTGGAAGTCCTTGCGAGAGCTATCAGACAAGAGAGCAGAATCAAAGGTGTCCAAATAGGGACAGAAGAGATCAAACTCTCACTCTTTGCTGATGACATGATGTTGTATCTGGAAAACCCCAAGGACTCAACCAAGAGACTCCTGGAATTAATTAACGAATTCAGTAATGTCTCAGGTTACAAAGTCAATACACACAAATCAGAGGCATTCATATATGCCAATACCATTCAATCGGAGAACCAAATTAAGGACTCAATACCTTTCAAAATAGCAACAAAGAAAATAAAATATCTAGGAATATATTTAACTAAAGAGGTAAAGGACCTCTATAAAGAGAACTATGAAACGCTAAGGAAGGAAATTGCAGAACACGTAAATAAGTGGAAATCCATACCATGCTCATGGATTGGAAGAATTAACATCGTTAAAATGTCTATACTACCCAAAGTAATCTATAGATTCAATGCAATTCCTATTAAAATACCAACATCATTTTTCACAGATTTAGAAAAAATAATTATACACTTTGTATGGAATCAGAGAAGACCCCGTATAGCAAAAGCAATCTTAAGCAATAAAAACAAAATGGGAGGTATTGATTTGCCAGACTTCAAACTATACTACAAAGCTGTGGTTCTTAAAACTGCTTGGTATTGGCACAAGGGCAGGGACACAGACCAGTGGAACAGAACAGAAAACCCAAATATAAAATCATCCTCATATAACTATCTAATCTTTGACAAAATAGACAAAAACATACTTTGGGGACAAGAGTCCCTATTCAATAAATGGTGCTGGGAAAACTGGATAGCCACATGTAGAAGACTGAAACAGGACCCACAGATTTCACCTCTCACAAAAATTAAATCACGGTGGATAACAGATTTAAACCTTAAATGGGAAACAATTAGAATTCTAGAAGAAAATGTAGGAAAGACTCTTACAGACATTGGTCTAGGCAAAGAATTTATGAAGAAAACCCCTAAGGCAATCGCAGCAACAACAAAAATAAACGACTGGGACCTGATTAAATTAAAAAGCTTCTGCACAGCCAAAGAAATAGTCATGAAAATAAACAGACAGCCTACAGAATGGGAAAAAATTTTCGCATACTACACATCAGATAAAAGACTGATAACAAGAATCTATTTAGAACTCAGGAAAATCAGCAGGAAAAAATCAAACAATCCTATCAAAAAATGGGCAAAGGACATGAATAGAAATTTTTCAAAAGAAGACATAAGAATGGCCAAAAAACATATCAAAAAATGCTCAACATCCCTAATCATCAGGGAAATGCAAATCAAAACCACAATGAGATACCACTTAACTCCGGTGAGAATGGCCTTTATCAAAAAATCCCAAAACAACACATGTTGGCGTGGATGCGGAGAGACAGGAACACTCATACACTGCTGGTGGGAATGCAAACTAGTGCAACCCCTATGGAAAGCAATATGGAGATACCTTAAACAGATTCAAGTAGACCTACCATTTGATCCAGCAATCCCATTATTGGGCATATACCCAGAAGAACAAAAGTCATTCTTTAACAAAAACACCTGTACCCGAATGTTTATAGCAGCACAATTTACAATCGCAAGGATGTGGAAACAACCCAAGTGCCCATCAATCCACGAATGGATTAGTAAACTGTGGTATATGTATACCATGGAGTACTACTCAGCTATAAGAAATAACAATGATACGACATCTCTTTGGTTCTCCTGGAGAGAGCTGGAACCCATTATACTAAGTGAAGTATCCAAAGAATGGAAAAACAAGCATCACATGTACTCACCAGAAAACTGGTTTCCCTGATCATCACCTAAATGTACATCAGGGAAGGATACCAATTGGATATCAGACTGGGATGGGGGGTGGGGGGAGGGGATGGGTGTATGCCTACATGATGAGTGCGTTGCACACCCTCTGGGGAATGGTCATGCTTGAAGGTGCAGACCCGGGGAGGTGGGGGGGGGAGGGGATGGAGGTATGACTACATGATGAGTGCCAGGTGCACTGTCGGGAGAATGAGAACGGACGCGCTTGGGACTCTGACTCGGGGGGATGGGTGGGACATGGAAAATGTATATAACCTAAACTTATGTACCCCCATGATGAGCTGAAATAAAAAAAATATATATATAAAAAAAAAAAAAAAAAAAAAAAAAAGAAACTGACAAAAAAAACCTGACAAAACAATCAAATAGCATCATATTGCTAAAAATAATTAACTGCTGCTTGCGATAAGAGGACTTAATGAAGACTAACAGCTGAAAGGTTATAGGAAGTGAGATTTTGGCCCAGTTTATGTAAGAAATTCTTAGTGACTAGCGTCCCCAAATAGCATACTTTGGAATGTAGCGATTTCCCCATCTTTAGAGGGATTTGAGGAAATCTGCCAGGCTCTGCCTAGTTTCCTAGCTGTGGCGTCTCTCTTGCCCCCACAGTTAGAGCTATTTGACTCCCAGTGGCAGGCTTCACTCCCATTGATTCTCAAATTGGGGTTCCCAGACCAGTAGCTTCAACATTACCGGGAAACTTGTTAGAAATGTAAATTCTCAGGCAACACCCAGACCTACTGAGCCAGAGATTGATTTAATTGATTTAATAGGAGACACCTGGATTGCGGTGGGAGCATTTTTCAGATCTCCCGATGAGTCTAATATTAATATTAATATTTAATCAGGGTTGAGGATCATTGTCTCAGGGCAGTGGTTTTCAAACCTGAATGTGTATCAGAATATTACCTGGCAGCCTTGTTAAAACACAGATCTCTGGGCCCTACCTCCAGAGTTTCTGATTCAGTAGCCCTGGGGTGCGTCTGAGTTCCCAGGTGATGAGCAGAGGGAACTGATCTCTCATCTTTTTGGATTTTTTTCCCCTGGCCACAGGTAGTTTTTTCATATGTATTTGGTGATCAGTGCTCTGCTGAATACTTGAAGGCGACTTTGTGCATAAATCCAGGCATGTCTGTGTGTCTCTCTCCTCCGCAGTGCTCTGTCTACTCCAGCTGCTGTGGTCTCCCCAGACGCTCTGCTCTGCCTCAACTCCGGAGTACACAGGGCTCTGCCTGGGTTCTCCTTCCCTGCGTCACTGCGTGGAAACTGTCTCAAGACAGTAAACTGGGGGAATCACAGGGCTTACTTCATTCGTTTTATGTCTCTCAGGGATCACCGTTCCCATTGCCTGATGTTCAGTGTCTTCAAAACCATTGTTTCATAAATTTTTATCTCTTTTTGTTTGTGTCAAGCAGGAGGGTAAATCCATTCTCTCTTTCTCCATCCTGGGTAGACAGAGCATTACAATGTACGTTTATAAAACACAGCTGTTAGCTGTTGAAGGGGAACACACTGGAAGCAGGGAGGGAGGGATGAAGCTCGGAGCACAGTTACAAGCCTGGCTGGGGCGGTGCAGGTGAAGCTGCTGATGGAGACGCAGGCAGCAGGCTGGAGGGGAACAGAAGTGCAGGCATTTGAGTTTCATTTTGGAGGCATTGCTGAGAGGACTTTCTGATATGTGAGTTCTCTATGTAGAACGCTTGTCTTTGTAAACCTGTCTGTCTCACCTATTGTTTACTGATGAATTGAACTCAGAGTCTGGTATTAGATCACAAACTTTATGGGGATGGAAGCAATTCTGTCTTTTTCATTGCTTTATATTCAGAGAATATAGCTTACAGCATATATGCTGTAAAAAACACAGGAATCTGCAAGAACCTTTTGCATGAATACATAAATGCTTCTGCACGATCCTCTTTCTGAGACCAGACTGTCTTTCAGCCTATTTGCCTCTTTTCCTGTTGCTTGTTCACAGGTTGCCATTTTATTAGCCACTTGTTTTTATAGTTTGCTTAGGACCCAGCAACACTGGCACTGTGTGAGAGTCAGTTAAAAATTCAGAATCTCAGGCCCTGTTCTATACCTACTGAATTAGACTTTGCATCCTAAAAAAGACACTGGTCTAGTTAGTTTCCCCCTGTAGCTCACAATGTATTTGTTCTCTGTTGATCTATGCAGCAAAGAGTAAGAGGGATAAGGAAAAAGATTGCCAGGTAATTTTTTTTTTTTTGAGACAGAGTCTCACTCTGTTGCCCGGGCTAAAGTGCTGTGGTGTCAGCCTAGCTCACAGCAACCTCAAACTCCTGGGCTCAAGCAATCCTTCTGCTTCAGCCTCCCGAGTAGCTGGGACTACAGGCAGGCACCACCATGCCCAGCTAATTTTTTCTATATATATTTCTAGTTGTCCATATAATTTCTTTCTATTTTAGTAGAGATGGGGTCTGGCTCTTGCTCAGGCTGGTCTCGAACTCCTGCGCTCAAACGATCCACCCGCCTTGGCCTCCCAGAGTGCTAGGATTACAGGTGTGAGCCACTGCGCCCGGCCTTGCGAGGTAATTTTTATACATATTTAAGTTTGAGCTAGACCACTTCTAATGTCTCCTTATTGTAAGTTCTACCTGTAAGGTAGGACTCCTTCCTAGTCCCTGCTCCTTATCTGAATACCCTGTTAGTGCTACTCAATCCAGTGAATGTTGCCAATTTCAGGTCAGTATCTTTGCAGATGATTCTATCAGTTTGTTTGTGTGTCTGTCTTCTTCTATCTCACCAGCTGACATTTTAAGATAACCTTTAATGTTTATGAAGTCTACAAGGATTCCAGAAAACCCCAGAATTAATACTAATGAAAATAAGTCCTGAAATCCAGGAAGAGGAAAGCGAGGGAGGATATTCTGGGGCATGCAGAGAAGGTGGATGTCACAACCAATTAGAAGCAACAAGATTCAAAAAACTAGAGGGCACCAACCTGAAAGGCTCTGTGCTCGGGGACTTGAGGATAAATGGCTTTTGCACAATGGGTAATTAACTCGTGGAGTGGGTTTCCGGAGGCAGCTGGGAGAGCTGATCGACAGTGACAGAGCCTGGGAATTGCTTCCACAGCTCTTCTCCCGTTTGGCTCAGGAATGTAGAAGGGGAGTCGCTACGGAAGTCATCCAGGATAACACCGTGTGGCAAGTAGATGAAGAACCCAGAGGTGGCTCTGGACCAGGAGGGCAGCCAGCTAGAATACTCACTCGGGGCCCCCTCCTTTAGCACCTGCATTTGTATTCACTTTCTGTGGCTAATGAAATGCTTCCTAGACACAGTTTTATTTGACGCAGTGACTGTGATGGAGGCAGCAGAGGTAATATTATTATTATTATCGAAGCATTAATTCCTCCCTTGACTTTTTTTGAAAGATGAAGAAGTTGTGGCTCAGGGAATGAAATGAATCGCCCAGGGGACTATGTCATAAGTCAGGATGAGGACCTAGTAATTTGGACTATTAGCCTAGTCATCCTGTTACCAAAAGTCTGGTACTTGTCCTGTGGTCGAACAAGGACAAGCGGGTTGAGGAAAAGGAAAGAGAAGTTTATTAATTTGCCAACAAATAAGGAGGATGGCAGACTCTTAAAGAACCATCATCCTCCCTTTAAGCAGAAATATGGAGCTTTTAAAGGGAGTTATCAGCTTTGAGCTATTGCTGTTTAACTGTAGAATCTCCCGTGAAAACAATCTCATGACCTCTGCCCGGACAATTCTGTTGAGCCGTCATCTGTGGTACAAAGAACAAGAACATTCCCCTGCCCCTCTGATTACTGGCCCCGGGCAGGAATGCAGGTTTTAGTTCCCAAAAGGGGTGAGGGGATATTAAAGAGACAGCTCGTAAAACATTTTTGTTCTTTTCCAGGCCTTTGCCTCTGTTACAATCCTTTTTCTACACCTCATTGTGTATCTGTTTTCTGTTGCTCTATGCAGCAAGGAGGAAAAGCTACAAGGAGAAAGAATTCATTTTGCATTGGTGGGATCCTATTACCTCTGAGTTTTTTATTCTCTGTCATTAAGATTCTACTATATGTAGGAGGGGGATATTAAGGATCCAACTTACAAAGTTGATTAACGTTCTCCTATTGTCAATCACATACCAGGCTCCATGTTAAATTCTTTAGACACTTTCTCATTTATTTAATCCTCATAATGACCCACTGAAGTGGGTGTTATTATTATGATTTTACAAATAAGCAGACTGAGGCAGGGAGAGTTATTTGTCCAAAGTTGCACGGACAGAGGTAATGAAGTTGTAATTCCCACTCAGGCCCCACTGACTCTAGATTTTGAGCTCTTACTCTTTAAACAAGCTCTACTCAAAATGTGGTCTTAGGACAGGCTGAAGCCTTTGAATTATTACCCATCCTTGATGACATGAGGAGCTTGAGCTAGTGTGTAAATCAACTACATCATTAGGTTAGATATTTAGGCCAGATGACATTTTTATGTGGGAAAGGGAGAGACAAAACTCTCTTCAAGAAGGAAGCAGTACATTGGTCTACATTCTCCTCCAATCTCGTCTCCTGGTAGATGGGTAATAACCATCTTGGAACCTGACACTTTGAATAGAACTTCCCTAAATTTTACTGCCAATGGAGTGCCAGGAGCAATTATGTTATAGATTCCACCTCCATTCTCTCTGTTTTGCACTTTGATCTGGAGAAAGCATGTTAAGCTACAGAGCTCAAACTAACTCAAGCTTGATGGGACTGATTTACGTTTTTCTCATTCACTAAGTCTTTATTGAGTGCCTTTACATGCCAGCTGCGCAACCCCACCTAAATTTATTTAAATCATTTGCTCTGTTTTAATTTCTATAGCTTATGAAATCCAGATTCAAACTAAGAAAAAGAAAAGAAAAAAATAAAAAAATGAAAAAAAAAAATTTCTATAGCTTAAGCATCATTGAATTGTATCTGAGAAGCCAGAGGCTGAAAGGGGCGGCCTTGTAAAATTAACAGGAAAATATCTAATCCTGCAATTTCCTATTAACAGCTAAAGATCAATCCTATGACTTCTATTGATAACAAGTACCCCACAAGAGCTCTGTTTTGCACAATTTCTGAAAAGAGCTGAACAGACAGAAAAGAGATGTAAATCTCTCTCTTTCAAAATTGCTTTGAGATTCTGCTTTTTGACAGTCTGAAAAGTTCCTGAGGAACAGCAGGGTGCAAGCTTCAGGCTCCAGCCCTATCTCCAGGGCAGGGTCACATCTCCTGGCATAATCCCATCTCCAAGGAGAGGCGGGGGAGCCAACTCTTGGGCTTTGACATCCTGCTGCCGCTTCTGTTATCATCTTGCTGCAAAGAAGAAAGAATGGAGTGGATGCAGCAGTACCTTGTTAATTTGGCTACAGCCATGAACCTTCTTCACCACCTGAATAAAAAGCCTGAGTACCTCGTTCTCTCCGCCAACATTCTCTACCTCCTTCACGTATGTGTTGGCCCTTTTCCCACCTAGGAAAGAGTAAATAAACTTCTTTCCCTCCTAATGTTTGTCTGGAGAAATCTTTCTCAAAATCCATGTGCACTAGCTCACAGAGGCCATGGATGAATGAAGGAACCATGTCTCTATTCATTTTAAACTTTCTCACAGTGTGTTTTTTTTTTTTTTTTTTTTGTCAGTGCCCAGTAAATTTCATGGATTCACTGACTGGAGAGTAAGGAATAAAGTTGAGCTATACCAGATTAAATACTTTGTGGGTAGGAATTAGTATCTCTGTTTTGGATTGGTCATTTTATAGATCCTTTTGTGCATGATGGTGACTTGTACATGCCAATGGTCTTTATCTTCGAAGTAGCTTGATATTCCACATCGGTTAGATGGGTTCTCTCCTCCAAAGGCAAAAAGAAACATTCATACAGAAGACTGTTTTTTTTATTGTGGAGTCAATAATAATAATTTCCAACCCAGATATGAATGAAGTTAATAAACCAAAGTTACTGCTGTGAAAACTAAGGCAGAGAGAAAACCAAAGTCACACGGTGACATTGTAATCTATATTCAACATAAGGCTTATTCTCTCAATGTTCTTTTTAATCGAACCATGTTCTTTTGTAGATTAAGCATGTTACAGTTGGGAGCTAGGACTCTATCTGCTTCTTGCAGTCTTTTCCCTTTATGGTTTTGGTTTTAAAATTCCATGCTTTAGGCATTTCCTAAAACAATATCTAAGCCATGGAGAAGCCCTGGGGCTCTGTTTAAAGGAAAGGCTAGTCACCTTACCTTGCAAGTTGTGGAGATCATAACAGTCTGTAAAATTGCTCAACTGGAAAACAAAGGCACTGAGCCGGTTGAAATCACTAGTCAATTAAATTCATGGGGACATAAATAACACGCCATGTTGGTGTCGGGTTTGTATCAGCACTGTGACTTGGGTGCTAGAGAAGTTTTCAGCAGTTTTTTCTCTGTCTAAGGAGAGAGTCAGGCTGTGTGAACATGCCCTACCATTTTTCTTCCCGCCTTCCTACTTAGCATATGTCATCAGTGTCATTAAATTATTATGTAAAGATTTTTGTTCATCTTCCCATCCAGCCTTCATGGAGGCAAAGGCCACATATGACCCTGCCACTGCTGAGCCCCAGCTTGTGGCCCTGGCTGGTGTGAAGGAAGGGGCAAGAGAGCTCACTTCTGAGTAAGTACAGGAAAGGGATCAGGACAGGGGTTGAAGTTTGTGAAAACATGCTTTCCCTTTTTATTGCTGGCTTTCAAGGAAACGCTGAATAAAGCAGACCCCTGGCCCCACTCCCTTCCCGTCTACCATATATATAATTTTCCTGATGTGCCCTTTTTGAATATCATCTTCCTAGTTTAATGGCCAGAAGCTGGCTCTGAAAATGAATATGAACTTTTATGCAGAAGACCACCCACATCCTCACTTCATGTTGCCTATTGCCTTTGAGATTTTTGTCTGTACTTGCTTTTTTCATTATCATCTGCCTCCACTACTATGGATGTGTGACAGAATTTTCCTGCACTTTCAGTGGCACCTGATGAAAAAGTGACAGAAAGGTCTTCATTTGCTCCAGTGAGCTATTTGCAGCAGGACACTACATCTCTGGAGATGGGGAGGGAATAAGATACATGATTTTGTGATTGACAAAGAATATTTCATATTCCATGGACACTGGAAGTTTGGACATTTGGTCACTCTGTGGGTTAACTTTGTGTAATCAAATGTCACAAATATGCACAATTATGGGTGGGAGTCTGCTCTTTTTCTCATCTTTACTCTCCTTTTACCTTTTCATTCTTTTCTTTTTTTCTATCTCACTTGTTGCCAGCACACTCATTGTTTTTTTTTTTTTTTCTCCCCATCCTCAGAAGACAGAGCACTGTTCTCAAAGCGGTGCTCAACACCTATGGTGCTGCCTGAGGGACCCACTGTCATTGGTGGGTTTTGGGACTCTACTCCAGCCTCTTTCTTCTGACTCTATTTCTCACCTCTTCTTTTTCAACTGGACTGATTTTTCATGATTTGAGCATCCTATTTTTCTTCAAAACTTGGGGTCCTTCTTAATATCATAAGTGGAGTGAATAAAGTTTCATACAGATGTAGGCAATCTTCTTGAAGCATAAATCTGCATAAACACCTTGTCGAGGCATTGCCAATCCACAAAGTAGAGAAGCAGAGGAGGACTGTGTGCAGAGGAAACTACTACTAGTGATCTCCCTGACTATGTGGTATGCACAGAATCCATAACCACTTGAGTTTAGACTTCTGACAAGTTCTGGATTTCAGTTTTGGTAGGTCAGTTGTTTCAGACAATTCTGCCTAGATGTAGCCAGCTTTGTGCATTAATAAAAACAACATCCCCAAATAATGGTACTTAACATTTATTGCATGCATTCTATAATTCGGATAACATAATAGGCATTTTACTGAAGTTATCTCATTCAATCATCACAAAAATTCCTATTAAATACCACTAACCCCATTTCACAAATGAGGAAATGAGATGTAAGAGCATAAAGTTGGTACTCTCAACCATTACCCTTGGATGATTTAATTTAGCGATGTGCCAGCCATCATTCTGTCCTGTGGATAAACAAAAGTAGGTTAAAGCATAGATTTTGTGGCACTCATGGGATGGCTGGGAAGGCAGACTTTGCATTTATGAGCTGATTGTAAACATGATGTAAGATATGATGTAATAAAGTTCTAAATTAAATGTGATTAAGTGCTTAAATGGATGATATAGACCAGTGGTTCTCAAAATGTGGTCCACAGACCAGCAACATTGATGTACCCTGGGAGCTTGTTAGATATACAGAAATTCTCAGTCCTCACCTCAGACCTACTGAATGGGAGACTCTGGGGTTGGGCCCCAGTACTCTGTGTTTTAACAATCCTTCCATGGGATTCTAATATATACACTAAAAAATGTGGCAACCACTGGTAGACCATAGGTGTTAAGGACAGTGTACTGGTTTCCTGGGGCTGCCATAGAAATACAAACTGGGTGGCTTAAAACAACAGAAATTATTCTCTCACAGTTCAGGAGGCCAGAAGTCTGAGATAAAGGTGTTGTCAGGGTTTGTTTTTTCTGGACGCTTTAAGGGACCAATGAATTTGCATGTCTCTTTCCCAGTTTCTGTGGCTCCCGGCAATGATTGACATTCCTTTGACTTAAGGCTGCATCATCACCTCGATCCCTGTTTTCATCTTTACGTGGCTTCTTCTCTCTGTGTGTCCCTTCCTCTTCCTATAAAGACACCAGGCATTGGATTTAGGCCCTACCCTGATTGTCTCAACTAATCACCATCTGCAAAGACCCTATTTTCAAAGAAGGTCACATTCTGTGATTCCAGGTAGACATGAATTTCTGTGCTTCAGTTTATTTCTTTGTAAAATGGCGATAATGGTATTTATGTTTATAGTACTCAAATAAGTTAATATGCCTTTGAGTTCAACCATGTATGTGATAGTTCTCATTTTTATGAATACAATGAATGTTGTTCATGCCCAACACTATTCAACCCGCTATAGGAAGTTAAAGGAGTTAGGTTGGGTAGGACTCTAGAGAAGCGTTTTAGGAGTGTCTTTGAGGAACTGATCTGAGTGGATGAAAAAAGTGGATATTTTGGGACTGGTAGGAGTGAAGGCTATGAAGGCTGGTGAACAAGTACAGACTAGTTTGGAGGGGAATGTGATGTTGGGGCTGGGACAGCATTGAAATTAAAACATGTTTTTTGATGTGATAATACGTTAACGTACAGAAAAATTAGCAACTTGTATCCTTTGTATTCTCACATAGAGCTAAATTATATTTGTCATAAAACTGCTTGCTAAGTGACATAATTTACAGTAAAAATCAATGATGATATTATTCTAATAAATTCCATATTTCCTTCCTCCCTCCCTCCCTCCCTTCCTTCCTTCCTTCCTTCCTTCCTTCCTTCCTTCCTTCCTTCCTTCCTTCCTTCCTTCCTTCCTTCCTTCCTTCCTCTCTCCCTTATCTTGCTCTGTCACCCAGGCTAAATGCAGTGGCCCAATCATGGCTCACTGTAACCTCAACTTCCTGGGCTCAAGTGATCTTCCCACCCCAGCCTCCCAAGTAGGTGGGACTACAGGTGTGTGCCACCACGCCTGGCTAACTTTTAAAAAATTTTTGTAGAGATGGAGTCTTGCTATCTTGCCCAGGCTGGTCTCAAAGTCCTGGCCTCAAGTGATCCTCCCACCTTGGCCTTCTCAAGTGCTGTGATTACAGGTGTAATGCCCAGCCTATACTATTTTTTAATTTCACAAATTGTTGGGATCTTTATTTTTTTATTTTTTATTTTTTTGTTAGTATTTGGCCTACTCTAGGGACCATTTGGACTGACACTTTTATTTTCAGATGAGGAGACAGAGCCTCTGAGAGGACTACTTGCTCAACGGGGGATCTTTTATTTGATCTGTCACTAGCTAGATAATGCCCCTGAGTTGTGACTTGACATGGAAAACTGTTATCAAACCCTTCCAATGACTTTCCCTTTAACATTCATAGGGTTAAATTATCCCAGATCTGCTGAACTCACATCAGTTATAGTCAAGATTTCCCAGATGTTATGGTACTGTCTGAAGTTTTTAAATATTCAATATCTCTGTTATCAAACATGTCACAAAAAAGTTTATTGGAATGTCATCTTTGATTAGGTCAAACTTAATCCTTTAGGCCAGAAGAGAAGAAAATACAGCCCAGTTTCTGGAATGTCTGGTTTAAATTTTGGCTCTGCCTCTTAAATTTAAATAATTTTTCTATGCCTCAGTTTATTTCTTTGTAAGATGGGGACAATGATATTGATGTTTATAGTACTCAAATAGGTTAATATGCCTATAGCATGGTTCATGTTGTGTATGTGACCGTTCTCATTTTTATGAATAAAATGAATGTTGTTAATGCCCGTGAGGGGTGAGAATCCAGAAGGTGTTAACAACTCATCCCATTAAATGAAGGTGAAATTCCTAGGGGCCCATGCCTTAGATGCCAACTGACCTAAACCACTCCCTTGGGTTCTGTCTGTTGTTTGTAGCTTCTCTCCTATTGCTGAAGAACCCCCTAGACTGATACAACCCCTAGTTCTTGGCCATTATCTGTGGTGGACCCTCTTCTGCCAGCCTACCTGCTTTCCATTTTTCCTTGTTGAACCCAGACTATTTTACAGCTGAAGTTCTCTAAAGGCTACAGTTACCACCAGTAGCTACATGAGATCCGACCCCAGGGGAGAGCAGGCTGGTGGTGGGAGGTCATAGCCTTAGGGGTCTACATGGGTATTGCATGTTTGTCCACCAGAATGGCAGTAACAGGTGCCAGTGTTCAGCAATGTCCTTTCCTCTGTTGGGCTTCTCAACCACTCTGGCAAAGCCCACACAAGAGGCAGGAGTTTTGGAGGGATATTGAAATACTGATGATGATGAATTTATGCTGGCATAGTCCTGGAACAGGTCCTAGAGGTCTCCTGCTTGTGCCAAGCATGTAACCCGTTAGTTGCTGGATGGTGAGAGGGTAGGGGAGGTCTTGGGGAAGAAGCTATTTACCTAATGCAAAAGTATTGCAATATTTTTAATAAGCGTAGGGTCTGTTCCAGGGAGTCCTGCCTAAATCTTACCCCTGGGTGTGGAGAAGATGCAGCTATGCCGATAAGACACAGCCAATCTCAGAAGGACTTGAGTTTTGGCCTGTGGGGTTGGACTTCCTCCAGTGGGCACTGAAAGTCATTGTTGGCAGCCCACCTCACGCTTTGATTCAAGCAAAGCAGAGTTATAAGCCAGGACTTAACTGAAATAAAAAAAAGTTGTAGCTATTTTTCCAAGGAAGGATTTTGCTTTAAAACGTCCTTGTTTATTTGGCTTTTCCTCTGTTTATCTGTTGGCACCACTCTTTTGGAGGTTAATGTGAGTTTTGGGCAGAGGAGAATAGATTACAATGTTTAAGCCTTTGCAGATGCAAGTCTTTTTCTGATAATGATTTGGGATTTAATAAGTCATTAAAAATTCTCCAACAAATGCTTTGTAAGTGATTATTTTTTTTTCTTTTTCTTTTCTTTTTTTTTTTTAGAGGGAGGCTAGGGGTAAAAGTCAGAATGATTCTTAATCTTAGGTAAATATCTTCTCCAGTTTTGGAGAGACACAGCTGTCAGTCTTGCTGCTACTAATTGTTGCCTGGATTGAAAATTCTGGCTGCACATTGGGACATTGGATATCCACAGAAACACAGAAAACTTGCTTGATTGACATCAGCTCTTCTTCCTCAGCCACTGGTCTCTGGCTATGCCCCTCTCACTGCAGTAGCCTGCAAAGTCTGGCATGGGCAGAACTTTAAGAAGGGCTTATTTCCCAGAAGTCCAGGGCAAGCCTGATGTCTCTATTGGAAGTTATTTTCCCTCCACGTGCTCCACCAAATAGCAATGAAATACTGGGGAGTGAAGGTTGTGTGTATATTACAGTAGTTAAGAGCACAGGTTTCTGAATCAGGTGGCCTAGGTTTGAATCCTGCCTTTTAAGAGAGAAGTTATGGGGGAAAAAGTCAGAATAATCCTTAATCTTAGTTAAATAACTTCTCCAGTTTTAGAAAGATGCAGCTATCAGTCTTGGCGCTACTAATTGTATAAAACATCCTATATGGTGTTGGGAACTTGGGTAAGTCATTTAACCACTCAACATGTCAGTTTCCTTTTCTGTAAAAAGGGGACAAAAATAGCTGTCTTACAGGGCTACTATGAGAATAAAGAAGTTAATATAATCCCCTCTAGCCTAGCAAAAATTTGCTTTTTTGGGAGGAGTGGGGGCTGGAGGGCCTTTAAACAGTTTTTACTCATTTTAATTTATTCAACATTTTGTGTGTGTGTGTGTGTGTGTGTGTGTGTGTGTGTGTGCGCGCGCGCGTGCTGTGCATATCCAATCATGTATCAGTCAGGAACAATACAGTAACTTGAATAAGGAAAGTTTGCTGTAAAGAAGTAACTACCACAGGCGGTTGGAGTAATGAGAGATTGGCTAGTAAGAAGGAAAGACAGCTCTAAAGAATACAGGAATATCAGACCTAAGGAGCAGCCGTTACCCTTAGGGCTGAGATAGGGTGTCACAGGAAGAGACTCTCTGTACCTCCAGGCTGAAACTCAGTCCTTGTTGGAGAGGCCATGGCTATGACTTACTGAATGGCAGAGGAGTCGCTGTGGTGCAGCGCTAGTGGAACTTGCTAGAAATCCGCCCTCTAGAACTTGCAGGCAATGAACCCTAATATGGGACTGGGGAAAGCTGTCATAGGTGCCACCATGGAGGCACTTTGCTGTCAACCTCCCAAGTACTACGGACAGCTGTGCACTTCACAGCTTGTTGCTCAGGAAGCTGCCTGCGCTGCAGGACGCTAGAGGAGCCGTGCATGCTGTAGAAGCCTGACACTGGGGAAGACCCTCGCACAACAGGAGCTAGGCATGGGACGTGAAGAACGACCCCTTCCTGCCGAAGTGTCTCTTTAGCGCCCTCTACTGACAAAGTGTAACATCACTGCACCTGGCAAATGAAAATTATTTTTAAAAAAACCTAACTTAATTTTCACAGAGCAGGCAATGAAGGGTGATTTTGGAGCTGAAAGGCAATAAGTTGATAACTGGGTACAAATGATGAAGAAACAAATTCTTAATTCTGAGTATCTGTCACCATGCTCAGTTTTCTGCTTCCTTTGCATGAGACCTCTGAGTAATTCACAATAGTGACTAATGCTCAGCATCCCCTACTAAATATTCCCTTTTCCTTTGGTGTTCATGCTTACAATTTTAAGTAACGTCTTCCTTTTGTCAGGTGATTTGCATTGGAGACTATTTGCATAATCTTTCATGAGAATGAGCCCCAATAGTGATAAAATGTGGTGGTTGCCGCAATTAACAAATTAAGCCAGGGAAAGAGAATGTATATATATTTTTTGCTGTTTTATTTCATTAGAGAGACATTCTTTTAGCATGGACCTTGTTAGAGGTACAAACAATAGGGAACTTTAACCCCAAATGTGTTCTTGTAATCTGATAGTAGCTTTTTAACCTAATATACCCTCCCCTTTTTTTTTCTCCCATTTTGCCTTCTTCTGGATGAATCAAAGGCATTAAACAGGAAATAGAGGCAAATTAAATTTATTCTTTGGACAATGTGGAGCCAGTGAGGATTTTGTGGAACTGTGATGTGATTGAAGTAGTTCTGTAGGAAGGTCTGCATGATACCTGGCCTGCAGTAAGCGCTTAATAAATCATAGCTATATGGACGTTGCTGATGTGGATTTCCTTTGTCGTCTGAGTGATGACACCCTTTGAGGGAGGTCACAAAAGGCCCAGGCAGAAATAATCAGAAGCAAAACCAGCCCATTTTATTTTGTAGCTTCAGCTGCAGCTATAGTCTTAACAACTAAATAGGACTAGGTAGAAAAAGGGAGGGTGGCTGGGATTCCTTGGCCCAGGCTCTGCCTTAAGCTACTCGAGCTCATTTTTGAGTCTAATTAGATCAGAAGGACCTTGTCTGTTGACCTAGGAGTAGAGGTGGGAAGAAAGGGCATGATTAATTTAATGCCTGGAAATGGTGGGGGTGGGGTGGGAGACAAACGCCACACAAGGTCAGCAGGCAGCTGTAAGCATCTCTTCCTCTCTTTCTTCTCTTTGGTAACTTTTACTATGCTTCCAAATGAAGTTGTTAAAAGTGGGAATGTCAATTTGCATTTATTTTCCTCAAGCGTTTATTGAGTGCCTCCTATGTGTGAGGGGCTTCGTAAGGTGCACAGGTAGAGGTCACACGGCCCCGTAGTCAGAGCTGGGGGTCTGGAAGGAGCCACACAGACTATGCATCAGGCTGTAAATAATAAGCATCACAACAGCCCGACTGGCATCTGATCCCGCTCCATGGTAAACACTTTCCCTGCAGTCATCTGTGACCCCTTTTTGCCTAAATCCAAAGGATGAACTCCTGCCTTGTTTTACTTGACTTGAAGCAGTCTCTCCTTGAAATTCTCTCTTTCCTTGGTCTGCATTTCCTCACCCTCTCTGGGCATTTCTGCTCCATCTCAGGTTTCTGTTCTGTCTTCTTTCTGAAAATCCCGCCCCGTGTATTCTTTAAATATTTGTCCTCATCTATCCTCATGCCACATACTTTTTCTGGGTTGCTTCAGTCTATTTGCAGTGCCTTGATTACCATTTGCCTGTAGTGAAGATGCCCAAGTTGAAAACTTAAGCCCCGGTCTTTTCAACTCTAGCCCTATCCATCTAATTGTGGGCTAATTGGGTAGTATGCCTTGAAAATCCCACATAGGTTTTATTTAACTCACTCCAAACTCTTCCTGCCCCAGTTTTCCCCATCTCAGTAAATGTTGCTCCCATCTAAACAGTTGTCCAAGCCAGGAACCTGAGCATTATACTTGACTCTTACCCTCCCCTTTACCCAATCAGTGGCTGATCATGTTGGTTCTACCTCCTTAATAGCTCTCAAGCCAGCCCACTCCTTCCTGTCATCATGGAACTGTGTTAGCAGAGGCCACCTTCACCTTTTCTCTGCATAACTATAATAGCTCGATCTCTTAATCCATGCTCTTTGCAGAAAGGTTTTACCACATGCAGATAGGACCATGTACTCTACAGTTCCTCAGCAGCTCCCTCGTGTCCTCAGGATCAAGCCCTAGCTCTTTCATATGGTCCACAAGCCTTTTTATGAGCAGGTCTGTGTCCCTTTCTATCCGTTCTCTCAACACACCAGCATCTCTCTGAATTGTCTGCTCCAGCTACACTGAACCAGATGTGGTTCCTTGAATACACCATTCTTTCTCTACCTAAGTTCATCTTTCATTTCTCCACTTCTTCATTTGGATAGCTCTCACTTCTCCCTAAGGACTCAACTTACATGTATATATGTCATTTCCTCCTGGAAATCTTGGTCCCCACCCACTCCCTAACTCAACAAGACTGGATGGGATCACATATGTGGATCCCACAGCATGCTGTGTTTGTTCTTGTCTTATTCCTTACTATAATGTTATGAAAGTGCCTATTTACTGTACACCCATCCCAACACTCTGTGTTAATTCTGTGATCCTAGTACATAACACAGTGTCTGGCATGTGGATGCCTCTCAGTAATTATCTGCTCATGTATGAATAGACAATGTTGTAAAGAGCTCCGGCAGCATGGAGGAGACAGCTATATCAGGAAGGACCTCGTACAGTCAGCGGCACATCCCCTGGGCCTGAGGTTGTGGGGAGTATTGGAATAGCTGGTGACAAGGAGAGAGAGCATTCTAGGTGGCAGAAATGGCTTAAGCGATGTAAACAAGGAAGTGCAAGGCATGACTGGAGCCAGCCTGTTTATAGGGGAAGAAGGGGATGCAATTCTTGTAAGATGCGTTGTGGTTGAGGTCTTGAGAGCTTTAACTAAGAAGTTTTTTCTTTAGGAAATGAGAAGCCGATGAAAATGAGTGTATGAAATGATCAAAGAGGTACTATAATAATATAAACCTAGCAGGCAATATTCAGGATGCATTAGAGGGACAGAGGCTGAAGAGAGGTTATAGTTAAGAGGCTAAGGTGTTGACTGTCACATAGAGGTGAGTAGGAGGTAGATAAGATGGTGTCAAGGGGAAGAGAGAAGTGACGGCAGATGTGAGATAAGGAAGCTTATAGTAGATGCTCAATATTTTAAGAGTATAGGAAGAGGATCTTATGTTCAGAGTAAAGGGATAAAATTGCACTGGAGGCTTGAAAAAAATGTGAATGATTTAGAAGAGTTGCAGTTGGAACTGCAATTTGGCCTCAAGGTAAAGACTTCCATGGTGAATAAGTGATCCGTGCATTGCCAAGAGCAGTGAGGACCCAGCCCAGCAGCCCAGCAGCCCAGCATGTACTGGCAGTAGGTACAATCAGGCAGGTTTTATTTCTCTCCTGTAGTGTTTTTCTTGGAGTCAGGACAGGGAAAGCAGTAGGGGTTCAAAGGAAGAGGAGTAGGTTCTTTCTTCATGAGCTTCATATGCTTGTGTAATCCGTAAGAAATGATACCTTTCAGGTTTACTCCAGAAAGATATTTTTATACTTGGATAACTGTGAAAATTGAGACATTTTATCACTTCCTCTTGTGACCAATAAGGAACCTGTGGGATAATCAAGATAATAGCTCTGTGACAATAAATGGCAGAGTTGGTGTTGAAATTGAGTGCAGGATGGGGTTTGTGTCCAACAGTTGGACCAAATCTCTTGGTTCCTATAATTGCATTATTTGATGGTGTCCTATCTCACTCACATTTTCCAGACGAGCTCTTGGTTCCATTTTTGGAGTTGCCTTTCTAGGAGATGGTGTCATCTAATGTAACTAGCCAGCACGGTAGGACCCTTTCCCATCCCAAGGACTCTGCCAGCTCCAGGGCACTCAAGCGCGGCAGAGAGAGTGGGATAGAAAGTGGGTGTGGCCATCTTCCTTGAGAGGCTCTCAGAGTGTGTCTCTCTTAGCTGCACTTGTACCCAGAGCCACCAGGTTGGCTATACCTGAGAGCTCAGGGTGGGTGGTACAAGCCTGCCCTTCTTCCCACCCACACTCCCAGATGCTGTGTTGGTTTCATGCACGATACTTGCTTGGAGACAAGAAGCAAGACTGCTCACTGCTAAGGCTCTACTTCCCTCCTTACCTAGAGAGCTGAAAACCCTTTAAATTGGTCTGTACCTGCCTTACAGATCAAGTGATTCAAAGGGACAACTGATTGTCAGATGCTATTTTCAAATAGAAGATGGGTTGAGCAATAGTTTTCTGTCATTGATTCACCTCCTATATTGGCTTGTTATCTTGAATCCTGATTCTAAGAATTCTGGAATTAATAACTTCTTGGGATCACAATTGATAGATCATTTTACTTGACTTGGGCTCTTTTAATAACTCTGACCTCCCTCAGGGCCAGTCTGGTTTGCAGAATCTTTAAGAAACTTAATTGTCCTCATTATGCAGACTGATGCCACGGGGCTGGATGATGTCAGATTTCTCGTTCACTTCAAAGGAACAATTACTGATCAAATTTTATATAGTTTATATCCTTCCCCACTTTGCAGTGTTTTTCTCAGTCCTGACTCAGTCCTCTCTCGTCACTACGTTAACATCCATTCTGGCACAAGCAAAGGGGCAATGACCAAGAGATACAGGGAACACGTTCTACAAACGTAACCCTTTCCCCCAATCAGGGACATTTGTCCTCAGGGATCTTATAGCCTCTTTTTTTCTTATGGGTTCTTCACATCTTATATGATACAGCCCATCCATTAGTGTTGGAAAGTGGGTAGATCTGGCTTCAGGACGATGAGATCAAGAGTTCGAGTGTCATCAGGACTGACTGATCCCTTCTTTTTTTCTCTCTATTTTTCTTTTTCTCCGTCTCTGCTTCTGTGTGTCTTTTCATTCTCTCCCATATGTGGTTTCTCTTCATGTAGAAATGGCAAGTGCAGACTTAGATAATCCAAGGTTAGTTATCTTAGAGGAAAGAGAAAGCCTTTTAGTATATAAACGTACCAGGGAAGGACTCTCATTGGCCTGCTTGAGTGACATGATTGTGGCTTGGGCCAATCGAGGACCATGTGCCTACACCCTCTGGCCAGGGAAATAGTTGTCTCACAAGAAGCTGGAGGAGCAGTGGGAGGCATAATGGGAAGACAAGCAGCAGCTTTTACTTGTGGAAAGAATAGCAATAGAAACGAGCATCCATCTCTGTTATTTAAGATTTTACTGCTTCCTTATAGATTCATTTTTCTCATAAGGAATAGATAAAAGACAAACAAAGGAATCACCTAATTAAATTACTGGGTAAATACACCAGTCTGAAAATTGAAAATGCTGTCAAAAGCCTACCTTTTTCTGTCTACTTTTCTCCTCCCAGTTAGTCACTCTGCCTTTTAAACAAAATTGACTAGCTTCTCCTTATGGGAAAACAGAGAAATGATTTTTTTCCCATTATATTTGATTGTGTGTCATACTCTTCTTTCTTAAGGGAGGACAGCAATGAAACATGCGTTGTCTTCAGGGCAAAGGTGTCTAAGTGGGACATTGCGGGGTTATAATCTTGTTGCCATGAATAGCAAGATAGGATTATCTGTTTTGAAATTGCTTCCTGGTTTACTTTTGACAAAGGAAAGTCCATGCTGACTGCTCACTCCTGGTTACTCAGCTGTAGGTGATGAAACAGTATAGGCAGATGATAGATGAGTAATATGACAGTCCCCCAGCCAGTGGAGGCCAATGCCATCTGTATAAAGGGATAAAAGGCTGCAGGATTTGAAGGCACTGCCTTGGTTCCATTTACAACTCAGGACTCATGTGTTATTTTTGAGTCATAATTTACTGTCCTCCCGCACCTATAAGAGATACAGGGTTTAACAGTTCTAATGTTTACAATGTAGTTTAAGCTGTCTGGATGAGTATCCCAATCAATAAGACTTCTTACGACTACCACAAAATGGAAATGATTTCATTAGAGTTGGTTGTATCTTACTTTGAGCAAACTTTTACTGAGATAAAGATGATGATTTTGGTAGTTACTATAGAAATTACCACTGCTTCTACTCTCTCCCATCTTTTCAGGGTGATTAGGACCTTGACATGCATGATCCCTGTGGCAGCCATGAGAATGTGCCATCCAGGTCTCCAACTGCAGGGAACATAATTGACAAGTGGCCCCAGCTGCTGTGCTCTGAAATCCATTAATGCCTTTTTGCCCATAACTTGCGTCCCAGAGGCTGCACCTAGCCAGTGGTTGAGCATGGCAGGGATACTAAGGAGGCCTATTCCTGGGAGTCAGTACCCCCCCCCATCCCCTGAGGGCCTTACTGGACTTTTCTCCGAACTGCACTGCAGTCTGACATTTTTCCACCCCAGCATCCTTCCTTCCTTCCTTTCCACTCGGGGCCAGGCCTGAATCATAATCTGATGTCTCTCCCTGCCTATCCCGGGTCGCTTCCCATTTTATCTCATAGGTATTTCTTCTCATTAATTCATTTCTTACAAACTGCTGTAAAATATATAATACATAAAATGTGTTATTTAGATACTTTTTGAGTGCCTAATACAGTGCATAAATGATATTCACAGTGTCATGCAAACAGCATCTCTATTTCTAAATTCTTTTCATCACCCCAAACAGAAACTCTTTGCCCATTAAGCAATACTCCCCATCCTAATAAACTTCTTGCACTTTAATTCTGATTTGGATTCTACTTCTCAGAGGACCTGACTAACGCAATCTCTTTTAATCTTCGTAACAGTTGTTCAAGGCAGCCATGATCCATCTATTCCATACAAGGGCACTGGAACTCTGAGATGTTAAGCAACTTGCAAGAGGGGCGGGAGACAGGCAGGCACGACTATGGTCAGAGAGAGCTTGCTTCTGCTGTCATTCTGTTCAAAGTACTTAGCATGCCAAAGTGCCATACTGTGGGGGGTCATCGTCCGAGGCCCAATAAGAGCATCTCCTTGTCTGACCTTAGAATCATGTACCTTGGGCAATTCCAATTTTTTTGTTTTTTGCCATTATGAGCATATCTCTGAGGGACTGTGAAAGTGCTACGAGTATTGACTTTGAAGTTACAAGTAAATTTTTGTGAGTAGTTTGTATATGTGAAAGCCACAGGTCATGAGGATCACTGGTATATCATTAAACGGCAGTAGTTGAGGAGAGCTTCCTCCGGTCTTGGTTACTCCAAATCTCACAGCATATCAGCCAAGTCAGTCATTCCCTAATCCGTCTCCCCAGATACTTACTCAGCAATAAAAAAGTCATTGAATAGGCCATTCTGATGGTAGGCCAGGTTGTGAATTCACTGATGTCCAGCCTCTCAATCTCATACCTGAGCTGACAGATAGACTCTCATATCTCTTGCAGGAGGCCACATGGCATGTTGTTGGTAATCTGGGAAAACCCAAGCACTCTTGCATATCAGACCAGTGGTTTCCCCACAGCTTACTGCTTTCTCTAGCTAAGTGGCCGCTGCAAACAGACCTGGTTAAGGCTGCCAGTAATTGGCTTGTGCTTATGGTCACTTGGTTCCAATACTTATGGAGCCCCTACTCTGTGACTACGAGCTCTTCAAGGGCAGAGGCTGTGTCTTGTTCATTATCTTATCCCTAGGACTTAGCACAGTGCCTGGCACATGGGAAATACTCAATGGATTTTGGGTAAATGGAAAGCATTGTGAAGTCATGACTAAAATTAGGTCATTCTGGGACTTCTCTCATGAAGAATGAATGAAATGCACAACAAGGTAAAGTACTGTGGGAGATCCAGGAGAATTATGGGCTATGGTCCTTACAATGGTTAAGATCACAGGATCTGGAGTCAGACATCCCTGGACTCATACCTGGTAGTGTGACCCTGAGCAAGACACTTAACCTCCCTGTGCCTCAGTTTTCCTCATCTGTAACATGGGGATAATGGTGGGTGCTGCCACATGGGTTGGTTGTGAGGATCACATGTGATAGTGCTTATAAAGAGTTTAGCTTAATGCCTGAAAATGTATTAAGTGCTCAGTAAACATTAATTATCAGCTATTGATTTTCTTATCTTGTTTGGTTGACTAAACACATGGGCATAGGGAACAATTAGATCGCAGGACAACCCGCTGTAAGATTTAGGGCCTAAGGAGTAGTTCAGAGAGAAAAGAGATGATATGGATTGAGACATCTGGGAAAGCCTTCTTGGGAAGGAAGCACTTGATATGATTTCAATGGATAGCTGAGATTTTCCCGGGATGGAAAGGAGTCCAGGAAATACTATTGTTATGAATAGAGGCATGATGGCCAGACTGCACCTGGCATGTTTGGGAGACAAAAGAGGATGGTGTGCCCACCATTTGGGACAGTGAGGGGAACATGTTGGGCCAGCGAGTTGGGACGCTATTAGGCAGAGAGTTAAAGACCATTCTTTGAGTAGAGGTTTTGAGACCTGACTCCTGGAGGAAATAAGAAGCCACTAAACTACTTTATGCACCACTAAGAAAGCTCACAAATCATTTCCTTTGACCCATAAGTGATGTGTGATTTTGATCTCTTTGGAACTCAAAGAGGGTTCTCTTTCCTAAAGCACCTTGCTTTTGACGTTGCTGTCTGGGTAAGGCGTGACCAGCATATTTCAAAGGGATGATTCAGCTATCCTAAGGATTTCTTTATTCCTTTCTTTTTTTTCCCCCCTTCCCTCCCGGAAATGCTGTGGTTTCACCTTGCAGACTTAGGAGGAGGAACAGAAATAGTTAGGCTCACATCGTGAATCATATATTCAAGGCCAACCGGACGCTGTTCACTGAAAAGACATTCTGATGCTCAAGGCTGTTTTCGAGCTCTGGGCATAGTCCTTCATCTGCTGAGTTTGTCAAGACTCAACCTCTGGTTCATCCCAGGATCCACACACGTATCATTCAAAGCATTGGTACGCATTCATCAGCCCTCTTTGTAAGAATTCTCTTTCAGTCTCTGTGTTTGCGGTACACCGGGGGGTGCCATCTTTGAAATGGGGGGAATCTATCAATGTTGCTGGAATGCACTTCCCTTATTCCTTTGTGTACTTTATGTATAGACCCTTTTTCGTGGTGGCTCATGCTACCCATCAAGTTTCTGACAGCATCATCCGTCACTGCAAAACCTGGTGTGCACAGGGCTTTTTTGCTTATTTATTTGTTTAAGGTTTGTTTGTTTCTTTCAGGTCAGTGAGAGGGAGTATAAGTCTGAGGGGTGAATACCTCCTATACATCACTTGTATCCGTTTCTTCCCAGGACTGTGGGATGTTAAGCCTTAAAAGGAAGTGAAAAGAGCCTTTTGTTTATCTCTCTGCCTTCATGTAGGATTAGCGAGAGGGAGCCCATAAAACAATGCTGGGCTGAGTGTCTGCTCAGCACCTACGAGGATCCGTGCTCAGGGCTGGGGACACAGAGGTACACAAGGTGTGATTTGTAAACTGAGCCCTGGTTCACAGGGGAATGGTGGAGGTTTGTAAACCATCTAAATAAATAATCACAGTAGTGGACAGTTAGTCCTTTCATAGGAGAAAGGAAAGCAAAGATGGCTGCCTGATTCACATTCCACTGATGTGTTAATTATTTGGAGGGGAGGCTATAACAGTGTTACAAAAACACTTTTCATTTCTTTTTTTTTTTTATATATTTAGCTGAGCATGCCTCCATTGTTCATGTTCTAACAATCAGGCTGGAAAACAGATCGCTTTCTTCAGTCTGATCCTTTAACATTGAGAAGTCATGAATGAGATGTAGGTCATTCTAGAATTTCTCATTAACAATTCTGACAAATTTAATTCTGTGAATTTGGACAGAATTTTATCTCCCTCCTCACTCACAGTCACTTTTTTCCATGATGGCTTGGAACAAAGGACTTGCCAAATTTTATCCCAGTTTACAGAGAGGGAAATAAGGTGAGGGGTGATCCATCCCTCACCGAGTGCTATGCATGCACAGTCAGGGTGGTGGCCCATGAAGATTCATTAAAACATGAGCCTCACAGGACAGGGTAGGCCTAAGAAGCCAACCTCAGGAATCAGAACAGCCTGGTTCAGAGTTTCTCTTCTGACTCTTGATAGCTCTATGGCATTTGAAAAATTTCTCCAACTTTTCTGAGATTCCATTTTCTCATCTATAAAGGAGAATAACGATACTTGCTTTGTACATTTACTTCAAGGACGTAATATCAAAACATACCCAAAGCATTTAATACAATGACAAGGCATAGTAAATGCTCAGTTAAGAGTAGTTCTTATTAGGAAACAAAGACCTTTTGATTCCTGATTACGTGTTCTTGCCCTCCAGACCCTATGGACTCTGTTTCTTTTTTTGTGGTTGTCGCTGTGACATGGAGATGCTTTTATGACTACAGCTGGGGGAGAAGGGAGGAGCTTATGGTTTAGGTTACCGCTCTGCAGCAGTCTGTAGAACCTGGCAATGATAAGAATGAGCTCTGGATTTCAGCTGAGCTCCTCTTCTCATGCACTGATGTTCAAGTCACAACACACTTGAGTTTCTGTTTATTCCGTAGTGATACGATGGTTGTCTCACAGGGTTTTGTAAGGCTTAAGAAATAAATATTGCAAAGTGCTGGCCACCACGCTAGGCACATTCCATGTGTTCAGGAAAAGGTATTTGTGGTTATTATTATTACCATTTTCATCATTTCTTAAACTCTACTTACGTTTCATTGACTGCCCTGGGAAGACAACACTAATTTCCGTTCAGGCTTACGTAAAACACGGAGCAAGCTCTGGGCCAGTTCTCATGGGTGGCAAAAAGAGGATGACAATCAGAATTTCAGACTCAGACCCGCTAGGACTGTCCTGTGGGCTGTCCTGCCCGCTGCTCCCGGGAGAGCCTGTTAGTGCCTCTACCTCACGTCCTCATCCCCTGGATCCGGATCTGGTAGGAGCTTCCCTTCTGGGGAAGAACGTTTTGTACAAAAAAACCACAACATCACATTTTTCTGTCCTGTGGCATCTTCACCCACTGCCAGGTGCTACCTGGCATGTGGCTTTGATTGACAAGATTACTAATCCATTGTAATCATATTTTCATAATTAGTCCCTGTGAGGCTCGCTGGCTGCTCTTGCCCAGGTAAACTCCTGCCTGCCGCAGACTGTTTCCACCAACTGTCACCTCCCCAGGAGGGAGCTGTTGGTCTAGCACCCACAGCTGTTACTAAGAATTGCTTTTGAATTCCTCCCGATCTTCCCTTTTCTTGGGCACTTGCCTGCTAGGAATCCTTGCTTGATTAAAAGTTACGATTATTGACTTCAGACCTGAACAGATAGCAGAAATGGCTTTAGTTTTTCCATCTTCCTCATCACACGCTGCCTGTTCCTTTGCTGCAGTTCTTTCGCTCACCTCCTCCTCACCACCCCCCCCCAGATCCCTGCGGCAAGGGTGAGGGGAAACTTCAAAGGCATTTCTGAATAAGAGAACACACGGCGAGACATCAATTATTCACCAGGCAAAGTTTTGGCAGACACAGGGGCCTTTCCCTGTTTGTCTTTCTGAAGATGCCAAGAATAGTGCTTTTGGAGGTTGCATCTTACCTGCCCATACCGACCACGGTGGCCATTAAGGGCTGTTGAACTCTGGACTCTTCCTCTGCACCCTGGCTCTGCGCCGATTCAATAAAGGGTGACCAGATGACCGTTACTCATTGAGTCCTTGTTATGGCTTTCTATACGTCATTGTGTTTAATCCTTGCAGCAACCTCAGGAAGTAGATACTAACCTTTCTCTTTATTTACATAGGTAGATGATAAGTGAAGATACAGAAAAGTTAGGTGACTTGTCCAGGGTCCCTTGGCTGGAAGGTAGCAGATCTAGGACTTGGGCTGGGCTCTATTTCTGCAGAGCTGGCGGCTGTAACTACCCCTGCACTGAGTGTGAACCAGAGATATGTGAGCCAGCGCCGCTAAGAGGAGGTGGGAGTGTCTCTGAAGAAAGGGGAATCGGAAGTCTTTGTAGAGGAGGAGGCCTTAGACACAGAGGAGGTTTTCTAGTTTTTTTTTTGGTAAGTGGAGAAGTTAAAATGTGTTTTCTTTGAGTCCTAGGCAGGGCCAGAGGAGGAAACTGTAGCAGGACTAGCACAAGGACACATGGCTGCTGTCACTGGGCTCAGGTACCACGGAATCCATTGTGTGGGCTTGTGTCCCCAGACTCCTCAGCCTAGGACTCTTGTGAAGTCATCTGAATGATTAAAACCAGAGTACCACTGGCTCCTGCTGTCACCCAGAAAATCAGCTATTTCCTGCAATCTCCAAGTGCCTATACTGGCATCTCACCAGCTACCTGAGTCATCTTTACTCAGGGGATGGGAAGGAATTTAATGGGTTAGCTTGAATTCCATTACGTTCCTTTTGGTTGCTAATATTTATGGAATGCTTGCTAAACCCTAGACGCTCTGATAGGGGTTTTTCATACATCGTCTCAGTCTTTTTACCCACATTGGGAGGTAGGCTTTGTTATGTCCGTTTTACTGGTGAAGAAACTGGGGCTTGGCAAGATTTAGAAAACTTGGCCAAATTTATAATGGTAAAGCCAGAATTTGAACATGGATCAAAAATCATACTCTTAGAGCTATTTGGTTATTAGGATGAAGTGTGTGTTTGTGTGTGTTGGGGTGGGGGAGTGGAGACAGAGAGAGATATCCCTCATGCCCTTTAGTAAAAGATCTTAATCCTATCAGCAGTGGAGGTATTGAGTCATTGAATCTTCTTTTCTCTTTTTTTTTTTTTTGAGACAGAGTCTTGCTGTGTTGCCCAGGCTAGAGTGAGTGCCGTGGCATCAGCCTAGCTCACAGCAACCTCAAACTCCTGGGCTTAAGTGATCCTCCTGCCTCAGCCTCCCAAGTAGCTGGGACTACAGGCATGTGCCACCATGCCTGGCTAATTTTTTCTATATATATATTTTAGTTGGCCAGATAATTTCTTTCTATTTTTAGTAGACACGGGGTCTCGCTCTTGCTGAGGCTGGTCTCGAACTCCTGACCTCGAGCGATCCACCCGCCTCGGCCTCCCAGAGTGCTAGGATTACAGGCGTGAGCCACCGCGCCCGGCCGAATCTTCTTTTCTCAATGAAGACCTCTACTCCTTTGTTCTCTATGCCTAAAGCTGGCATTATTCATGAAATGGATTTTAAGAGTTAAAAACTTTAAAGTCCCAGGTCAGCTCTCCCAGTTGAAGTTTTTACATATTTGGGCTCTGGGCACTGAGTCAGTGCATTGGCCTCCAGAGGCTTACCTCTGTCTGGTTAAGCACTCAGAGGGTTAAGAAAGCGTTAAAAGGAAAATCCTGCTATGGGTGCAAGGAAAATTGTTGGCTCCGCAGCTGGACTCATGGTAAGACTCACAGTGACCGAGGTCAAGTTCTTTAGGAAAGGGCTGGCTCCTAACTACCACCCACCAGGCCGCCAATGAATAGACATACACTATAGTGACTTTTCTTTGGCAGAATAATATGATTGCCTTCTCAGCAAGGACCACAGAGCTATGGCTCAAGACATCACAGTTGTTGAGAAAACATGGATGTTAATATCACCTGAATTTCCTTATGGGGAGAGGGTGAAATTAGGGTGGACAAGTGGAGCCAGTTCTTTGCACTGGTTTGGTTTTGAATATAGAATCTCCTGTATTCGGAGTCTATACTCAAACAGAACGATTTCCTTACAGTTTCAAATGATCTCATAATTTGACCGTGGAATCCAGATGCCCTTCTCAAGTGCCTAAATACCACATTAGCCTGGGTTGTGTTTGCACAAGACTGTAGTCTTCTTTATTGGTGGTACAAGGGCAGCCAGTTAATGGCAGTGTCCTCCCTCTCGCTAACTGCCTCATGCTCCCATCCTAACTTGCACAGTTTGCCCCCGTGTATTCATGGGTGTATGAAGTCCCAGTGCTTTTAATCCCCTCTTGTCTTTCGCTCTTGTCTTCACACTTCTCAGTGATGTCCGTCTTTTGCCATTATTGCCAGTGACCTTCGTAAGAATGAAGAAAATACAACAAAAGTTCATTATGGGTCTGTTACCTTTCAGGCAGTAACCCAACATCCAGTGTTCCTAGCCTTATGGACATTCCAGCGATGGGGGTGGGGGTGGGGTGGGGGTGGGGGGTGGGAGCACACATTAAACAAAACATCCCAGAAGAAGAGATTTCTCTTGAGACGCTAGAAGGTGCAAACCCTCACCGTACCTAAGCAGGGCTGTGTTCTCTGCTTCAAATGTTCTGTTCCCTTGCTGAGCTGCATATTGTTGTCTCATCTCTAAATCAGCTCCATGCACATTTTATTTTATTTATTTCAGAGTATTACAGGGGTACAAACTCTTTGGTGACATATATTGCCTTTGCACTGCCTGACAAGCACACACCACATCCGTTAGGTGTGGATTTACCCATCCCCTCCTCCTCCCTCGCACCTGACTGATACCCTATGAATGTTACTTCCCATATGTTCCATGCACTTTTTAAAACCACTTTCTAGCTTCTGCCTTTCTCCAGGTTGCTCAGACACTAACCCACGTCCAAGCCTGGGGTAGGTAGGGAGGTAGGTGGGGGTTGTTGGCAGACACCACATGCCCCTACTTGCCTGAGTTTTTCCCTCTAGGTACCCTCACATACCACGATGTCTAATGTCCATCCCAACGTCTTTGACAGGCATACACAGAAGTTGGGTCTAAATCATATATGTATATGCATGTGTATGTATATATGCATATGTGCACACACACACAAACACACACACATTCTCTCACTCTTTCAAGGTGAGTTTGAGGGAATGCCTGTAAAAAGAGACTCTGAAACATTAAGGAACATCCCGTGTGGAAGAGGCAAAATGAGGCTCTTGGTAATTTGTTGATCCACCTCAGGAGCGTTCCTGGGCTCTGGGGGATTAGAAGCCTAAGCAACTTTGGTGCTATAATTCCTGAAGTGTTAATGAGCTGTGTATGGAGACTTCACCGTGGAAACACCGTGAGTAAACATGCATTTCAAATACAGGTGGTGAGATTTCTCATGAAAGCACGCTCCCACCTCTTTCTCTTTCCCCAGAACTTGGCACAACTGGATCCTTCTCATTGGGTCTTAGCTCAAATGGCACCTTCTTCAGTGGCTTTAGTTTGAGGGTAAAGGAAAACTTTATCCCATCCCACCCTGAAATCTCTCTTGTATTACTCTGTATCATTTTTAATGACCTTTAACATTGTTTGAAATTATCCTGTTTTTAAAAATAACTAGTTTATCCATTCGGTTTTCTCCCTCCTGCCCCGCAACGTGTGTACAAACATGCACACACAAACATACACACCTACACGTGTGTATGTGCAGAAAGAAGGCTCTGTAATAAAAGAGTTCTTGTCAGCTTGAAATAATACCTATCCTGTAGTCGGGGCTTAATAAATATTTGTTGAGCAAATGACTGAACGAAATTTTTTTTTTTTTTTTTGACTATGTTTGCTAGATGACTGTGGGTATTAGGCGTTTAGCATCTGTCATCTTAGGCCAGTCTTCTCTCTCTTTGGGAGAAAATAATTGGCTCATTAAGGACCTCTACATTGGTGTCACATCCTGAAAGGCAGAGCCAGGCCACTAGGC
Source organism: Lemur catta (assembly GCF_020740605.2). Taxonomy (NCBI): domain Eukaryota; kingdom Metazoa; phylum Chordata; class Mammalia; order Primates; family Lemuridae; genus Lemur; species Lemur catta. The sequence continues at coordinate 26,827,999 of NC_059132.1, read as the reverse complement.
CTGAAATATTAATAACCTGGGGAACCGGCCATCCCTACTTTATAGCTGCTTTAGCCTCACTGACTCCTGAGTTGGGAAATGTTTGCCGTTTCTCTCCTCATCTGCCCCTTCGTGGTGGGTGTAGAGGGGAGAGATGCTGGTGGAAATGCCTGGGAGTCCCTTGCTGTCTCGGAGACAGGGGCTGCATTTCCTGAGAGCGGAAGCTTACAGAAGGTGGTTGTGAATTCAGGAGGGCTCTGCTCTTAGCTGGAGCCTTGCCATCCCTGTGCACGTGACAGGTAAACCACGTGACCGGGACAGCCATACATAGACTCTCAGGGAACCAGAATATATGTCCTCACTGACTTGAAGGCTGTCAGTTCTCAGTGTTTGAGAAGCATCAAGAAATAAATCTTTTTTTTTTTTTCCTTTCCCTGCCTCTCTTTTCCTCTAATCACTGATCAAGTTCAGACTCTCAGCCATTCTGCTTTACAGAAGGTCTGAAGTCACACTACAAAAGAAAACTTGACATGTTTTGCACTGGTGTGAAAATCAGATGAAATCCCTGGGTTTAGGTTAACTTCTCTTAAGTAACTTTATAGAGCAAAAGCAATTCCTGAGCACTTTACAGCTTCCTTAGCTGTTCCATATTCATGACTGCACGGAATTCTTAGAAAATCCCTGGGATGCAGATAGTGATTTTTATCCCCACCTTCTGGATAAGGACGCTGAGATTCAGAGAGGACGACTTTTCCAAGGACAACCAGCTAGAGGGAGGCAGGGCTGGAATTGAAACCTTGGAAATGGGAGTCCACAGACAGTGTCCTTGTTGTTATGTCCCAGCTGCTTTCTAGAACTCAGGTTGGAATATATAGTTTTGAATATTGGCCCATTGTAATTTTTGTAGTTCAATGTAAGCCATTTGAAAGGCATAAGCAAATAATGAGAAAAGCAACTTTCAGGGAGCTCCCTAAATGGGCCCTGGAGCGACTTGTGTGTGCACGTACTTGTGTATCCATGTGTGTGCATCTGTGTATGTGCACACTTGTGTGGAAGAGGGAAGTGTGGCTTCGGACATGTGTAGAGAGAGTCAGTTGTGGAGAGGTTGCAGATTCAGGAAAATATGGTAAAAGTTTTTTTGGTACTGTAATTCTCAATAGGCCCTGGGCTTGGGCATCTTTACCATTTCTTTCCTAAAATGTTTCATCCTGCCTGTTGCTAATTTTAACATAGAGTTATATATGTGATAACTATATTTGTGGACTGAATAGTTCCATTTACATTAGCTGTGGTGCCTCAGCAATGTAAAACTATCCCACGACCCCAAGGAAAATTCCCTGTAGAGTTCTATCTTTGTGGCTAATGCTTTTTCTTTTTAGTGCAAATTTGTGAGTGGTCATTATGTGATGTGCATTTTAGTAGGTGCTTAAAGGGATGCAGATATAAGGTGGGGACAATACTTACCTTCAACGAGATTGCAATCGGTAGGGGAATTAATACAAGGAGATAGAAATGGTAATGCATGACAGGGTGAGTTAAGTTTCATAGGAGATTTGCAAGGACTGCCTAGGGTTCAGACATTAGCATGATATCTGATGGGGTATGGAGTTTTTGAAACGGACCCAGAAGGAGGCATATTTATATAGTCAGATATGGGAGGGGTACCCTAGGCCAACAGAACTGAGTTAAGGAAGGTGGATAGGTAGATAAGCATGCAGACTTATTCAGAGAACAGAGGGTCTTAGTTTTACAGGAATTTACACTATTCCCAGATCAGTGTTACTTAAACTTTTTAAAACTGGGGACTATATAGGCAAAATACCTCACAGTCCACCATCCCACCATGCCTGTTCACCGACTTCCATTTACTCACATGTATACATGTGTAGTAGCTTTTCAATGTTGTATGACAGCCAAATTGTTTGGAATACTGAAATTAGAGTCCTTGAGAAGCTCTCTCATGGTGTTAATTATAACTTATAGCTACCTAATTTTAGTCTCCTTACCTACTTAGTGGATTCACAGTAAAAATGTTCAGTCATAGGTATAAACAATCATCTGTGGAATTGCTCATAATTAGATTTCAAGATCTGAGGAAAGGACTTGCATTTTTGGATCAGTTCATGGTCCTTAGGGTGATCCTTGGGATCCATCAGTAGGCCACGGACCGTACTTTGAGAAACAGTGGTCTGGGAGGATGATGGAAGATAGGACAACCTGAGGACATATTATAGAGACTCTTTCAAATGAAGTCTTTAATTTGTACTGTGAACTAAAATAAAATCTTAAGGCTTCCCCGCAACCGGCTGACTGATTGATTGGACCCTCTCCTGGCCAAGGGGGTATCCTAAAACTAAATTGCCTACCACGAGGAGGGAGATCAGCCATGCCTCATCATGCCCTCTTCTCTTCTTACAGATACCCTTTTGTAAGTCATTAACAGGCCTAAGGCTATCCAAGACAAACCTGCAGGTCCTTAATTTACACAACAAATGTTTATCTCGGTGGCTTGTCTCTGATTAACAGACCTCCTTATCTGAAAACATGTCAAGCCTTTAGACAAAACTTCATGTCTTCAACCAATTACAAGTCAAAGAATCTTTAAACCCACCTATAACCCATACCTGTCCCAACTTATTCCAGATGGCCCACGTTTTTGGGCCAAACAAATGCATGTCTTCCATGTATGATTTATGACTTTATGTGTAATTCTTGTCTTCCCCAAATGTGTAAAACCAAACTCTAACCCAGCCACAGCAAGTCCACTAGCTCAAGGTTTCTTGGGTATGGGGTTGGGTCATGGTCCTCAAATTTGGCTCAGAATAAATCTCTTTCAAATTATTTTACAGAGTTTGGCTTCTCTTCTGTTGACAGTACTTAATTGCCATTGAAGGTATTTAAACAGAGCAGTAGAACTTTTTGAGGTTTCATTTTAAGCAGAAAACAGTGTTTGGGAAGGATTGGAGGAGGGAGAGATTGGAGTAAAGGTAACCAGGTAGGAGAGCGGTAGTGCCCTTGGGAGCTGAAATGAGACAAGTGATAACAAACTTGCAGAGACAGAATCCACAGAGTTGGCAAATTAAGTGGATTTAAACTGTGGAAAAGAGGGAGGAAGGTTGGCTTGGATGGCTGGGTACAGTACTTAATGAAAATGGTGCCATGAACACAAACTGGCAAGTTAGGAGAAGAAACTCTTGTTAGGAAAAACAATGAATTCTTAACAACAAAAAAAAAGATTCCTGAGAAGTTTGCACTTCAAAAAAGAATTCCGGAAAACTCTAGGCAATATGTAGTGAATCACAGGGAAACAGTTTTAAATTTTCCAACCAAAACTTTAACCTTAAGAAACAAATGTCATGGAGCAAAATAGTACTTTTGCTACTAGCAGTGACTCAAGGTAGGTACTAAGGGCATCAGAAATCAGGGTAGGTTGGGAGTATCCCCTTCTTCTTGCCCAGGTCACATGTGGAAGCTTCCTGTCTACTTGGTACCCTCTGGGTTTGTTTTTCACTCAGAGATCTCTGGAAAACCTTCTGAAGTTCAAAAGGATGTCCATCAATTTCCCAGAAGGAGTTTACTCGTCCAACAGAGTAAATAGAACTGGTTGCTAAGTTTTGAAGGAGACCGTTGTTAACTGTGCTGTATCTTTCTGACAATGTCACTCTGTCACACAACTCCAGAAGCACCATTCACTCAGATGAATGGTGTCCCCTGGACTCGTGCAGTATGGCAGCCTCTAGTCTTGTTGAGCTATCTCTTTAACAGTAATAATTTGCTTCGGACCTTTTTGCATTTAAGGTAAATGCACAAGTTCTGTGGACATGGGGTGGTTCGGGCAGTCAGTGCTCACACCTCTGCTCTCCAGTGCTCTGCTGCCATCACTTTTGCTGTCCTCACCATGTGGTGTTGCAGTGTCTCTGTTTATGGGCCTGTTTTCCCCACTAGACTCTCCAAGAGTAGGGCAGAGCAGTGACAATGTGGGAGAACGTCCCTTTGTGTTTCATTAGGAGGACACAGGCTGAATGGAAGAGTGGGGGAAAAGGTCAGGTTTTCTCAAGTGGTTATTATTTAAAAGCATAAAGTGTATCCAGGTGGCTATGTTGGATAGATAAGTTTCAGCCTAGTAAACCATGGAGTATCCAAGGCTTTGTTAATAGAGACAGAGAGGACTTGTTCTGCAGGAAATGAAAAGCATGCAAATTTCATGAGCTTAGTTTGATGTGGACAGCTACCCAAAAGAACCCTCTTTTAACTTTCCAATGCCTTTGAGAAAGTTTACATCAAGCTCTTATCAGCAATTAAAGCCATGGTATGAGTGAATTCATCAAACTACTGTCCTCTCTGCTAGTCACCTGGGAGTGCGGCACTGAGGCAGTAAGTGGGTGGGTTGGAAGACAACGAGAGGGTGAAATATGTGGGGTTTCGAATTGTCAGCAGAGAGCAGCAGGGATGAGCAAGGCTGGGTCAGCAAAGAAGGGAGGAGCTCAGGAAATTCAGGTGTTGGGGAGTAAAGGTAACGTTGCCTACTTTATAATTTGGGAAGGATCCTCCCTCTTTGGCAGAAGTCTTTGCCACCAGACTATCTGTATCTTATGCAGGTACGTCTCTGACCCAACCTGATATTAATTCACTATGATTAATGTAAACACCTTGAGGCTGCTCCCTGAGTAAAGCCACAGAAGTGCTGAATATTTGCCTCCTCTAGATAATGAAAAAGGATTCATTTACTCATGAGTAGCAGTGAAAAACCAAACCTGCCAATAGTTCACAGTGTAAAGGAAATTTGGTCAAGTAAGTGTCAGGATAACTAGCTCTGGGAGATTTGCACAAATCTCTCTGGTCACAGGGGTTAAGCCACCCATTCTTGCCCGGCATTTTGTGATAAGCCATGTGGTGTCAGTATCTGACCAGTGGGAAATATAAGCATCTGGTCTGTGGAAGAGAAGGAGGTGTTAAAGGAGACTAGAGATTTTTCTAGAAGACACTGCTTGAGAGAGTTCACAAAGACTCTGTAGAAAGACCAGAATGGGACAAATAGAAAGTGATGCCTCGGTTGGCAAGTGGCCCAGTGCTGAAAGTGAGATGCACAAGCTCTTCCTCTAGACTAGAGAAAACCATGAGGCTAACGTGAGTGAGGAGAGATGAGGCTTGGGAGCTCTGCCATCAGTGGCCCGGGCTGACAAAGTCCTGTCTTGACATGGAATGTCCATGATCATCACGGCAAGAGAAGGGAATAGGACCAACAGCCACTTTAGACTCCCAGCTGGGTGTGGAAAAGTCACACCCACTCATAATTTTTTTGGCTAAAGTTAGTGACATGGCCCCAGGACAATCCTATTTTGTGCCCAGAAGGAGAACAGAAATATTCTCTGAAATTCTCCGAGGTTTCTCCTGGTGTCTCTGAAGTGATTGCTGCATGGCCATTTCCACTGGCCTGAGATGGGGAGATCAAACCTGGAACTGTCGGGTGGTATTTCAAGGGGAGAGTCTGCCTGAGAAGGAATCCAACGTGGAGGAAAGTAAAGCTGAGAAAAGGATGAAATTGAATTCTGATAATATGTTGTTTGAGGTGCTGGATCCAGTTGTGCCTGAAGGTACCCCATAGCTTCTGAGTTACATGAAGTAATATAACTCACTTTTTCTGTTTCCTTAGGCCAGTTTGCATTGGGTTTTTGTCATTGGTTAACTGTAAGTTTCTTCACTAATACAGTGATGATAAAAATTCTTCATTTCTGAATTCTGGAACACTTATTCTTCCTTAAGCACCTGCTGTACTTTTCTGTTTTAACACTCGTATTGTTCCTTCTGCTCAAAATATCTTCCATTTCTTTTTCCTTCTATCTAGTAGCCAAAATCTGACTTTTCCTCCAGTGTATATTTGGTTACCGCCTCCTCAGCAATGTGCTTCCTGATCTATGTCCTCCCTCATCCTCGGCCAAAATCAGTCTTTTTCTCTTATGTTCGGTCATAAACTTGAACTTCCGTTATAATGTTTATCATATTCTGTCTTGTACTATCCACTGCTTATGGAGGATGTTGGGGCTCTGGACACTCTACCCCAAAATATGACTGCAGGAGACTGGAATACGCCACCCCAAAATATGCTTTGACATATTCTGAGCTTGTTATTCTGGGGAACTGCAGACACAGGAGTGGCTCTGAAAAGCTGTCCTTTGGTAAAAGAAATGTACATCCAAAAAGGAAATCTGTATTAGTAAAAGTATCTGTATCAGGAAAAGGGCTGCTCCAGACAATGGTTATTACGTGAGAGACTTTTATCTGCATAAGAAGACAACCTTTATTCACCACACATTTCCTACCCCCACCCTCCTGTACCTTGAGTCACTGCCACCACCTCCAGAAGCCACAAGCTCCTATTCCTTTCTGTAGCTCAGGATGCCGTACAAGCTTCATTCATCTGACCCTTCTTTAAGTCTCCTATTCTGTGGGAGTCCCTTGGTTTTTCTCCTGTTAATCTGTCTTATGTCAATTTAATTCATAGCCCACCTACAGCACCTAGAAGACTGAGAGGTGCTTTGTATTCCTACAGGCATAAATGCTTTTATTCCTCAAATAATCCTATGGAGTAGGCACTATTATCCCCATTTTGCACATAAAAAAGTACAACGTAGAAAAATTGAGTGATTTCTCTTGGATCCCATACCTGGGAGCTAAGATTTGGAACCCAGGTGATCTGGCTCCAGACCTCACACCAATCATCCTTGCAGGTATTTGGAGACCTGGCTTGCCTCCTCTACGGGGCTGCATCCTGTCTTTTAAAAAGCCTAGAGTCACACTGAGGATCACACCTAGCAATCTACAGGATCTTACAGCCTACGACTTGGGTGCTAACTTCATTCCTAGCTTCACCTTATGTTTCTTGTCCTCATTTTATTTCTTTCCTGATTTCTTCACTAACGTTCTCCAAGTTTTATCTTATCCCATTTGTAGCATTTGCATTTTTGTAAGCCACCTCAGTCCTTTTTGTTAAGGCTGGAAAATAATGACATAAATAAATACATGAAAATAAAATGAAACGCTAGATCGTTAAGTTCCTTTAGGGTGAGGACCAGCTCTGTTTATCTTAACATTTTCTGCAGGTCCCAGCTCTAGAAAATGTATCTTGAATTTACGGGAAGTGAAATCTGCAGATCTTGGGGATTAAGAAGTGTCAGGCACAGGAAAGCGTTCTGCGGTGTGACTATGCCCAAAATTTCTACAGAAGGCCCCGTGGAGGGCGGTGGGGGTGGTTCCCGCTCTTTTCTGTAGCAGAGAGAATAAAATAAGACATTTGAGTGCAGTAGCAAAGAATTCACTTTGCCGTCCTGCTTTCTGGAGAGCTGAATATTTTACCTTCAGTGACATTCTGAATTCCTCGTGGAGACTAGAAACAGCGACTGAAAAACTATTTTTGAGTCTTCTGGTTCCCCGGGAGAAGCTAAGGTGCAGACTGACAAGAAGGGCTGGAGGTGTGTTTTATTGCAGCCCTTCAGGTTGGTGACTTGTTGGTGCCAAGGAACAGATGCAGCGGGAGCCACCCTCTCCGCTTGTTCCATGCTGTGCTCTCCTCCGAGAATCATTTGGAACTTATTTTCTTCCATTGTTAAGCATTTCTCGGTGGGAGCAGACACAATTGGAGTCGAAATGCCTGCGTTCATGCTCATTTGCAGCCGGCATTAGGAGAGCGGCCATGTTTGATGGGCTCAGGGAGGAAGGTAGCAGCTTCTACCAAAGCGGCTGTTCCCAGAGTGGCCGGAGAGCAGAAGAGGAAGGTGCGCACAGAAAAACAGTCTGGTGGCACCATCCTGCATTGTCTCTTTCTCTTAGAGTCCCTCCACCTTCTACTCTTCCCACTCTGACGTGACTCCACTGTTGCAGCACTTTCCAAAGTCATGCAGGCATTCACTGATACCCACAAACGTCCTGAGTGCTAGCCACGCAACAGGCACTGTGCTGGTTCCCCGGGGAAGTCAGGAGATGTAGAAAAGCTGCTCTGATTGAGTAAATTTGTCATTTGGAGTGTGATTATTGCTAGTGTTTTGAGCACATTTGGCTGACAGGGATCGGTAAACACCAAAATAGCAATGCAGAGCAATTTGCATGGGGCATGTTGACTTATTATGTATGTATATCTGGGTGAAGAGACAGGAATATGGTGACCCACTTAAAAGTTGTTCTCTACGCTCCTGTTTTAAAAGACTCAACTTTTAAATAAACCATTCTCTGTAGTTAGTATTAGGTAGAATAAAATATATCAGAAAAAATACAGCTGACTGAAATTCAGGTGCAGTTCCTGCCTAGACACAGGCTATATGGACTGTGGTTGTGCTATTAGTTTTATGTACAATTTATCAAGCTCTCTTCTTTCTTTCTGTCTCACTTTTTCTCTCTCTTTTTGTCACCCTTCTCTGTCTCTCAGTCCCAGCCCTTCTCCCACATGTCCTTCAAGGAAGGCAAGTCCTTTCAGTATTTCCTTTTCTTTTGAGCTGCTTGTGTGGAGGAGTGGAAATAATCCCAAATGTGGAAGATGAGAACCACAGCAGTGGGTTCCAGCTGTCCGTACTGCCTACTTAAGGCTCAGATCAGCAAAGGATGTTTCCTTTTGCGTGGATGGAAAGAAGCTAGAATACAGTATGGAAAAACTCCTGTACCCTTTGACTAAAATTGAAAGAGTATTTATGGGTGATGAGTTGCAAGTAGAAGATTATAAAATCTGTTCTTTTCAAAGGATGTTATTTATATTATTTAAAAAAATCTGCATATGCTTTAATCCATAATAATCAGGGGTTTAATGTACACTGTTGGTTTGTCGTTCCATAATAGTTATGGCAGGAAAGGGAAGAGGCACTTGATCAGGGTAATTCAGGTGAGTTGAACAGAGGAAAGAGAGTAAGAGAAACCAACAAGGAGTTGTATAGCACTTCAGGGTTAGCAACAGTTGGGAGATATTACCACACTTAGTCTTGAATGGTCAAGGGGAGAAAGGAGTTACTGAAACCTAGAGAAAGTATGGGCTGCCCAGTAGGAGCTGTGGCCTTTGATACCAAGGTCCTTTAGAAAGGAATCCAAAAAATGCTCTGGCCTCACTCTCTGACGCATTACTGATGCGTCCTATTGATGAAATCCACTGGAAGCTGGAGGCCAAGGGATTCTGTGAATTCAATTGATAAATTCGTCCTCCTGGGGGCATGGAACAGGGTGGAGAGGGTGGAGGGTAGCTTTGAGGGTAGCTTTGAAAGGGAAAAATACCTATTAGTTTGTGTACAGGGAAGCAAAGCAATACAGCAAAGAGGCTATTAGATTATAAATGAGCAGATGTGAATTTTAGGATTGACCCTACCGTTTACGGGTCAGGTTACTTGGGAAACCACTTCATCCTTTTCCGCCTCCGTTTTGTCAGCTGTGACACGGCAAGAAGTAGCCCTTGGCTCGTTATGCCCGATGAGTTATGAGGTACTACTCTTGGAACCATGCTCTTTGAAGGAAGGCATCATTGTGAAAATCCATCGACAATACATTTGGCATTTAATCCCATTTATTTGTGTTATGTGGATATAAACTGTCATAGTTAGTCATAGTGAGAGCCTCAGATGCCATCTGTGGCTTTGTTCCAAAGCAGAAATAAGAAGCCTACATGGACCAGAGTGCTTCCTCCTCTGTTCCAACGTCTGCTCTATACGTACTCATCTTACTTGTTCAACGTGGAAAGAAAGAGTGCCAAGCTGAGCCGTTCATAGAGGAGAATTTAAGGAGTAACTTCACCCCATGCCTCTTTCGAGTGCACAGGGGAGACAGTTTTTGAAATGGGACCAATACGTACCTCTCGGCTCCATTAAGGCGGAGTGAGAAGTAAGCCGTGGGTAAGTGCTCTCTGTGTTTGTTAACATTTTTATTCAATAGGTGGACCTCATGTCTAGGAATTAAAAAATTACCTTCATATCTTTTATACCTCAGTACAGTAGAGACCTTTTAGAATATCTGCTCAGCCTTTGACCCTTCTCTGAAATGTGTCTCAGAAGGCCACGGCAGCCATCTGTGACCCAAGAGACAAAGGTGACGGACACCCGGTCCAATGGTTCTCACCCGGTCGGCCAGTTCTCTGCTAGTTTGCACTTAAGTCCAACCTGGGAGCTGGGATACAGTCATCTCCCACCACATCCACAGAGGAAAAGAGGAGCCAGTCTACTCAGACGGCATGGAGCAGATGTGAAGGGGAAGAGATGGAAGAGACACTAGGGACCAGCAGCAGAGCGAGGAGTGCAGGTGTCCAGCATGGGCATGAGAAAGAGGAAGGCTCAGTTCTGGAAGGCTTTCTATGTGTCGACTCCTGTCGTGCATGAGACTTGACCACAGTGAGACCCGTTCTTCCCCAGCTTGCCTGGTTAGAGGGTTTTCCTGACACTAACAGTTAAAAGAACAGGCTTGTGGGTAATGGACACCCTTGGGAACATGGAAACAAGCCTGGGAAAATAACCAGTGGGCCCTCTTTCCATCTGAGGAGCTTTCCATGTTTCCTTCTCTTGGTCCCTTCAGAGAAAACGCTTTATCCAGAAAAAGGGAGGTCAATGCCAGTGGCTGCCAGGGGCCTCCTCAAGGTTGGGAAACAGGAAATTCTCCCTGCCGGAAACACAGAAAACCTCCGGTCCACTGATTCTTCCAATTTCACAATTACATGAAATCACCAATAAAAAGTCTTCCTGCCGTAAAACAGTGTGAACTTATCTACTGCCTGAGCATATTTACAATCAACAGCTTTAGAGTATCAATTACATTCTCTGCACATTACTTGAGCCTCTCTTTTCAACAGCCATGCTTTATGACTCCGTACACTCAGAGGAACAACAGAAATTGTCCTTTAATTAAACAGACCAACCCTATACCTTTCTCAAGCACTTGTGCACATTTATATTAACATGTGGCGATTGGAGAAAGGCCTCGTGGGGTTTGCACTTGTTCCAATAAAAGTCATTTATTCTTTCCATCGTTATTATTCCCAATAATAACAGTAATAACAACTTATATGTTTATAGACTTTCTGGTTACAAAGCATTTATTCAATCAAGCTTTATAATTGTGCTGTGAGGTAGATGCAACTGAGATAATTCACTCTGTTTTATACTTACTCATTTCAGCAGTGATATGTTCCATTTATAAAGGGCTTACATGATGACGGGCACTGTGCCAAGTGTTTTCCAGGCGTTTTCTTGTTTAAGCCTCCCCAAGCCTGATGAAGTGGGTATTACTTGTCACATTCACAGATTAGACAACTGGGGGTGAAGCAACTGGCCAGAGGTCACCAAGCTGGTTAGTGGTGGGGTCAGGGCTCGAAGCTGAGCCCAAAGGACCCATTCTCCTAACCACGATTTAACAGAGGCAGCTTCTTATTTTTCTCCAACCTGCTATTTCTAGTCTTCTTGGCAAAGCAAGCTTTTCATTAAAAATATTTTTCCTGATAATAAAAATAGTCTGCCGCATATTGATCATCCACTCGTTCATGATTCATTTAACACATTTTTATTAACTGCCTTTTATAGTATTTGTATTATGTAGAATATTTTTCCTATTTTAACTTATAAATTCTTACAACAAATCTCTAATAAGGTATTACTCATCTCATTTTATAGAAGAAGAAACAGACTCTCAGGGAGGGTTGCCTTGCCCCACATTGCTAGGTAATGAGGCATGTTGGATTTGAACCCTGGATGATCTGACTTCTAAGTCTGTGCTCTTTCCATCCCATTAAAGAAACTGGACTTGACCAGATCTTATGGGACTCAACTAGCTTCTTTCTAGTCCTCTTTCCGCTAACCACAGACCCTCCTCATTCTTATTTGTTAAATGAGTGATTAAGTCACAGTGTGGGAAAAAGCTAGAGGAGGTATTGTGGACCTTCCGTGAAGATAATACCTCTTCAGAAGTGAAATGGAATCCACCAGTGATGACATGCACGTAGGGCTGTGTGTCCAGTGAGAGGACCCGAGAATGTTCTTTGATGGGAAAGGTGGGTGGTGTGGCGAGAAGGGGAAATGTGGAGAGATGGCCAAAGAGGTGAGAGAAACGTAGAAAAGTATAATAGCAAGGCAGGGATGGGAATAAAGTGTCATGAAATATGCAGGCTAGTAACTGTCATCGAGTCAGCATGAATCAGGGAGGAAGATTCAGGGTGACAGAGGTCAGGTCAAGTAAGCAATTTCTTCCATGGTTTCATGGGGGCTAGAAATAAGAACCTCGTCATTATCCAAACACAACACTAACATGATGAGGTGAAGTCATTTATCCTTAAATAACAGGCTGACCTATTCAGTATTGTAATTTTAATGTAAGACTAACCTTTGAAAATAGATCAAGTGATATAAATTATTAAGGAGAAGACATTCATCAGATAGATGGGGTCTATTAGTAATTTTATGCATGAAGAGTTATCTCCTGGAGTACAGTTGCAGCTGCCTCTGCACAGAAAAAAATGAACCCAGTTACCCTTTTGTGACATGTTCAGCTGATTTTAATCAGTATTTCTCCTGTCAAATGAAATGAAAAGACTGAAATATGATCTCTCCTGTGGATGTACACTCACCGCCTCCCATCTCCTTCGGCTGTACCAGGAGTTTTCCTGGTGCTGAGGAATTGGAGACATATTTTAAGCAGTTTTTTTTCTCTTCGAGAAGGGGAAAATATCTAAATAAGTTTATCACAGCACAAAACATTTACTGAGCATCTTCAAGCTGTCTAGCACTAGGCTGAGTGGGGGTGGGGAGAGGCAGAGGAGTCTTGAGACATTTCTTGCCCTCAAGGAGGTTAATGTCCAGACCTGAATTAAGTGCAACCGTACTATTCCGTTTACAGCTAAGCGAGTTTGGACAATTCATGAAGCCTCTCTAATCCTCAGTTTCCTTGTCTGTAAAATGGGGATGACATTGTTACCTACATCATGGGGTTGTTGTGGAGAGTCACGGGGTTGTGTCTGGAAAGAACAGCTCACAGTGCTTGGCATATATTCAGGTATAAGCAGAACTATATAAAACTAGTTAATTGGGTTTTTTTATTTCAAAATATTAAGAGGATACAAATGTTTTTGTTATGTGGATAGATTTTATAATGCTTAAGTTGGGGCTTTTAGTGTGCCCATCACCGGAATAGTGTTCATTGTACCCGATAGGTAGGTTTTTATCCCGCCTCTCTTCGCCAACCCCTTCTTAATTTCCAATGACCTTTACATCTGTTTGGGCCCATGTGTACCCATCAATTAGCTCCCAATTATTAGACAGTACTTGTGGTGTTTGTTTTTCCATTCCTAAGATACTTCCCTTAGGATCATGGTCTAGTTGCTGCAAAAGACATTATTTCATTCCTTTTTATGGCTGAGTTGTACTCCATGGTATGTCTATGTATGTGTAGGTATCCATGTGTGTGTACACACACACTACATTTTCTTAATCCACTCATAAATTGATGGGCACTTAGGTTGATTCCACATCTTTGTGATTTGTGAATTAGGCTGCGATAAACATTTGAGTGAAGGTGTCTTTTTGATAAAATGACTTCTTTTCCTTTGGGTAGGTAACCAGTAGTGGGATTGCCGGGTTGAAAGGTAGGTCTACATTTATTTCTTTGCAGAATCTCCATACTGTTTTCAATGGAGGTTGTACTAATTTGAAGTCCCACCAGCAGTGTATAAGCATAAACTGGTTGACTGTTATTACTGTTAATTACTATTACTATCCCTTTTTCATCGCTGTCTTAATTGGGAAAGGAGTTGCTTTGCTTTCCACACCACCGTCCTGCTTCATTCCTTTAGGTACTTAGGCTCACCCTTTCTCTCGGGGAGCAGTGTGCTGACGATGGGTACCCCCAGCTGCTGGGAAGGAGGTTGTTCATGTAAGTTGGATGGTGGTTGAGCAAAGCCGCAGGGCCCAGAGAGGTGATGCTCCTGCTGGCTGTGCTGGTCAGTGGGAGGGCCCCTGCAGCAAGGACAACTGAGGAAGTCCTGTGGCACTGCTGACAAAGGGGCTCCCCAGATGGGGACTGCGAGGTCAGTGGGTGCTGATTTGGCTCCCTCAGGGCCCCAGGGGCTGGAGAAGCTTGGTGATCCATCTCAATGATGCTGCTAGTTTCTCCAGTTGCTTCAGTGGTTCCACCAGGTTCATTCCCTTCAAAATACCAAGCTCCATTGGCCTCCCCCTCACCATATCCTCCTCTCTGTCCTCTCTTCTCAGTCCACTCAATCCTTATTTTGAGGATGACTAGAAGCAGCAAATTTGCTTTCAAAATTTTTTTATTAGGGCACAAGCTCAGTCCCTAATGCTGCAGGGCTTAGATGTTTGAACCTCAAAAAGCCTGGCTCTTATGACTCCGAAGGTGTGCCATAGAAACTCAGAAACAGGTTCTCCACCTTCCTGCCCTATCAGCCTTCCCCAGTGCAAAGAGTGCCTCAGGGTGCCTGGTGGCAGTGGCAGCGGTGGGGTGCTCAGAGGGTGTGAAGAAATCGGGAGATATGCTCTGTTTATAACTCAAAATATCCTGCAAAACTGTCCCCTCCTTCTCCTGCCCCTTCTTCATTTTTCCTCCCCTCTGAGGATGATGATGATGAGGAGATTGTGGTAGAGGAGGTCCGATTTAAAAGAAAAGTAGGCAGGTGCAGAAAAGTTAATGCCATGTCAGCTGGATGTTCAGGAAAGAGCTGTTGAGACTGAATCAGTGGCACAGGCGGTTGGGTCGGTAACTCCTGTGAAAGATAAAGGGGAGGAAGCAGATTGATCAGGGAAAGCTGGAAGGTCAAGGTGCCCAGCTGATACCTATGCAAGGAAAAGAGGGAGGGAGCAGGATTTTGGGGAGTGACAGCTTCAGACCACAGTGCATATCTCACAGAGATGGGAAGTCCGTTCAAGGAGTCCTATGTTGAGCAGAAACAGCCAGGCCCTGGTATCCGGGCAGTGTGCAGTCATGGGCAGGGGGCTGCCCAGGAAAAGCATTGCCTCAGCTTCTAGGCTCAGGCAGATCCTGGAGGGTGCTGCAACTGCTGGCTGTCGAACAACTGCATTCCTTGTAGCTGAACGGCATGTCCTTTCTTGAAGTGGGAATCCATGTAGCACACCCTATACAGTTAAGCACTAAATTTCATGGTGTAGACATGGACAGCTGCTGAGTTCCAGAGATCTGAGAGATCAGTGTAGATTACTCAACCAGATTTAGTCTTCTTTAGAAGATACGCCATTCTGGAGGCCAAGAAGCCAAGAGCCTCTGTACTTTCAGCTACTGTCATTTCATTGGCTTAACTTCTCTGGTAGATCCCATATCCCATGCCGTGTTCCCTGTCTTGGGAATTTCATTCTGCCTGATCAAAACCAAAGATTTCTGGCCAAGCAGATGCTGTCAAGTCCTCAGGTTTGCTGGGATTACTCTTAGGCTGCAGACCTATGGATGACCAAACGTGCTTTCTCCTGATCATTTGGCCAGAGTACAAATGAGAGTGGATGGTCATTGAGGGAGAGAACAGCCATGACTTAATATATAACCAAAATATAAGTCTCTCACAAGGTCAGCTTAAATGCAGAAAGGAAGGTTATGCTGGAAAGTGGCTGGGCTTGGCAGCATTGCTGGAGTTTCAGTCTAACTTGCCCATCTGTTGGCACCCAAAGTTTCACGAGTCAAATTGAGAGCAAGTCTTTATAATGTCAACATATGCTAGGGATTATCCTATTCAGATATCTTCATATCCCTGCATTTTGGCAAGAACAATGATAATACAAAAAAAATAAAAAAAGCATTGCTCCTCATGGCCAAATCTTTATGTTGCTAATATTTGCCAGGAAGCTTTATGATATGGTTTTTGATGAGAAGGACATTATTGTTTTTATTAGTTATACAGAAATTTAAACTTTATTAATAAAACTAATAAAAACAGTGATGGTTCCTTTTTTTTTCTTTTCATGCTGGGCAAGGAACTATGTTAACTGTATTTTTTTTCTCATTTAACCCTTTCGATAGGCCTAAGAGGTTGGCAGTATTTTTTTTTTCACTTTTATAGATGAAGAACTGAGGTTTGTTAGGTTAGGTAACTTGTTCAAGGTCTCATCGATGGTGAATCACAGAGTTGGGGGTGTAGATCCAACTCTTGCCAAAACCCATGCTTTTATTCCTCATGCTATTTAATTGTTACTTGTTAGCTATTTAATTGACTCCAACCAAAAATATGTAGTCTCTTACCAGGACATTGTACAATTGGCAACCTGGGGCCCAAAGGTAGTTAGTGGCAGTCTGAACTAGAACCCTTGCTCCCAGCTCCAAGCTCTTTCCCTCGATTAAACTGATTAAACTGAGCCATACTCATAGCTGGAGTATGCTTTCAACACTCCTTGGGAATACTAGTAGGTCTTTTAGTTTTTTAAGGCCGTGGTGACAGCCTGGCACGGTCTCCTTGCTTTTACTCCATTTCAAGATTGCTACTTATTCCTTCATCAGAGAGTTTCTGAGTCTCTGGCAAATTGCTAGGAAACTGAACAAAGAGAGAAAATTACCCAGATGAGGTGTGCATGTCAAACTGTCCCCGTAGCCAGTATTTATTTTATTTTATTTTTTAATTTCAAAAGCATTTAGGAAGTAGCAGCTGTAGCTCACCATGCCACAAGCCTAAGATTTTGTGTGATGGACAAAAACACACTTTAATTAAGAAGCAGACTTCTAAAATGACCGTGACATGTTGATCCAAACTTCTTGTATGTCAACACAGAAAACATTGGGTCAGGGTCTCCTCTTTCCTTCCCTCCTATCCATTTTAGCAGCTCTGTAGTCTTTGCTTATGTGCATTGTTATTTTTATCTGTAATTTTTGGGAAAGTGAAGTATCAGCAGTTAAAGGATGACTTGGAAAGAGACATTTTTATTGCTTAAATGATTCTTTCCAGGGAGACAACGGAAGCCAAAAAGGGATCATTGCAAACCTAAAGGAGCTTGAGAAAATTTACACCCTTTAAGGTATTTTAAGCCTTCAAAACTATTTTGGGTGAAAAGACTTATTTGGGCTGTGGAGAGTCCTGTTTCATAAGAGCAGAGAGAGCCTCCAGCCAGCTGTCGAGGCAGTTGGGAGCGCTGGCTCTGGAACTGAACTGTTGGGTTCAAATCCTGCCTCTACCACCTGGGCACATGCCTTCACCTCCCTGTGCCTTAATTCCTCATCTTAACCACTAATTAAGTATCACAGGGATACTTGCTTTGGGGTCCCTTTCTCATGGGCAGCTGCTGCTAATGATGATGATAATAGCACCAGCTACCATTCACTGGGCAATTTACAGATGTTTGGGTTACCTCCTCTGGTGACCAACCACAGTTCCCCTCTGGGTAGCACATGCACATATATTCAGGCCACATGGTTCTCTCAAAGCTGAATCCAATCCCCTGGTTGGGGGGATTATACCTGAAAATAATATCTCCCTCATGGTATTTTTGTGAGTATTAACTGAGGTGCTTTTAAGTACTTGTATGGATTAAGACTTCCTCAGTTGAAAATGACCAAAACCTGACCCAAAGCAGTGTAAGCAAAAGGGCAATTTATTACTCACCAAAATGCAAAAGTCCAGGAGTAGGGCTGGACCCAGAGCACAAACAATGTTATCAGAACTTTGCATCTCTAACAAGATGGCAGCATAGCTCCCACCCCTATTTCCTCTTAGGGAAAAAGTCATATCATTGGTTCTGACTGGTTGTCATGTCCACCTCTGAACCAGGATCGAGGCCAGTATTGGTTCATATATGACGTTTCAGTTGGCATTGACCTGGGTCACCTGACTCACCCTAGGTGCAGGGATTGGACTGAATTTTGCAAGAACCATGTAACCTGAAAATGTGTGCATGTGACTGCCCAGAGGAGAATTGTGGTTGGTTACCAGAGGAGGTGACGCAAACAGGTACTCACCATGAGTGCTTAGCGCGGTGATTGGCTCGTCTGGATGGTAGCTAGTGCTGTTATTATTCTTACCACCACTGGCTGCCCATGAAGAAAGGACTCCAAAGCAAGTGTGTTTGTGGTACTTCATCAGTGAATACAATCCATGCCAGGAATTAAGAGACCAGAATTCGTATCTCACCCCAGCCAGATATTTATTACTCCTCCACCATGCTTTTGCTTTTGCTGTTTTCCCAATCTCATGTTGCTCTCACCACTTTCTTGCTAATTATTAAAATATAAGCTATCCGTCGAAGCCCACCCCATCTATGGACTCTTACGTGTCGTCTCCAGCCCCTTATCCCTCTCATCTCGGAGGTGCTACAGCTCTCACTGTCTGTCCTGTAAAGCAATCTGAGTGTGAAGTCTCTTTGAAAATTATAAAGTGCTGTAAAGCACAATGTCATCTGCTTAATATGCTACTCCCAGGTATTTATTATGTAACTTTTCTATTATATCATGGTGGTTTAGAACATGGGGCTTTGCGATCAGACCTGTCTCCTTCACCAATTTAATATTGGAACTTGGGGGCAGATCAAGGAACTTTCTGAGCCTCAGTTTCTTCATCTGTAAAGGTAGGACAATACTATTCACTGCATAAGACAATACACCTAAAATGTGTACCTAGCACTTATCCCACACTCAGACACAGCTCCTTATCTTCTTGTAAGCACCTAAAAAACAGGGAATATACTCGTATACCCACCCCACTGTCTTTATCTCCAACTTTGCTCCCCTAAACATTAGCTATTTATATCATAATTTAAGCTGTAACAACAGAAATCACTGGCTATACATAAATAACATTAAAACTTTACAGTTAAATCAAAGTTTTGAGTCTCTTTTTAAATATTTACCAGTTTTACTTCATTTCCTTGCGTACTATTCCATGGTAAACTGTACATAACCTACTAGGTGACTTTAGTTTTTTTATCTTTTTAAAAAATTCTTTTTTTTTTTTTAACACAAAAGATCTGGGACTTTTTAAAATTTCAAGGTCTCTTCTAGAACTAAGATTCCATAAAACACCAGATGAGGAAATTTGGGCCATGCTGGCTCAGTTTTTGTCCTGGTACCTCACTCCCTCTTCTGCCGCTGTGAACGGTGTGCCTAACCCTACGCCTCAGAGGGGGGCGAGGGCAGATGCGGTGACAAATACCTGAGTGATTTGTCCACCCTGTGCCGTGGAGCAAAACGAGGAGTGATATATTACAAAGGCCGCCAACGTTCCTTCCCTGGAAATGACATAAATATTAGATTTTGCTGAAAAACGATGTATGCACATTGGAGCCATTAAGAACTCTCACAAGAGCAGGGAAGCAAAGAGGCCTGCTAACGTTCTCTTAATAAAGTCTGGTTTCTGCCAACAGGAGCCAAAATAAATGCACCTGGATGGGTGCTCACTACCTATGGGCAGGTTCTGGGAAGCAGCCAGCAGTCTGTCCAAGAGCTGCAAAGATCTTTCCTCCTTTATGGAAGCGATGGCATGGTGTGTGGGAGAAAGAGTCAGTAAGGACACAGGACTGAGTCTAGGCCCTGGATTCTAAGAATTGTGCACCACGGTTAAGTCATTTAATGTACTCATTCGTATTTTAGTCACTTTTAGTTATGAGAGACACAAACCTACTGAAACTACTTTTTTTTGAAAGAGTGGCATAAGCTATTTCTTTTTTTTTTTTGAGGTAAAATTCACAGAACATAAAATTACCATTTTATTCCTCTTAAAGTGTACAGTTCATCAACTTCCAGTACATTTACAATGTTGTGCAACAATCGCCATTATCTAGTTCCAGAACTTTTTCATCATCCCAAAATGAAATGCTACGTCCATTAAGCATCACTCCTCCTCTCCCCACCGCCTGGCAACCACCAACCTGCTCTCTGTCTCTTTGCATTTGCCTATTCCGGGCATTTCACGTAAATGGGATCTGGTTATATGTAGATTCTGTGTCTGGCTTCTCACTTGGCCTTGATGAGGTTCATCCATGTTGTGGCAGATACCGGTACTTCATTTCTTTTCATGGCTGAATAATATTCCACTACATGGACATAGCACATTTGTTTATCCATTCATCAGCTGATGGATATTTGGGTTGTGTCCACATATTGACTGTTCTGAATAGACTATTGAGTTTTGCTTCTCCATGAATGTAGGGGAAAGAGGTGTCTAGGTAAACTCTTAGTCCAGGTGGTCCACCGAGAGTTTTAAAGAAAGTGTCTGGTTGTGGTTCCAAGTTCCTAGGGAGGGGTCTCTGATAGGTATCGTCTCGTGGTGGCTGTCCTCTTGGGCAGGGGCTGTGAGACACACCCTGGTGTGTATGTGTGTGTGTGTGGGGGGAGGGGCAGCTTCTCTAACAAGGATGTGCTTGGCTGTCACTTACCCTATGCCCACTCTGTGCCCCATAAGAGGGGGAGCTTTATCCTCATTTAATCAATGAGTGCCTTGATGCCTGGGCTCAATTTCATTAATGCTGAAGTATGCAACCAACTGGACTTAATAAATATTATGAGACTGACACAGAATGGTCATGAGAAACTCTCATAGGTTGTAAGCCATAGGATCTTGTGTATACTAGTTGCCCATCTCTGCTGCTCCCCTGGCACGCTAATTATCCCTTCTTTCAGGTCCCTATCCTATGTAGCTTGCACCTCTGTCACACTTCCTGCAATTTGCCCTCTCTGTAGTCCACTTTGCTGGCTGACGTGCACGTTCCTGGATGTCAGGAGAACAGGCAACGTATCTCTGAGTGCCCAGAACCCAGCCAGGGTGCCTAGCACATAGTAGTTGGTCAGTAAATGGGAAGCCAGTGAATGATGGAAGAGCTCTTGATCCTTTCCACTGCTGTAAACAAATACCCTGCAAACTTACAGTGTCATTTCTTGATCTGAGGGAGCAATGCTCTGCATCCAAACAAAAGCGACCGATGGTGTTTTTTCTCTCAGCCCTGGCTTTGTTTTCCCCTTGATGAGTTTACCTCCCATTCAGTGTGAGGATTTGCTGGTCTCTTTGAAAACTCAATCAACAGACTGACAAGCACACTTGCCTCAGCAGAGAGGCAGTGGGGCCAGGAGATCTGAGGGGAGCAGGAAGGAGGAGAATGCCCGCTCTGGACCCCCGGCCCTGGCTGCTCCCGACACTGAAGCGGTCACTGTCCATGTGTCTGTGCGGAAACTCTCAACTCCCGGGAGCAGTGAGGGGGCCTAAGGTCAGGGCCACTTGGGCCTTGGGGTGCTGCCATTTGTGGCAGAGCTGTTACCAGCTGCGGTTACAGCATATTTATGTGTGATACTTATCAGATTATCTCAGGGACGACTCCTAAGTCACTCCATAGCTGTCACCTCTTCTAAGACTCTCCAGATGCCAGTCCTTTTGCACTTCTACAGTCTGTTTATTTTGGCAAAGAAATGGAGATGGGGCCAGCTGATTTCTGTCAGGGCTGAGTGTAAAGGATCCTGTGTGTCTGCGAAGCCAAAAAGGAGAATGTGCTATTGTTATAAAAGCGGCCACGGAGTCTGCAGCTTTGCAAACAGCACGCTCTGGGTCCTGTCCCCACGTGGTTCCTGTTGTTCAGGTCTTTGTCCTCACCCTGATGCAGCATGCCTTGGCTGCAGGACCCCTTCCCACCGGGGTTTCTCCCCCACAGCCTAGCAAGGATTGGACCTCTAAAAGTAGCCAAGGAAAGCGGAAACTAATAACAGACACTGGGTTTGGGTTTAAATATTCTGGAAACTACATGAAGGAAGCCACTGGAAGGTAACAGGGATAGATGAAATATGGTGGGGAATTTTCCTTTGTAATAAAATCTGAGAACAGGGGCTTGGACTCAAAGGGATGTTGGAGGCAGCATAGCTCAAAACTGCAAGGTCCAATATGGTAGCCACCTGGTAGTTCGGTTCAGATTAGTACTTGAAGGTGGACTAGTCTGAATTGAAATGTGCTGGAAATGTAAAATATACACCAAATTTCCAAGACTTAGTACAAAAGAAGTTTTAAAAAAATCTCAATTTTTATTGATTTAAATTTAAAATTAAATTTTACGTGTTAAATGCTAACATTTTTGACATATTGGATGAAATAAAATGTATTAAAATCAATTTTAATAATTAAATTTAATGTGGCTTTTTAACTTTTTAGAGGTAGCTACTAGAGAAATTTAAATTATGGATATGGTTTACTTTATGTATCTATTGTACAGCACTGGTTTAGAGGTCAAGAGTGTGGCTCTGGAGACAGACTCTCTGGATTTGAACCCTGGCTGCAAATCACTAGCTGTGTGACCCCAGGCACAGTGGCTTTCAGACCTTCCACAGAGAGCCACTGCCATCATTTCATTTTGCAATATAACTCATTGTACACACACACACACACACACACACACAATTGTTGAAATAATACCCTTACCACGTGTAATGTGTTCTGCTATGTTCTTTTCCATTTCATTCTCCTCCTCCCCCTCCTCTCTTATATTCTTTCTTTTTTGCTTATTCATTTAAAACAATGCTTGCCATGGCCTACTGAATTAATTCAACAACCCACAAATGGGTCTTGAACTTTGGTTTGAAAATCCAGCCTTATCCTTTCTGTGTCTCGGCTCTCTCATCTGTAAAATGGAACAAATACTATTATGATCTTTTAAACTCATTTTAAGAATACACACAATACTGTGTATATAAAGCCCTAAGCACAATGAAGCACTTGATGAACACAGGAAAGTATCATTATTCCAAATGAGCCTTTAGTTTTCCCTGTGAACACTTAGTCTGTTATGTAGGAAAAAAATACACTAAATGTTAGCTGCTCTTATTATTGATGCTATTTTAAATGGGCGTTTAAGTTTCATACTAATTTTTTTTTCCACAAAGGAAAGTCATTTGGTATGAGCAAATGCAGCATTCCATAAGGGTGAAAGTGACTTTCAGGCCAGTCCTTCTTATGTGCCACTTTGTAAGATCTCTTAAGCCATTTCCCCCTGTGTGTTCTCTCTCCCCCAGTAGGCTGTAAATTCTCAGAGGACAAGCCTTGCGCCATCTGTCTTGGATCCTCCTCCATCATACCCGGGACACAGAGGGGACATTCACAGCACAGGCTTATGGGGCCATAAAATCTGAGGTTCCCGCCCTGGCTCTGCCACTCAGTATGCTCTTTGACCTTTGTCCAGCTCCAAAATGAAGTCCTTTTGGCCTCAGTGTCCTCGTCTGTGACATGGGAATAATGACACCCTGCTGTCAGCTCTGCCATGAGGACTAAACGGCGAGTTGTGCATACTGAGCCAGCTACAGAGCTGGACACAGAGCGTGGAGGTCATGGTTGTTGCTGAATGATTTTTATGGCATGAGTTGGTAAGTGCTGAGTGGGCTCCTAATTCCCTGACACCATTCCTGGTGTATCATCAGGGCACCGCAGATTCAAAGCACTTCATCCTGACGCTTTTGCACATTGGCCGACCTGCTTAGAACTCACCGTGTACTACTTCTGGCATGACTGGTATATATACATGAAGGCCATGTACCCTGAACAGGGCTTCCTGAGAGTGGAACTTTCCATTACAATAGACCCTACTTCTCCTGTTTGCTCTTGCTCAGGCAGAAAGGGAAGGTAACCTGAAACCACCCAGGGCAGTTGCCTGTAGCCAGGAGCCCCTGAGCGGGGCTGTAGTTGGTTTGGCAGGGCTGTCCGCAGAGCAGATGCAAGTGGGTCTGCCCCCAGAACCTGTTCACTCAGCAAGGACAGCTCCGTGTTCTCCACAGACATCGTCCTTTAGCTATGGGCTGGCAGCTAGGAGGCCCAGCAAGTCATGCCAACTCTCACGGCTCCATTTGTCAGAAAAAGAGCTTGGAGGGTGGTTGTGAAGTTGCAAAGCAATTCAATCTCAGCGCATCTTTAACGTGCTGCTACCATGCTCTGGGCCTGTGCCAGGCGTTGGAGCAGACCCTGAACAAGATGGACAGAATGTTCCTCTCATGGAGCTTATCATCTAGGGTGTTTTACCCCCCTCCTCTTTGACTCCTTGATGAAGGAAGGATTGCCAGCCTAGGGTAATGGGGATGGCTGAATGCATAACACCTGATATTGCACAAATGTCAACAGCAGCTTATTAGTTACATATACTCATTAAGGGAGTTGTAGTTGCAAATAGAGTGAATGACCAGAGGCTATAGGAGGCAGGCTTGTAGTATCAAGAGGGGGTGGTTCCCCTTGGTTCCCATAGGAGGATGTGATTGGCTTATTTTAATAATTCCATGCCCTGGCAATTGAAACCTATTACTCAGAGATAAGCAAGAATAGGAGGGCTTCATCTGTGGGAGCAGAGTTGGGAGGGTCATTTGTGGAAGATCATTTGAAGCCCTCCTGCTTTCAGGTGTCAAGGCAGCACATGATATTGGACTTTAATTTTAAGCCTAGCATTTCGTGAATGTGAAACATGCCTTTATAATGTAGTGTGTTTCTGGTTCTGGTGGAGACACATGTCTTTAGAGAACCTCTAACTCAAAGTTCAGGAGGAGTTTGGAGAGACGTTTCCTGGGTTGGACAGGGGCTGGGTCACAAAGTGCTTCACCTGTACAGAGGGCGATGGTGAGAGCCTCGTGATGGAAAGTGTCCTATAAAGTGTATGTCCCAGAGCAGCTATTCTGTAAGATTCCATCACTGTCCTTTTCTCTTTAGCTCCAACACACTCCCTCTTGCTCCCATCTCCATGTTCATCCCTCATGCTGCTCTCCCTGGATCAGCTGTTCTCAAAGTGTGATTCCCAGACAAGTAACATCAGTGTCCCCTGGGAACTTGTCAGAAATTCAGATTCTTTGGTCCCTTTCCAGATCTGTTGGGTTGAGAAACTCTGGGGCAGGGCTTTTCACTAGCCCTCCCCGTGATTCTGGTGAGTCTTAAGGTCCGCAAACCACTCCCCTGGGTGACTCCCTGTTTGTTCAATGAACTTGACCTTCTTCACCTGTTGCACACCTTCCTCTGCTTGGAATGTTTGCTGGCAACAGACTTGCTATCCTTGGCATAATTCAAGGCCCAGAACAAACACCATTGCCCAATGCAGCCTTTCATAATGACCCCCAGTTAAATTCATCTCCCCTGGCCCTCTAAGCTTCTGTAGCGCATGATGTTCCAGTTGTAAGACCCTGCATCATCGTCTTTGTGTTCGGTTATCTGTCTAGTTAGTGTGTGTAGAGCATGGCCTTTGACGAGACGAATTTGAATTCTGGGTTTGGATCCCATTTCTGCTACTCACTGGCTGTGTGATCTTGAGTGAGGCACCAAACTTTTCCAAACCTTGGATTACTCATCTGTAAAATGGATATCATGACAATAGCCACCTCCTAGGTTTGTTGTGAGGATTAAATGAAGTGACAGACTGAAGGAATTTGTACTGTGTGGCATTTAGGATGTGCCCAGTAAATGTTAGTGGTTATTATCAGGCTTCTCGGGTTTGAATCCCACTGTCACCACCTGTTATCTATGAGGACTGAGAAAGCTACCTTCTTGGTGCCTCAGGTTCCTCATCTGTGAAATGGGGATAATAATAGTATTCAAATAAAAATAATTTTGTCATAAGAAATAAATGAAATGATGAATGCACAATCCTTTTATGGAAATGATGTCTTGGCACCCTACTGTGCCATCACATGGAAAGTGCAGCTGAGACAGAAATATCGGTCCTAAGAAATGAGGGTGCCACCAGCCCACAACAATGAGCCCTTTTGGAAAAGTACCTCCAGGTTGTCCATTCTTGTCTTTTGTCTTCTCTCCTCCTTTGCTATTTCTGTCTCCCTAGAGCCCACTCCTGCCTGGGCAATCACAGTCTTTGCCTACATTTTTAAGCAATAACTTTGTTGTTGTTGTTGTTGTTGTTGGATTTGAAATGGCGGAGAAAATTCTTTGGAGTTTGCTCCTCTCCTCCTCCTGTCCTGTGTGCCGCCCCCTCCTTCCTCTGGGCACCTGCAGCTCGCATTTTATGCATTTTAATCAGTGGAAAGCCACTGATAAGGAGGGAAGATTTGTCCACCTCAGGCAAAGCTGGTGTTGCTTCAGGGCCACAGATACCTTGGCTCAGTGTGGGGACACACCACCTGAGAGATGACTTTAAAGCAGTTTCATATGCATCACTTGGGGATCAGGTTTCTCTCTGCGTGCTTACTCTGTCAGGGTCTTATTACTGTTACGGTTATTTTTTTAATTAGCCACTCCTGGAAGGAAGAAGCAGGCTGTTCTCAGGTCCTGAATGCTTGCTGCTCACCAAGCTCTCTACCAGGTGCTTGGCAAATGCTGCTTCGCTTAATCTTTACCCAACCTTAAGAGGTGGGTGGTTATGCCTATTTCATAGGCAAAAAACTGAGACAGACCCAAAGAGAGTGTGGAGGGAAGGGCATGCTCCTGGCAGAGCTATGGAGAAGGTGATACTGATTTGTGCCTCTCTCTCCAAGCGTGTCTCCAGGTTCCCAGTGTTTTTCTGTCATCTATGACTGCTTAAGGCAGTCCAGTAAGACCCCCTGTCCCCAAGCCTGCTCTCCCCAGCAGTGGATCACATTTTAGTCCTTATCTGATTTTCCTTTTTCATTAAAACTTGCCCGTTCTTGGTTCCATTCATTCAACCTCATGTCATTTTCAAAGCTAATCTAATAAGTGAATCCCAGGTAGAGTGCTGATAGCTTAATATGAATTATATTCTGTAAAATTATTCTCTCTCCCGAATGCTCTGTGCTTTGGTTTTCACAATACTCTTTCCCAGAGCTGAGATGGATGCGGAAGTGGAGTCCAGAGTTGATGGGACACTTGGGGTACTTGGCCATCATGCATGAGAATGTGGGGCACCATCCTTGTGCTCTGATTTAGAATGTGGTGGCATTAGTCTGTAGCTGTGAATGCTGTCGCAGTCTGGGTATTGCAGGTAAGACTCTGGGAAATGCATTTCCAGGCAGGCGGGGAGGAGAGGTGGTGGTGATAAAGCCCCTGCGGGGTCAACTCTGACCCTATCTGAGCTGCTTGTCCCCTTCCACCTGCTTTGCTTTTCTAGTGTGAGGATGTGGCAATCCTTTCATGCTGCCCAGTTTTTCAGTAGAATGGCAGACCTGGGGGAAGTCCTTCCCTTCCCAGTACACCCCATGGGGAGTATAAGGCCAGCCCTCCCCAGAGATGCTGCACACTACCTGCTGGCTTGGAGACTAACCTCACTTATGCAGCTGATCACTGAATCTGTGTCCCCCAGCCCCGTCCCTGACACACCGTGGCCCTCTGGATCTACGTCCCTGCATCATCTGCATTTGACACAAGGAATGTTGGATTTCTTCCAGGGGCTGTCGTGGCTTCCTGGTATTCCCTTATGCTGGTCACCACTTGCAGATTTCTTTCTAGTAAATGCAGATAACCTGACACCTGCACTGTATGCTAACAACTCATTAGAGTATAACCAAACTATTGCAGAGCCATGCGGCTCCCTGAGCTGAAGGCCCGCGTGTCAATCCTCTTTTGGTTGTACTTTCAGTAGCACATGCAGTGGGTTTTTTGAAGGCATTTTGTTTAAGTATCACATCCCAGGCAGGCCTATTTTGCGAATGCAGCCCTTAGCACCTTCAGTATGCTAGGTCCTGGGAGGCATCTGACCGGCGAGAACTGCTCCTGATTGTTGAGTCCTGATTCAGCTGCAGCTGGGAAAGGGCATTGACAGATTCAAGGCCACACAGGGGACAAAGGGCAGAGTTTCCTCCCTGTGTGTGTAGGGGGAGGTTCTTTGGCCCTGGGATTAGCCCTCACCCCCGCAGGGACTGTCTCCACCACTGCCTAAGCTCCAAGAGGCTCCCTGCCCCGTCATTCCCTAGCCTGACCTGTGGATTCCTTCCTAGTACTTCACAGTTATTTATTTGTTTACTTCTTCTTCTTCCCTGCCCGCTCCCCCTCCAAGATCGCACACTCTATTCAGTCAACAAATACTTGTTGAGCTTGTACTGTGGGCCAGCCAACATTTTTGGAGCTAGAAATATGAAAGTGAACAAGCTAAAGAAAGAAGGTCCCTGCCTTTGTTGAGCTTACACCATAGTGAGGGATGGGAGAATAAAATAAATAAAAACATGGTATACGAGGGAATGGAGGAAAAATAAGACAGGTAAGGGGACAGAGTGTGACAGGGAGGGGGGCTGCTCTGTTGCATAGGTGGTTGGTCAGGGAAGCTTCTTTTATGAGGTGACATTTGAGCGGAGACCTACGTAAAGCAAGAACAAAAGAACAAAGACCATCCGGTTTGCTTTACTCCCCAATGTCCCCAGGTCCTAGCCCAGTGCTTGGAAAAGGGGCTCAATACATATTTATTAAGTGGACAAATGAGAGAATACATGAATGCATAGAAGAAAATGGAATCTAGATCTGCAGCTTTTCTTCTTGTGTTCTAGCTCCCCCAGGGTGGGCACCGGGCCAGTTTGCCTAGAGATGCTCCCCTTGCTCTGTTGGCACCAGGGTAGCAATTCTGAGAGAAGCTGATGGGAAATGCAGCCTTGGATGGGCGGCTGAATGACCTGGATTCTGTTTCCATGGTAATTTACCAAACCTTTGCCTTAGTGTCTTCATCTGTGAAATGGAGGTAGTAGTTTCACCACTGCTTTCACGCAATATTGTGGGGTGATGGAAGAAATAATAAATGACTGGATAAACACATACATGCATAGGTATAGACAATACCGAATAAGCTGGGAACTTGCACTGTTGTCAGTTGCTATGTTATCATTTAATTTTTATAACAACCCCACAATCTTGGCACTATTAGAAATCTCATTATACAGATGAGAAAACGTTAGCTCTGAACACTTAAGTAACTTCCACAAGGTAATAAATCAGTAAATGGAAAGGCCAGGGTTCAAACTCAGTACTGTCTGATTCTGGAGTCTGAGCTTTTGGCATCCTTTGAGTTCCGCCTCCCTCCCTGGAAGTGTCTCTATGCTGCCTTACTCTATGGCTAATTCTCATTGCTTAAATAGAAAGATACTCTTTAGTAGAACTCATCAATAGTGGCAATTAATAATTTACTAATAACATTAACAAAGTTATGCTGCTATGTTTTTTTCCTGGCATTCTGCCTAACTGCTGCTCCAGCTTATTTGATTTGCTAATGTAAGTATTTGTGGAATGGACAAGGCTTCCCATGACACATTCAGAAAAGACAGAGAGCAAATCACTTATCTTTATGCTGCTTTAAAGACTGCCATTTGGAAGGATGAAGGACATAAAATCTGCTCTCTCACCCCTATGACCAACATTTCTAACTCGGTCTCTGATGAAGGGACACCATCTGCCAGCTCTGCTTTTGCTCAGATGCAAAGCCTTAGTGGATGCCTGATCCCCACCCCATTATTATTAATGCACACTCAATATTTAGCAGCATTTTGTAAACAACTTAGGAGTTAGGTCTCAACTCATCTTGTGCTCTGAGAAGAAGACATATTTAACTCGCATTTGCAGAAAAGAAAAGTGAGATTGGTGACATCTTAGATGACTGTTTTTTGAAGAGTGGCGTGTGGACCTCCCATGGCCTATTTGGTTGAGGACCTTATTAAAATTCAGATTGCTGGATCCTACTGCATACCCATGGAACTGGAACCTCTGTGGGTCAGTCCCCCAGGGTGCATTTTTAACAAATTCACCAGGAGATTTTAATGTTGGATAAAGTTTAAGAATTTCATTTTAGAATTCTTTTTTCTTTTTTTTTCCTCCCTGCCTCCCCTCACTTTAGAATTCATATCAAGATGTGCCTGCATAGTTTTTAACATGATCCTGAGGGATGATTCTGGAGCATGTCCAGGAAGAATGACCAGGGCTGAGGGAGGGACTCAGAACTCAAATGTTTGGGTGTCAGTTTACAGAATTTGTGGTGTTTACCCTGGAGAAGAGGAGATTTGGCTTCTTTAAATATTTGAAAGGCTGCTATGTGGGAAGGATTAGACTTGTTCTGTGTAGTTCTAGGAAGCAGAGCTAGGACCACTGAATCAGGGGAAATTACAGTCAAGCAAATTTCAGCTCATCATAAGCAAGAACCTGCCAACACTCAGAGTAAGTAGCCCCAGAATAGAAAAGTTTACTGTTGGAGGCAGTAACTTCTCCATCAGTCACTGGAGATGCACAAGTTGGACATGAATTATTGGGTTGGATACAGAAGGTTTCATGTATGTGTAGAAAAAGGTTAGCCTTTACCAAGGTTCTTTCTAATGCTGACATTTTATTGCTTTATAATTTGTTCCCTTCCTTTTAAAAAGTTGTAATAAGGAGTGTGGGTGCATGCATGCTCGTAGGCATGCATGTATATACCTTGTAAGTGTGCTTTCAGGGGAACTAGGATTTACTTTGGGGAAAATTAGAAGATAACTTTTTCATTATTCAACAAATATTTTTGAGTGCCTTCTGCTTGTCAACTGCTGTGGCAGCTATTGCTGATTCAGAATTGCCTAAGACACGGTTCTTGCCCAGAAAGAGATCTTAGTTTAGTGGAGGAGATTGACTCAGAAACAGAAAATTATAATGACCTCTGGTAAATGCAACGAGAGCAGCAGGCCCAGGGTATTATAGGAGCACCAAGAAGGGGAACTTGCCCAGCTTGGGGATGTGTGGAGTGGGGAAGAGGTGTTAGGGTAGGATACCCAGAGGAGATGGCTATGACTTTGACCACGGAGTCAAAGTCATCTGGGGAGGCCAAGCAGAGAGAAGAGAAAGAACAGAGGCATCAGAGTAAGAATCACTGGGAGATGAGTGGACATGCTGAGAAACCCTGTGCTTTTGGAGAAAAAAAGCACAGGACTCTGTGGGTGAGACTTGAGGCTGAGCGTAGAAGTCCCAGGTCACCAACAGCCCCGTGTTCCACGCTAAGAAATGTGGCCTCTCCTTAGGGGGTGCAGGTTCCTTGAAAACTTTAAAACAGTGAAGTGACATAGAGTCACCTGCTCATAAGGAAGATCACTCTGTGACATTTTGGAATTGCCTTGTCAGTATTATCTGATTTTGAGCAGATGTTGAGATGGCACTTGTGATCTCGTTGGCTGATAATCATGAAGCCACAGCAGAAAAGGTCTGTGGACTCGGAAGGCACAAGTGTCATTGACTCACAGACTCTGCTTATCAGGAATTCCTGCATCTGGATGTTGGCCCCAGCTTTCTGCCATGCTTCCCTGTCACTACCACTAATGACCCCGTGTCTCATCAAGGGAGGGCATTTTGCAATCACGAATGCAGACCTAAAAAGCAGGGAATGTCCTCTGCATGTTTTTCTCAATTCCAGGCACTTTATTGGTATCCATCAGATATCCGGGTGCCCCAAATACATGTGAACATTTTTGCTTTGGTATTCTATATCTTCCTGTATAGGCATAGGAAAAAGATCTTATTTTAAAATTTATTCAAAATATTTTCTCTCTTTTTAAGACTTCAGTATTTTTTTTATGGAGGAGTGGAGATGAAAAATTGAGGAATTCAGATATATTGCAGATTTAGCAGACTCCACTTGTGTACGTGGGTTCTGTTGGCCTCCTCTTGTATACAAACATCTCTGTCAATACAAACAAAGGACACATAGATGTGGTGGCAATTCTTTTCTTATTTTGCTTATAAGTAACTAACTCACTTGTTGCAAGTAAGTAAGTACGACAAAAGGCTCATTCTTTCCTGCTTCTTTTTGCTTGTGGAGGTGTTTTGTCATGTTGCTAAGTTACCATGCTGAAGGATTCTACTTTGGGGGCACGGAAGTTATTTTAAAATATCTAATGAACATCCTATCAGAAAACTTCTTTGCAGTTTGGTAACAGTCTGCATTGTGCTGAAGAATGTGGATGGATGAGGAAAGAACCCAACAGGTGGGTCGCTTGAGGCCCGGAGTTTAAGACTAGCCTGGGCAACATAGTGAGACCCTGTTTCTACAGAAAAAAAGAAAAGAAAGAAAATTAGCCAGGAGTGGTGGTGCTCACCTGTAGTCTCAGCTACTTGAGAGGCTGAGGCAGCAGGATCGCTTGAGCCTAGGAGTTTGAGGCTGCAGCAAACTATGATTGTGTCATTGCACTTCAGCCAGGGTGACAGAGAGAGACTCTGTCTCAAAAAATAAAATAAGATAAGGCTTTCTGAGAGAGATGGAACTTAAAGCAGGTCTTAAAAGATGAACTGAAGAGATGATGTGCAGAGGATGGAGTTCTTCTCTTGTACTAGCCATGATCCACTTAACTTCCTCCCATAAGTCTTTATGATAGATACTATTGCCTGTTACTCTTAAGAAAGATCAGTCAGAAGACTTAAAAAAGCCTGGCCACGTGTGTATGTGAGAAGGGAGTTTACAGATGTTGAAGACTAGAGAGGCACTTGGATACTTAGCATTAACATGTGATCTCCCAAACATAAAGATTATTCAAGGAAACTGGGATCTTTTGGGGGCCATTCTTAGCCTTTGAGGTTGATGTTCAAACTAGATAATAATTCCTTTCCAAACCTGTAGAATCAGGTTTTCCATAGCTACTTCCTGCCGGGATGACAAGCGATACATGAATATTGCAGCTGACCATTTATGAAGCATCAGGAGCCTCCCTGTGACCCTGTAAGGGTAAACCTCCCCATGGAAACACTGGGCTCATATTGGAATCGTCTGAAGAATAAGAGCCGCCTTTTAGACTTTTTATTCTTTTCTCAAAGACCCTACATCCTCCAAATCAGATTTTTATCATCTCTGGATGGTCTCAAATTTCAACGTTCTCTTCCGAATTGGGGCCCGGGCTGTGCCGAGGAAGCCTGCTTTCTAGAGCGGTTCCAAGTGGTACCTTGTGATCACCTGAGCCAGTGAGAGGGGTGGGATGTTAGTGGCTGGGGGGAATGAGAGCTGCCTATTGCCAGGCAGTGACCCAGCTGCTGGGAGATGCCGCAGCACCTCGTGCTTGCTCATTCAGCTTGTGAGAGAACCTCTGTCCTGTTGGTTCTGAATCGATGCTGAACCTCTTGGAGACAGGCTTCCCTATGGAAGGTGTCAGAACCAACTCCCGAAATGAAGTCTCCCTTCTTCTGTTTCAGAAAGATGCTTGCAAATAAATCTGAGAGAAACACAAGTTTACAGAAGGAGACATCCTGGTCTTGACACTGTCCTGAAGCAGATTTGAAACCCAGCTCTTCCAGTAATGAGCTATATGTCCTTGCATAGTAAAATGGCTTTACCTCTTTGAGTTCTGGTTTCTTTAGGTGTGAAGTGGGTTATTGGCCTAAACAAAATCATTAGAATAATAATAGTAATCAAATTGTTACTATCTATTGTGCTTTCTTTGCACTAGATATTGCCCTAGAGGCTTGAATCCCATGATTCTTCTGGACATAGAGGTATTACTGTTGTAACATTTACTAGATAAGGAGACTGGAGATTGAGAAGAGTTAAGCAGTTTGCTCAAGGTCACATGGCCCGTAAAAGGCAGAGTCAGCTTTCAAATTGGGACACTCTAACACCAGAGGCAGTGCACCTAACTAAGACCCTATACCTCACCTGCCTGGCACAGAGTAGACACGCCATGAATGAAAGCAATGAGCAGTATTCGGGGATAAAGGCTGTGGGAAGACTGGCTGGTCATGGAAATGAGGGAGCTGCTGGGTGGGCCTCAGTGTTGGTGTATTAGGGGGGCATAACCCCCACCCCCACCTCCCTACTCCAGCCAGACCCCTTGTTTCCGTGTCTGCCACCCACAGTATAGGATCCGAGTCAAAGGCTGCTGTTGCCAAAGGCTTTGGATCACATCACAGCTTTGTTTGGCTGAGATAAATACAGGGGCTTTCTGCAGAGGAGCCTGTCAAGGCAAAGTTGGTTTCTGAGGAATTAATTGGAATTCCCTTAACATTCCCCTGATAGCGGCCCGAACACTGTGTTCATTCCCAGTAGATTATCATTAATCGGGTGAGCAGGGAGACAGAAAAAGCCTCTGATAGCTAATTTATTAACTTCTCCAAGATGAAGGCATGTGAGCAGGCTGAGATACTTGGATTTACTTTGAGGGATTTGTGGTAGAAAGACCAGTGGTGAATGATATTGTGGCTCTGATCTAAATAGAGAGATTAATGACTTCTCCCGGTCTCAACAAAGGTTAGGATGGGAGTGTTCTTTACTAACAGGGTTATTGACGTGTAACTGATATACAAAGAAGTGTACATATTTAATGTGTACAATGTGCTGAATTTGGACATATGAAAACACCAATGATACCATCACCACAGTCAAAGTAATAGACATACCCAACACCTCCCAACCAAGTTCCTTGTGTCCCTTCTACTTATTTATATTTTTGGTAGTAAGAACTCTTAACATGAGATCTACCCTCTTAACAAATTTCGAAACACACTAAATTCTAGAGATTTGCCATAAAACATAGAGCTATAGTTAACAATACAATGTTGTGCACTTCACAACTTATTAAAAGGATGTGCATTTTTCTGAGATCTGTAATTTTTATCACATTGTTTTTCTTTTCAGCTCTGAGTTTCCCTTCATCTCCTTTCACAAATCTTCCATAACAAATCTAAGTGTGTGCTTGTTCTCTTGCAATTGGTTTGCTTTGGGGACATTATTTTTTTGTAGCCATCAGCCATTGTTTCCAGTAGTTGATGTCACTTCTAACACTTTATATCCTTCTATTTTTTTCCCCGTGCCTATTCTACCACCCTTTCTTGTTGTTCAACATGGCCTCTAGAGATTAGGCTGCCTGGTGATGGGTTGACACTGCACAGGATGATTACGGGGCTTTGGCACCAGCAGTCTTAGTTTTGAATGCTAATCTAGTCACTCTTTAGGTCTGTGGCTATAAGCAAGTCACTTAACATCTCTGAGCATTGGTAAGTGGGGATAATCTTAGCTACTACACAAGGCTGCAGTGAGGATTAGAGGTGGTCCTGGGTGTTGTGTCCAGACCATAGCAGGTACTTCATGCCTGCTTATTTCTTCCTCATTTTTCCTGCTTGGAGAAGGGAAGGAGGGACTCTCATGCCAGGTGTGAGTGGGAATGCTGACTGCAACCCATGTTAATACAGGACTTAAGGAGTGGGTATAAGCTAATGCCTTCTAGATATTTGCTCTTTTGGTCCTTTTTTTTTTTTAAAATTTCAGAATATTATGGGGATACAAAATTTTTGGTTACATAAATTGCTTTTGTACGGTTTGAGTTAAAGTTATAAGTGTGCCCATCCCCCAGATAGTGTGCATTGTATGTAGGCACGCTTTTCTCATTAGACTTGCCTATAAGAGTTTGCTAACTTCAGCTCTGGTTAATGGACTTCAAGCTTTAAGGTATCTTCTCAGGGCAGAATGGGCACAATCCCTTGAGGCCAACCTACCATGCATGATTTGTCAAGATGTAGCTCACTGCTGTCTCTTCCCCCTGCCTCTGTATCCACTCACCTCACTCCATAGATACCTCTGTACTGTCCTTTCACGAGGTCTAAGTGGTTTGTGAATGCATCCTCCCTTGTGGCCACTTTTGTATTCCTTTGTTTCTACTCCCACTTGCCCCCAGTAGGCTTATGTTCTGAGAGATGGGTTCTGAAGTCAGACTGTTGGGTTTGATATATGATTTAATTTTGCATATTTTACAACTTTACATAAATGGAATCATGCTATATGACTTATTTTACTTGCTTTTATTGTTGAACTTTATGTTCCTGAGGCTCATGCATGTTGTGTTTTGTAATTTTAATTCCGTTTTCTTGCTATGTGGACTCCACTGGATAAATATGCTGCAAATGATCAACTCTATAGCTGATAGACATTTAGGTTGTTTATAGATTTTTTTATTACTATAAATGATGCTGCTATAAATATGTATTGAGTGGTGGTACACATTGGCAAAAGCTTCCTAGGAGCAGGTACCTGAAGTTGAAGCTTAGAAATTGTTGAGTCATGTGGTACACCTATCTTCAAGTTGATTACCTAATGCCAAATATTAGTAAAATGATTATAACAAAATTCACTTCCACTAGCAATGGGTAAATATCCCATTGTTTCCCATTCTTGCTACCACCTGATATCGATAGACTTTTTTTTCCCATTCTGGTGTGTATGAAATAGTATCTTGGATTTTATAATAGCTTGCATATATTCAATTTCTAATGAGTTTGAACATCTTTTTTTTAAAAAAAATTTGGGTTTTCTTTCTGTAAAGTGTTCAAGTCTTTGGCCCAGTTTTCTATTAGATTGTTTATCCTTTTCTTGTTTAATTGCGGGAGATCTTTATATGTTCTGCATACTATTTTGTTGTTGTTGTTGTTGTTATATGTGTTGCAAATAGGGTCTCCACATTGGTGGCTTGTCTTTTCCCTGTCTTGATGGTGTCTACTGATGGGGAGAAGTTCTCAAATTTAAAGCATCTTGGTTTATAAGAGATGAAGAAATTGAGACTTAGAGGTTTTGTAAGGTCTTTTTGTAGGTAGTGGCTGAAAAAGATTTGAATCTAGATCTGAATGTAAAAATTGATCTCTTTCTACCAGATTGCACTGTCTCCATGCAGCAGTGTCTAGAAAAGGTCAGACATGCAATAGGAGTTCATGGAAGTTTTGTTAGATTGCATTTTTCAGATAATTCAAGGGCACTTCATTCCCTGCCTCCATCAGAATGTCCAAATAAAATAAGAGTTTTTATGATAGTAGAATTTAGATACATCTGTTTTCACCTCCTCTCTTGTCTAACCTCTTCTTTTTCCCCATGACAGTGGGATTTTTGTTAAAGCTCTGTTTAGATAGCTCATAAAGAAACAATTCTAACAAAATCCAGTTAGACTCACTTTTGCATCTCTGTTTGTGTGTAACCCTCGCTGATAACACCCCAGATAAGGAAAAATCAGGTTGTCTCTCTAAATGAGCAGAAGGAGATTTGGGCAGCTGTTCCTTTTAAACTAAGCATATTTTCAGTGTCATAAAACATTTGACACTGAGCTGGTGAATGAAAATACAAAGGAATTAGGAGCGCAGTATTTCAGTGAATATCTCCTTAATCACAGAGAGTGGGACTTCTTAATTTAAATTCCTGATTAGGCACGTTGGGTGCAGACACCGCCACTCGGATCTCATTAGCCCAAGTGATAATGTACACTAATTACCCCTCTTCCAAAGTCAGGGGTTCATTTATTACCCACATGAATGAACCTTTCTCTCATCCTCAGCATCAGAGTGAAAAATGAGCTTGGGAAGTGATGGAGGTGCCGGGGCGGAGTAGGAGATGCAACAAGGGAAAGGGCTTTAGGTTTCTGTGGAAGGAGGGGAGCCAGACAATTTGCACGAATGCCAAACAAGCTAAAACTGACTCCCAGGCTTTACCTATGGCCTGCAATGCTGTGCAACTCCCATTGTGTTCTTTCTCTCTAGTAAGTTAGTTTCTCCTTGGCCAGTTGACATAGATATAATAGCCAAATGCTAAAATCTATGATGCAGCTTAACAGTTGGGATTTTGGATGATAGTGATATAAACATCACTCACCGTGGGGCACCCTGGCCTGCTCACCTCCTGGCCTCATCCTCTGACCCCCTGCATGCATCTGACGTTGGAGCCCTAGAATTTGATGAGCCGTGTTAGTAATGCTGTGTGTGTGGTTGGGGAATGGAAGAAGTAAGGCTAGAAAGTATTTTCCATTCCTTATAAACATAGGGTACCCTGTGAGGAATCTTTGGGGTTCACCTGATTTCTTCCAGAACACTGGTTATGATCTCAAAAGAGTGAATATCAAGTTGGTTTTTGGACGCTCCCCACCTTCCCTATGTAGATTTGGAATCTCAGAGATGTTCTAATTTTATGACAAAGCAAACCAAAGCTTCTAGGAAAGATGTTTTTTGCATAGATTATACTCCCCAAAGTATTCTTTTTATCATGGTTAGTACATGATGAGAGTGTATATTACTACGACTTTTTCAAGAGCTGTTTGGCATATCTATTAAAGTTAAATAAGTGCATGCCTGTTGACCTAGAAATGTCACCCCAAAAGTCTATACTACAGAATATTTGTATAAGATTTGAAGATATATATATATACATATATATCCATGTCCTATCAATATATAGATACAGATATACAGTCTCATCTATATCTGCATCTATGTCATCTATTCCATCGTTCACATCGCCAGAGATCTTCATTGCAGCCTGTTTTTAATAGGAAAAAAAAAAGTAGAACCAGCTCTAATATCTACCAGTAGGAGATTGGTTAAAAAAAACAACGGTACATCTCCACAGTGGAATATGATGCAGATACTAAAAAGAATAAAAAATATTTTGAACTGGCATGAGAAGGTGTCCAAAACTGGTAAATGAGAAAAGCTGGTTGTAAGATTATATATAGTGTAGTATCCCATCTGTACAAAAGATTATGCATATATTAATGTGTATGCCAATGGTTCTTTGTGGTTATCTCCAAGGGAGGGGTGGAATGGAAGCTGGGTAAGGGAGGCAGAGGAACTTCTACTTTATAAATTATACATTTCAGCACCATTTGAAATCTGGCAATAAGTGGACTTAATATGTATGCAAGCTATGGAGTCTTGAGGGTGGGGCAAGGGAGGGTGCTCAGCGCCTTACCTGTGAACTGGGTGGTATCCTCCCCATCTTCCCCCATCTCCTGCCTTCTATGGAAGCCCCAGTCCTCCCTGTTGACTCTTCTATTCATACAGACTCTTAGGAAAGGCTTTGATATGAGCTCTTTAACACGATTTAAAATCACTATATTTCCTTTCTTTTGAGTTTTTGCAAAGGCTCATCTGCTATGGTGGAATAAAAGTTATTTTTCCCTCTTAGAGGAGTTCAGACTTTCTAGAGCAGGAAGAGTCGGCTTCTCCCTTCCCTGTTTCCCAGGAAGGAGCCTTTCCCACCCACTGAAATCCCATCTCCTAGCAACTACCTACAGTGCTGTAGGGATGAGCCTGATTCTGCCTTTGAACTTCCAAGGTCAGGAGAAGTGATATCTTGCAGGTACATCTCTGAAAAGGCACACGTTTAAGAAACTCACTAAATCATGACCCAAACCAGCCTTTTCATTAAAATGTAGTAGGGTGAGTACTTTACAAGGAGAGGAAGCAGGTAAAAGATGAACAAGGCAGCTGCTGTCACTCACTTGCTGCTCTGTTCACATTCAATATCTCACCCATTCATCACTCACCATTGGCTTTCTTCCTACCGGAGTCCAGTTTTATGGTTAGGGTCAGCAAAGCTCCCCTCAAGAAGTCACCACTTGAGGAGTCCCATCAAGATTTATTCTAAGGGGAGAGAAGACATACTGCTTGTTACTTCTCCAGTCAAGGACTGAAAGTCAAGTTGATTGATGCCCATGATGAAATTGAGAAGGGAGTGCAATGTGTGCTGAGGTGGTTGTGAGTGTGGAGTCTGGACTTAGAATTGAAGGCTGGCTCTGCCATTTTCCTTAATTCCTCCATGTTTCACTTTTCTGTCTTGAAAATGAAAATAATGATAATAATCTAATCAAGGGCTTGATAAGAAGATGAATGTAATTAATATACAGAACACTTAGCACAGTGTCTGGGACACAGTAAGTACTCAGTGTTGGTATTTTTTTTTTTTTTCTTAAAAATAAATGCTGACCTTTGACCAAAATGTAGGGTCTGTAGATCTCCAAGTGAGGCTTGGAAGAATTGTTCAGAATGCATGACTACTTATTATTCACCAAAAAGGCAGTAATTGTAGTAGGCAAGCAAAACAGTGCTGAGTGTGAATAACAACTTCTTCAGCTGATTAACACATATCTGTGCTGTGCCCACTAGATGCTGGTCACTTGCTGTGGTCTGAATGTTGATGTCCCCCAACCCCAGCCCTGCCCCCAAATCTTCATATGTTGGAATCTAATACCCAGTGTGATGGTATTAAGAGGTGGGGCCTTTGGGAAGTGATTAAGTCATAAGGACTCCACCCTTATGAACGGGATTATAAATACCCTTATAAAAGAGGCTTGGGCAAGTTCCCTTACCCCTCTGTTCTGCCATATGAGGATATGGCAATGAGGCACCATCTCTGAAGCGGAGGGTGAGCTCTTGCCAGACACCGAATCTGTTGGCACATTGATCTTGGACTTCCCAGCCTCCAGAATTGTGAGCAAAAAATTTCTGTTTTTCATGAATTACCCAGTCTAAGGAATTTTGCTATAGCAGCCTGAAAAGACTAAGATATCACTCATCTGGGCACTGGAGTGGTGAGCCATTAACAAGGTTATTTGTTATCTCTGACCTTCACTTTCCACATCTGTGAAAGGGGGCTGTTAATAATAGGTACTTCATAGGGTGATAGCAATTGTTAGTAGTTACCTATTACGTGGAAAACTGGATGGGGATAGATCTTATATCACTTTAGCTGAATATAGGAGCAAACACACTGACTAGGTTATGGGGATAGAAGATATTTTTCATCCTGAGCTTAGGCTTTCATGGACCAACTTATTCTCTGCTGCAACCTAACTTACTTTATTAATCAATTCCTTGGCATAGTGTTGACCCTGACCCTGAAAATCATCAGGGTCTGTCTTGGTGGTCATTATGTCACCCAGACTTCTTTACTGACTATGACTTTTAAAACTTTTCTGATGCTAGAGAGGTTTTAATTTGCAAATGGTGAAATAACTTGAGGTTCTGTCTTAGGTCCCAGGAAAAGAAACAAGCCAGAACTTTGTCCTCTACTTTCTCCACCTGTTCTTGTTGTTTTATGCATCCTTACTATAAATTGTTGGCATTATTTCCTGTCTCTGTGCCGTCTTGACAATTTGCTTGCACCTTTTCTAGAACATTCGCTCCATCTTGCCATTGATTAGTTACCTGGTTATTATATCTGTATATATTTTTTGCCTCACTCACTATTTATAATATGTATAAACATATACATTCATATTTATTGAGAATTCACTGTGCCTGAGACACTATGCAAAGTGCATTAGTTCATTATTATCATCTCCATTTTACAGATGAGAAAACAGAGGCTTAGAAACATTAAGTATAATAATTTGGCTAAACTCTCAAAACTAGTAGGGAGTGGAGCTAGGAAGAAAGGCCAAACCCATGCTATTAATAACCAAACCCTTCTTTATTATGAATCCAGGGGTGGGGACTGTTGTGTACCCTTTTGGTGTCTTCTGTACTTTTGAGCCCAGGGTTTCCCACAATCTAGAAACTCAATAAAATCTGCTGAATCAAGTTGATTTCCAGCCTAGGTCCAATTCCAAATTGGGGCCATAGTTCTCCTCTCATAAACTTGACTATGTAATGAGAAATGTTGTTTTGGGGTTGATTCTCCATAAGATTTTCCATAAGCTTCTGAATATCTTTTCTAGGTGCCAACCTTGATACTGTTGTAGATTATGGTATTTTTGCTGCTTCTGGCTAGACCAGTGCAGGTACTTGTTCCCTGGGCAAGGCCAAATGTTCATAGTTAGAGCTTTATTGGCCAAGAGAGCTCAGTTCCAGCTGTTCTAGACTTTGAATGTAAGTGCAGTTTTGCAAAAGCTAGTGGTCATGCTTACAGGAATAAGAGGCTAAATTAAAAAAAAAATGAAGACTAATGATACAGTATCAGAATATTAGAAGTGGGAAGAACTATTAAAGTAATTCAGGATCATCTGGATCATCCAGTCCCCTCCGTGTTCAGTTGTAAAAACTAAGGCTCAGAGAAGAAAGTGGAGTTGTCTGAGGTTTATGGAAGAGCTGCAGTTCATATTAGGTGAGTCTTAATAATCAAGATTCCTTTTGATACACCAGGCTAATGCTTCATGAATTGTGATTGAGAATCATTATTATTCATGTCTTTGATTCATTACAGATTGGAAAAAAAGAAGAAAGGAAAAAACAAAGAGAGAGAGAAAGTACTCCCAACCTTTCTCTTTTGTATATACCTTTTATTTTTTTAAACGACAAATTATGTTCAACTCTACTCAAGCATGTCAAAGATTGTGAATCTCATCTATTGAAGCAATGATAACCACTAAAAGCTTTTATATTTTTATTTTGCAAATGAAGAAAAATTGTTCTTTTGATTTCATGGATTTGGTAGGAGTTTGTGGGTGGGGCTCTGAATTTAACATCAGGTCTTTGCTTAAAATTTCAATTATGTGTCTTTGGAATTTTGTATATATGAGTACTTTTTTTTATTTTTAAGATTTTAGTATGCTTCTGGATTCCATGTGAAGCCCTCCCCTGTTTACATGAGAGCGCTGACCTGGAAGTCTGGAAACTTCTCCCTGCCACTGTTCAATGCTGTATTTTTTCCACATCACTTTGTCTTCTCACTGGGGTAGAACAGACTAGGCCTGAGAACTCTTCTCACTCTAAATTTATTAATATTCACTGATACGTCTTGAAGATAATAATGGAAAAACAGAAAGAGAAACTTGATGAATAGGCCCTGAGCTGGGATAATCAGTTGCCCATTTGGGGGAAATTTCACAGGCAGTGGGAG
Source organism: Lemur catta (assembly GCF_020740605.2). Taxonomy (NCBI): domain Eukaryota; kingdom Metazoa; phylum Chordata; class Mammalia; order Primates; family Lemuridae; genus Lemur; species Lemur catta. Next base: position 26,785,667 of record NC_059132.1, on the reverse strand, counting down.
TAATCCTTGTCTGAGACAGCTCTTCCCCCATGCAGTAGTACTATTTTATGCAAGGGGGATACATTCTAAGATCCCCCAGTGGCTGCCTGAAACCCTGGATAGTACTGAACCCTATATATACTATATTTTTTGCTGTATATACATACCAATGATGAAGCTTAATCTATAAACTGATACCGTGAGAGATGAACAACGGTAACTAATAATAAAATATTAATAGAACAATTATAACAATATACTATAATAAAAGTTATTTAAAACCTATGAACTGTTTATTCCTGAAATTTTCCATTTCGCATTTTTGGACTGAAGTTCACAGTGGGTAACAGAAACTATGGAAAGCGGAACCACAGTTAAGGGAAGACCGCTGTGCTTAGAGATTCCACTCTTGGTACTTCATTTCTTTGAATTATGTCGTATCCCTTTTCTTGTTTCCTCTTTTGAAACCTGGATTTTCTTACTAATAAGCCTCGTTCTCCTCAGATGTTCTCTCCCACTTCTCTATGGTGTCTTTTTGAGGTCTGGGGGCAGGGGTGGTCAGGGGGCTGGCTGTCAGTCCTGTTTTGGCCTCCTCCCCTGTCTCCAGCCTTCCTCTCCTTACCTCCTCTCAGCTTCAGCCATCTCTGAACTCTGGGCAGCAGCATCCTCCTTTCTGTTCATCACCCAGCACGTGTCCTCTCTTTTTGTGTTTAAGAAACTTGTCGAATAGTCTTTGATTTTTCTACCTTTTCCTCTCACTATTGTGGGTTGTAACTTTAACTTTATTATCATTTTAATGATGTCTCTGGATGGGAAAGCTGTAACTACTACTAATAGATTTGTTAGTACTCAGAAAACTCTTGTGGATAAAGAAAAAGTATTTTATTTGGTGTAAAGCTTCCTTTTTAAATCTTATTAACTTAATACTAAATATTCCTCTAAATACTCCTCTAAATATTTGTATAGTACTTACAGTATTTAAGTATTAATAAATCTATACTTAATGATTTAATAAATTATATTTCCCCAAATATTTAAACACTGTGTGCAAACTTAATTAACTCTTTAAGAGTTTACAAGTTTGCTACATCAGAATCTTTTAAAGGCTGTAAGAACCTAAGATGTAGAATAGAAGATAATATATACAAATTTTTTTTGACGATTACTAAACTTATCATACTGTGAATAAAAATCCAGTCTAAAGTGTGACTATTATAGATTTCTTCTCTTTTAAAAAATTTCTTCCAATGATTGCCTTCTGAAGTACACTGTAGTCATATCAGACTCAATGAAAAAAAATACCATTTCAGACGAGTAGCAGTTTTAGAATCTGGCTTGGTATTCAATTTGTTAGGATGTGGGCCTTGGTTATAAGGTTCTAGGTGATTCAAACCCTAGCTACTCATCGTTTGGCCAAATCCCCCCTTACAAGCAAGATTTATTTGTTATGTCATGATTTTCTACCTTTCATATGGATTAATTTTGTCTTTTAATCTGGCATCTTTCCAAGAAATGATGTAATCTATAAGTTTTTCTGGGCTGGCACCATCTAGTCCATTGTCCTGACATCATTATATACTGTCCCGGTAGGTTAAAATTATTGGAAACTTTAGGTGTGCCTAATGAGGACCTCATTATAATTAACAGGGGCAGTTTGAGGTTTACTCTTCTAGGAGATAAGGAGTCAAGTCCACTTCATTGCCCTTACTCTTTGGAACCCAGCTAATTTATCATATTGAAGCACCCTGCTGGACCTTTTTAATTAGTTGTTGTGTGTGATCATTGGTGCTAATAATCAGCAGGAAGCTCCTGGCACTGGGTTATTAGGAATAAATGTTGGTGCTGATCACCCTTCCTTAAATAGTTTCTACCTCATTGGGCACCATTTTCCTCACATTTTCGGAGGGTTCATAGATTTTTAAAAAATATACATTTATGCATTTACACCAAAATGCACTTAAAATACTCAACTGTGTAATAATACATTACTACTTATTAAAATCAATAAAAATTAAGTATATCCTGTTTATTCCTGTTTTGTGTTATAACTACCTTTTTGTACATTTCATTATGTCTTTTGTGTGCCATTACACAGGCATGGCCTTATGGAGTTTTTCCATTAACTGTGATTATTATTCTCTTTTCAGTGCCCAGATTGGTCATTGGGCTCCCTTTAAGCTGACCCCTTTGCTTTTTGCCATGTCAGCTTTCTCGCAATGACGTGATAATCCAAACCAATTCCATTTTTTTTTTTTCCTATTCCCAGGTGTAAGAAACTGGCCTTTAAGGGGCAGTGCTAGGAGACCTGGCTTTTCTAAATGAGTAATAGCACTGGAGATCTGGGCTTTGCGTGTTCTCATGGGTAATGGTTATAAGCAAAAACACTACACCTGCTTTTGGCCATGTTGGTGACAGAGCTTGAAAAGATTATTTCACTTGATCTCAGCCCAAAGGCCAAGAAGCGATAAGCTTGAAAAGATTATTTGCTTGTAAGCTTCCAAGTTCACGGTGAATTCTTCCAATTTAACATACGTTGCTCTACTTTATTTTTTATAATCTGAGATTTCAAAGACATCAAGAATTTCTCTTGCAGTGAAAACAGTGTTGCATATTTAGTCTGCCATCATAAGCCAGAAAACCCTCTGTGCATGGTTTTAAATTTGCACTGTTGTGATCGTTCTAAACAGAAAATTTTGTATTTTTTAGTGCTATCGAAACTTATAAGATTTTTTCATTTTTATTACAAATCCTCATAATTGTCATGGTTATATAAAATTTCATTGTTTAAATATACCTCAGATATTTCCCTTTCATTGAACATTTAGCTATGATTTATTCATTTATTTATGTTTTGTTATGATAAATATCACATTGATGAACTTTTCTGTGGGTAAAGGGCTTTTGTATTAAGTATCGTTTCCTGGGGGGAAATTCTTAGAATTTGAATTACTAGGTCAAAGGATATGAACATTTTAGAAACTCTTCCTAAGAACATGGATGGTAATAACAGTACCTCGTTCATAGCGTGGTTGTAAGGATGAAATGAGTCAATGTGTAAAGCACTTATGACAGTGTCTGGCAAAGAGTCAGTTTTCAGCCACTGTTGGCTGTGGCGTTATGGAATACTGAATGGCTTCCACAATGGCCCCACCTGTTTACACTACTGCAAGCAGCGTTGGAGGGAGCCAGGCAGGCAGCTTCTGAGCACAGCAGCTTTCCAGGAAGTCTGGGGTTTTACAGCGAACAAATATGTCCCCAGCTGGCCAGTGAAGGTGGCTGCTACCATGTTGGCTGCTCACCAAGAGGGGCCTGGATTTCCCGTTTGAGACTGCTGGAGTCTGACTCACTCTCTGCTGCTGCAGTGGCGGGTGAGGCTGGAAGTCAGCTCTGGGGGCCACAGCTATGCCTTGTTGCAGCAGACCGAGGGACTGAGTCTCCTGAATTTCCACGAGGCAGCTAAAATAGTTAGAGGCCGTGGTCCTGTGGGAAGATCTTCACATCCATCTCTAAGATGATGCTCAAATAGCCTCAAAGCAGGAGGAACAGTGGATTTCAGCTCTCCAGGCCCTGTGTTAATGAATGTGGGAAGTTAGAAAAAAATCAAGACCAGTGCCTGCTCTCAAGGACCTTATGATCCTACAGATTATAGAGTAGCTGTGTGTGTTGTGGCTCATCACTCATGTTGTTCCCCCTCCTCTCCTCCTTCCCAGGAGGAGCCAATGACTGACTGATGTGGCCTCAAGGTGTGATTGATGCTTAGAGCACTGCATGTCACCCAAACCTAAGGCTAGAATTTGCTGGATTCCTGCTTAGCAACTTCCCAGCCCTGTCCTGCTTCCCTCTCTCACACTCACCTCACCCTGCCCCCAGCATGCCCTGGATAAATCGGGTGCACTTAAATCTCTCTATTTTTAGGGAACTTGACCTAAGACTAGGAGATAGTCAACAAAGTAGACTGTTCTTTGATAGAGGTAAGCTGTATCTTGTGTAGATACAGCTTATATCTGCATCAAAGATCTAGTTGTGTCTAAGGGGTGGGGGAGGAGGTTACTTGTTGGAGGTGATAACTTTTGAACTAGGTGTGTATGTATAAATATATAAATATATATGTGACAAAAATAACTGTATATTTAAAAATAAATAAGATAATTTCCTATAATGATAAGTGTTATGAAAAAAACTATAATGTGAGTTTTTAGGGGGATGTGATGTAATATAATAATGTAGGATAAGTATTTTAACTTTTTGGTTCTGCTCAGCATGGTCTACACAGCTTTCAGGATTGCCTATATAACTAAAGGTCAGCGCTCTGGTACTCTTGCTGGTATCCTGGTGCCATGTTTCCACAGCTGAAGCTGGCATCATTTAACACGTAATTCTTGAGCATTTACTATGTGTCGCCCATTGTATTGTGCACTGGGATTAGAAAAAGGGATTAAGTTGGTTCACCCCACTACTAATTAACTCCTGGGTAAAATGAAGGTAGTAAAATCCAGCTGTCTTAGAAGTGTCTGAATCATTCCTTCCCTCCCTCTCCTCCCTCGTAGCTTTTTCAGCTCTTGGTTCACAAAGAGGAAACTTATTTAATGGCTTTGTTTATTTGCTCTTGCATTACTAGGGAGGAGAAAAGGCTCTAGCATGAGGATTTCTGTAAAGACTTAACAATTTTATTATGACATAAAGGAATTATTATGTTTTATCAAAGTCATCCTGCCTGTCACCTACATATTAGAACAGGGAATTGAAAACTCCAGAATTTTATGCTGTTTTCGCTTCCAGGACTGCAAAACCCACAAAAAAAAAAAAAAAAAAAAAAAACTATGAGAAGTATTTCAAAACAAGTTGCACAGTGTTTGATGGATAAGAAGCCTGGAGCCCTGAGACGTATAGACTGACTATACAGCTCAATAAAATTTATTTTTTCAAAAGCAGCTGCAAGAAAAACAAAACAAAACAAAAACCATACCAGACAACAGTCGTCTCACACAGCTCAAAATCCATCCCAAGTGGTAGAAAAGGAGATCAATAAATACTTCTCGAGAATTAAAATTCTCCCCTCCCAGAGGATAGAAAAGGATAGTTGCTGTGAGCTCAAAATGGCACTTAACAATGTATTTGCTCTGAAATTAATTTTAAGAGAAGTCAAACCATATGTAATTGATATGTTAAATGGTTGGGACTCACAGAGCACAATCAAAAAACTTCATTCTGCCCACTCTCTCCCACCCCCGCTTTGTTCAAGTGTGCACAAGTACACGTGTGTATTCATGCACATACGTGTGCACACACACACTCTCTCTCTTTCTCTCTCAGTGCCAGTAATTCTTCCCAGGCTCCCGGGTGTAATCAGGCAGGTCCTATAGCTTATCTTCATGCTCTTAGGTTATAAAAAGTCCACTAGACTTTCTAGTTTCCTAAGAAGCCTCAGCTCAGCAATTAATATGTCTTATTCCATGTAATAGGAAGGGCTTAAAACCTCAATTTACCTTTCTCTTCTCCCTAGCTCTGGCCTGGGCTGCCTTCTCTATTTTTCCACCTTTTTACTTATCTTCCTACTCTCTGCTTGATCCCTAGCTATTAGTAGCTAGTCTGGGAGAGATGGAGTAGGGGGCAGGGAGGAATAGAGCGGATCAGAATATGCCACCCCAAAGTACGCCACTTTGGCATAAGGACTATTTTGAGCTGAAGGCAATTGAGAATCAACAGATACCAGAAGAATTTGCTGCCCTCCCTTATCTTTCTAAAAGCAGGGCATAAATTTCCCTCTTGAGAAAGGTACTCCTATTGTACTAGAACGAAAAGAGAGACTCTTATCATTGAAGACAGAAAGTCAGCACCAAGGTGGGTGTGCATAAACAGACCTTACCAAAATAGCTCTTATCTTCCATTAGTGTCCCCTCATATTTCCTAGTCACTTCTCCACCATGTATGGTTCCTTGAAGCCCAAACTCCGCTCCTTTGTTAAAAGGGTATATAAGCCTCCAGGTCTAAGTGCTTATTTTTCACTTCTTTTCTGTGAACTCCTGGGCACATAAATATTGCTAAAAATTGTTTGCTTTTTCTCACGTTAATCTGTCTTTTGTTAGTTGAATTCATAGGTCCCCAGGTTCTGGACGTAAGAGGGTAGAAGAAAAGGTTTGTTTTCCCTAAAGTAGAAAAGGTCAAGAAAGGATTGAGGAGACTGGCATTGGTTTCTTTTTTTCATCTGCCCTTGACAAGTGTTTACAGCTGACTTTCACTTGGGCTGACTCCTTTGCTTGGGGATCCTCTGGTGGGTTCCTGAGAGAGGTCCCATAGTACAAGATAATGTTTCTGCACTCCTTGCAATGCAAGTGATGCTTTTTCATCTACTGGTCTTTTGTTTCTCCTCATAATTCCCAGGGAATACCTACTTCATCCTGACTCCTCATATCTTCTTACCCCTCTAGACAGTGCCCTAAGCCAGTATTAAAGGAAAAGCTGAAAGTTGTTTCTGTCCCTCTTCCCTGTAGCCCACGTCTAGCACCCAAGAGACCTTTGTGGATAGATGACCAGATCCCAATACAGATGGGTCTCTCTCTGCCACATTGCCTCAGGTTCATAGCCAAAGCCTCTAGCCTTTAGGTTCCTTAGCTGTTAGTCAGATATTGGTCCATGATTTCTCCAGCTTTCTGGGAGACTCATATCAATCTCTCTTGCTACACCTAGGTGACGAAGGGGAATAGAATTAAAAACATCCATAGAATCCTGACAACTTTTTCATAAAAATACTCTCTCCAGTCTCTCACCTTTCCAGCTGAATTTTTAGCTACAGCATAAGAAGCTTAGGGTTAAAGAGACAGGTGAAGATGGCTGTCCTCGAAAGCCAGGTCTGATGGTCGGAACTGCTATTATAGAACCGGTCTCACGGATAGCAACAGGAATGAGAGAGCCCAGACACAAAAGCAGCCAGGTGGATGAAATTATCATAATGAGGGACAGGATCAGAGTGAGAGCACAGAGGGCCTGACCCGCAGAGCTGTGATCTGCTTAATGAAACACAGAGTCCCTGGGGGTAGAGTAGGTGGGCTGCCGCAAGTGCACTACTTGGTCAATAAGGGTATCATGAAAAGAAACTTCAGGAGGCTGAGGGCAGTTGCTCCAATAAAAAGACTTGATCATTGGACCAGTTTTAACAACTAATTCAGTTTTCTAATTCAGAACCCATTGATTGAAGAGGGAGCCGAGTCCCCAGGAGGAAGGACCCAGCAACACTGTGGCAAATATGCAGGGTAATGATTTTCCTGGTGCTTCCGCAGTGAGACATATGGCCGTTGACTGTGGTAATTATGGACTGGGGAAAGTGAAAGACCAAACTTTTGATGACTGTTGGATACAGGGTTCAACTTGACCTTGATGTCTGGAGACCTGGTACTTTGATACCTGGAGATTTAGAGTGGAGGAATATGAGATCCAGTTATTAATAATAAATAGAGTCCTGGCCAAGGTCCAGTTCACAGTGGGTCTAGTTGGATAACAGACCCACCTGGTGGTCATTGCCCTCTCCCTGAATGTAAAACTGGGATTATCATGCTTAGTAGCTGCCACAAGCCCTACATGGGTTTCTTAGCCCATGGGGTAAGGGATGTCATACTGTAGAAGGCTAAGTGAAAGCTCTGAAACTGGAACCCCACTCACAGCCCTGGAAATAGAACAAATCAAAACAATATTGCATTTCAGGACAGCTGGGGGAGGGATGGCTAAAATTATTGCCACTTTTAAACAATTAAATAATGGAGGGTGGCAGTCCTGGTATCTTCAATTAATTTACCAGTCTGACCCCTGCAGAAACCTGATGTGCCCTGCAGAATGAACAAAGATCTTCAGAAAACCAACCATGTAGAAACCCCGATTGTGACTGCTGTTCCAGATGCCATATTTTTGCTAGAATAGATTAATAGGACCTCAGGAACATGGCATGTGACCACTGATTTGGCAAACGTATTGTTTTCCATTCTAATCAGAAAAGAGAATCAGAAACAGTTTACGTTCACATGCAGTGGTTAGTAATATACATTTACAGTTTTGCCTGAGAGATTTGTTAACCATCTTGTCCTCTGAAAAGGTCTGGACCATCTGGTTATTAGGTAGAACATCACATTGATCTACTGCATGGATTTTATTATGCTAATTGGGCTCAGTGAACAACAAGGGGCCAACCTGCTGGAGACTTTGGTAAGACACATGCTTTCCAGTGAATGGGCAACAAATCCTATAAAGATTCAGGAACATGCGCATCAGTAAAATATTTAGGAGGTCCCAGTGGTAAGGGCAGCCCAGGTCACACTCACTAAAGTAAAAGAGAAATTTTGTACCTTTCCCTTCCCACCAATAAAGGAAACACGATGTCTTGTAGGTCTTTTTGTGTTCTGAAGGCAACCTACCCCCACACCTGAGAATGTCGCTCCAGTCCATATATAAAATCATGCAAAGGGCTGCAAGGTCTTACTGGGGCCCAAAGCAGGAAAGGACTCTGTGCCAGGTCTATTTATGTGTAAAAGCAACATGCTATTTATGCTACACACCCTTGAAGACCCCATGGTATTAGAGGTATCTGCGACAGAAAAAGATGCCATGTGGAGCTTATGTCAAGTCTTAGGGAAGAAGCACAACACAGGCTCCTTGTGGTTCTAGGTCAAGAATGATATGCTCTTATACAGATCTTGAAAAACAGCTCCTGCCCTGTTGCTGGACACTGGCAGAGATGAAGCACCATGGTTACCAGATACCATGTGTCCGGAATTGCCCATCATTAGCTGTCATACTCACCAAGTAATAAGGTAGGTGAGCCCAGAAAGATGTCATAAGGAGGAATTGGGATATCTGGGGTTGGGCACAGTAGGAGCAGAGGGTACAAGCAAGGTGCATAAGTGGGCAGTCCAGAAATCTATGTCATCTGCTATCGTTGCATGAGGGCCCCTCCCTCAGCATCGACCTCTGGCTGTATGAGCTGTCTTTTACAGCCAGCTGAGAGAGGAGAAAGCAAGCCAAGTTTGGTTTGTGGATGGGTTGACATGGGACGTGGGGGCAAGCTGAAAATGACGACAGCTGCATTACAATCTCGAGATTGGCCTGAAAAGGTGGTGACAAGGAATAGTCCTCTCAATGGGCGGAGCTCTGGGCTGCTGACCTGATTGGGCATTTTGTGTGTAAGGTGTAAGGAGAAATGGCCAGAGGTTAAACTATGTATGGACTTATGGGCAGTAATAAATGGCCTGACCCTCAAGGGTGGGGGCCACATATTTTTTTTTTGCTATCTGTTTTTATTCCTCCCTTATTTCTTTCTTGCTCTTTTCTCTTTTTATTAGTAGAGCATTTGGAACACATAAGCATGCATTATTCACCCAAACATTTATTCATGCCTGCTCCATGCCAGGCATTGTTCTAGGCGTCTAAGAACACTAAAGTGAATCAGAAATTATTGTCATTTTTTAAAAATCCTTTTCCTCCCTTGCATTTACCAGGTGCTTCCTACATACCTGGCACTGCACTAAGTGCTTTACAGGTGCACGATCTCTTTTAGTTTTCAGAAAAAACCCATGAAGGACATTGGCGGTGCTATGAGATGAACTGACCCAGATGCTTAAATAACATGTCCAAACATTACCGTCAATAAGTGGCTTGCTAGTATTTGAGCCCAGGCAGATGCTTTGTTCTGACAAAACATTCAATGCCAGTATACCCTGAGGTTTAACACATGAAATGAGATCAGTCATTAACATCATTAACATAAATACATTCTATTTTCTTACTTGTATTCTTTTCATTTATTTTAATGTTGATGTAAGTTGTCTTACATTGCCTTCGAATCTCCCTTGTGTGGAGAGGGCGTGACCCCAAAATATCCTTCACTGGCCATTCATTACATCACCTTGTGAGATAGATCCTCTTCGAGCACTGCAACCTGGCACTTTCTAGTTCTTTACGAGAAAGTCTTTTTGATTTGTTTTCTTAAAGAAGCCTTCTGGCAACAAGTTCCCGGGAATGTAGCAGTCACATAACTGTGTCGCTGACACATAGAAGGGTCAAATGGCTTGCCCAAGGTCATTCTGCTGGCTGCCAGTGATGTGCCAGCACATGATCTGTAAATCTGGCTCTGTACCCTTCACTCTAATCACTGGATCAGAGTAACCTTAAAATAGGGGACACATGGAAGCAGCTTCAGTATGGCGAGTGCCTCGTGTGCTGTTGGTATTTAAGCCACACATCATTAGGTCTGCAGATTTTCTGTTTTCAGTGACCTTGGTAATTGCCTGTTTATGGTGGTAACTTGGCATTTTTGCTTAGTTTTATTTTCTTACTTTGTATTTTTTAAAATTCATTGGTAATAATACAATACCGGGCAACTTCAAAGGAATACCATTGGAAGTAGTATGTGAACAGAACTCCTATTTTACTTCAGGAATGTGCCTTAAATCAACCCCATGGTGTCTTCCCTGTGACACAAATCGCAGGATGGATGTTGATTATCCAAGATGCCAGCAGCTACGAGACTTTACTTACAACTAAGTGATTTTGCATAACTAGTTGAGGGCCACAAAAATTATCTTATAAATTGACATATTTTAAGAGATGACCTTATAAGATAGGAAATGTATGTAGCCTCAGCAATTAGACAAGGAATTAACAAATCCATGCTTTGTAGTATAAAATCTCCTCCCATTTGGGATTAGGCCAAGAACCACAGAATATCATAAAAGTTCTCTGAAGATGTAGGTCATACAGGCTTGATCATGTGCCTTTTTCCTCCTTTAAATTTGCAGTTACTTACAGAGCAAGGACGAGGGTGAGGTAAGTGAGGTATTTGCCTCAAGAACAAAAGGTAAGGGGGTACCCAAAAACCTCAAGAATCAAGATGAAAAATATTTTAATGCAATATTTAAAAAGAATAAAAATTAAGACTAAAAATCTTTGATGAACAAAATATCAACATTTTAAATAAAATCAAGATTGGACCCCGACTTCCCTGACTCATCATCCTCTTACTGGCCCTGTCTACTTACCTGAATGCTTCCTGTGTTCCCCCTACACTGTAAAACTGCAGGAGGAAGAAGCCATCTCTACCCTCTCACCATGGTATCTGCAGGGCCTGGCACACTGCACGTGCTCAGTACATCTTTTTTTCCAATAAATGAATGAAAATTTATTTTTTCAGCGGAAGGAGGACTGAGCTGTGAATCTAGAGACAGGCCAGGCCAACTACTCACTGTGTGGCCTTAATTAAGTCAATTCTCTGCCAGCCTCATCTTGAAAAGAGGGCATTGAACACTATGAGTCTCATGGTTCGTCCAAGCCTTTTACATTTTAAGATTTGTCACTGTTATTAGGACAGGCGGTTATCACAGGGATTCATCCATCCACCCATCTAGTAGAATTTATCACATACCAACCTAGTACAGTGGGTTAAATGCTGGAGAAAAAATGAGCAGGAGGTAGGGTCCCTGCCCTCCGAGGAGCTCCCAGTCCAGCAGGAAGGCAAACGCGTGGGCATGCCTGCGGGAACGTAATTAGAATTGCTTAATAAATTCCAGAAGAAATATTAGAGAGAAATCTCTGAGTCTTTCAGGGGCATTCCATGTTTTCCCAGAGGATTTGAGTGGAGAGAGAAGGATAAGGTGGAGTTTGTCAGCTGGAGGAGGAAGGGTGGGGGCTTCCCAGCTTAGGGCAGAGCGTGTGTATGACTAGATGTGTTTTTCTTCCCCTTTCCCAGAGACTGGCATATGGAAGGTAATGGATGCTAAGAATAGAAAGGGGCCTTTTAAAATTAAACTCGAGGGTGAAGGAGGAGAGAGTGATTTTTTTAGTATAGTAAGTAGAGGAGTTATAGTACCAGGTGTTAATCTTTAGGGCAAAGTTTTGATTGTCTTTAAAATAACGCATACTAAGGCCAGACTCTTCCTTCTCTTGAGGATCTCTGTGCCTCTTTGCTCTCACCATCTCAGATCTCCCCCCACCCTACCTGTGAGAATGATGGTCCCATCCTGGTTGGAGGTAGGATGTAAGAAGAAGCGGGACCTGGCCAAGGTAGAGATGTATAGGGGGTGTGTGTGTGTGTTTGTGTGTTTGTGTGTGTGTGTGTGTGTGTGTGTGTGTGTGTGTGTGTGGGTGGTGTGTATTCACACATGGCACAGTGCCACAAGACAGTGTGGTTTGCCTGCTTTGAGAAGTATGTGTCAGAATAAATGAATTTACTGATAATGGAAAGGAATATTGCCATTGTTGGAGGAAAACAGGTTATGAGAAGTAATCTGATTGGCTCAAAGAGCCAGAAAGTATGTGCTGGGCTAATCATATAAATGCTTAGGTTAGAAAGAGAAGAGAAGTAAACATATTCCTTTATACTGGAGAAGTTCCCTTGGTGGTGGTTAAATTTTATGATAGATAAGTCATTTTAGTGACTGCCTTAATGCTATATATCAGCAGACAACCCTTGTAGCAGCATCCAGGAATGGGATGCCAGAAGCAGAAAAATAAATGAGGGACAGGGGGACTCAAATGCTGTCAGATGGGTTATTAACAACTGTGATCCAGGTTGACCTCTTACAAAGTGATTGATTAGCTTACAAGTCAGCATCCTGGATGGAAAACTGAGTCCCAGAACCAAAAGAAACTGCCTTCCAGGTCTGGATTGAAGCCTCTGTTTCGGATGCCCCTCTGGGGAGCTCCTCTCCATGGAGAGCTGATGCTGAAGTGAAAAATAATGTCTGAATGCATTTAGAGTCTCCACTGTTTGGCAGTCATTTGGGAACTTCTTTCCTTTTTCCGAGAGCATTTGAGGTTGATAAGTTCTGGTGACTGAGACCTGAAGCTTCACAGGCCAAAAGAGAGGACAACAGGAGCTGATGTTCACTCCTTGTCTCCCTACTCTTGGTTTCACAAAGGAAGTAACCTTTGCTGAAGGTCAGATGATGGGAGATCACCCTCTGATTGCGTTCTGCTTCCCCCTGGGATCCCATTCTCTAGCTGGGTAACGCAGGTACCATTGTTTAGGTTATATCCTGGATTTCAGGTATTGTCTCTTTCCTTTTGTCTGCCCTGGGAGAGAATTTTCTGACGATGATAATGAGGCTGGCTCTGTGCTAGATAAAGAAATCCTGACTAAAAATAGCATGTGTGCCCAGCTGCAAATTTATTGGCTTAAATACAAAGAAACATTCAATATTATATACTTATTCCTCTTGTCATGACCTGAAAATTATAATCTAAAACTGTGGTCCCCAACCCCTGGGCCGTCAACTGGTACTGGTCCGCGGCCTGTTAGGAACCGGGTCACACAGCAGGAGGTAAGCAGCAGACTTCATCTGTACTTACAGCTGCTCCCTGACACTCACTTTCCTCCATCTCCAACCCTGGTCCGTGGACAAATTGTTTTCCCTGAAACCATTCCCTGGTGCCAAAAAAGTTGGGGACTGATGAGAAGGATAGGAGGCTTTATCTATGGGCCAACTGTAGTCAACTGCTGTTTGCAGTGCTGTGTTGAGAAGGGTACTGTGCTTGCTTTCCAGATCAGTGAGAAGCAATTCGGTGATCAATTAGGCATGTCTGATGAGTGTAGGAAAGGGACATACAGGCACATGTGCCAGGAATTTGCATCATCTTGATCTTACTTTCTAAACTATCTCTCTTTTGTAGTCATAAGAGTTCTTTTTACATCCTTTAAACCTAGCCTCCCAAGTTTCATGTGTTGCCAACCTCTGCAATTCAGTATACTCTTCAGTCACAGAGAATGTCTTTTTCTGCTGGGAATTCTATAATCTGTACCTCTCATTAATGTTTTTTATGCTTAGTCCTTATGGTAGCAATCAAAGGATTATTAATCTTAAAGCAGAGTACAATTCTTACTTATTAATTTAGAAAACATTGTGAAAATTTATTAGCCAGAGTTAGTGATGACATAGTATAAAAATGGACACTCTATAATACACTACTAGTGGACATGCAGTATAGCTGCTTCTTTTTATTGATCTTCTATATGGTAGACACTTTACATATTTCATATTATTAATTTTATATGTCAGATGAAGAAATTGAGGCTAGAAAAGAAGAAGGATTTCCAATCTTAGTGATAAATGTGGATTAGTTAATATGAAAACCTCCTATTATGAAATACCTAAAACTTCTGGAGAAAATATAATAATACTGAAACAATATATTTAAATGCACCACTGTACTGGCAAGAATGTAAGGGAAATACTTAGGAGCCAGAAGTGGAGAGGATATAGCAACAGAGAATGTTAAGCAGAAGGATTGGCTGCCCTGAGGTAGAGTGGGAGGTGAGAATTTCTTGTCTCTGTAACCATGGGGCTTAGATTTTAATATCTATGTGAAGAAGAAGACAATGTAGACTCGAGGCAAGGTGTAGGATCTCACACTCTAGATAAGGTTGGGTTTCAGAGAACAAGTGAACTAGGAAAAATATCCCACACTGTCAAAGTTAGTCAACAAGGTAGTTTTTCCCACTTTAAGCATTGGCTGAAAAATAAAATTAAGTAAAAATTTTCTAATGAGGTGTCATAATCCCTGGTTTCTCCATTTGAATGGGGATTTCCAAATGATCCAGTAATTCATAAGTTGTAAAGTCATCCTGAGCTGGCAATACTTTGGGGGTATCCACAGAAGCATTTGGAAAACTTCTTTGAAGGAACACATTCAAAATCTAGACTGCACAATATTCCCAGTGACAAACCCCAAAATATAAAGTATTATGTAAAATTATATGTATTTAAATTTACTACAAGCTATAAAATAGATGAAGACAAAGAAAATCCAACATGAGGAAGAAAGAGCAAAAACACAAATGGGAGAATCCAGATCTTAAAGTACTTCAAACAATCTGATTATCAAATGAAGACTATAAAATAAGCATGTTATAAGGAAGAAAATCATAGCAATCTTACTAATGCAGAAAAAGCATTAGAAAAATTTCAATATCTATTCATGAGAAGATCTGAGCAAAATAGGGATGGATTAAAGGAATATCCTCAACTGATAAAGAGAATACAATAAACATCATATTTAATGGTAAAATGTTGAAAACTTTCCTTCTGAAACTGGGAATATGACAGGGATTGCCTTTATCTCTGGTTCTATTAAAAATATATTGAAGAAACTAGCCAGTGACATATCAGATGAAAAATAACAAAAGTGTAAATATTAGATATTATTTGTAGGGGATATAATTGTGTATGTGGAAAATACAAAAGAATCCATAGGTGATTTCTTAGATGTATTAAATAAGTTGGCAAGATAATTTGGTACAAGGTTAACAGCTAAAAATCAATTATATTTATATAAATCAGCAACAACTAGGACGTGAAATAAGTACATTTAAAATTGCATAAAAAGTCATATACCTAACTTGAATCTAACTGAAGTCCTATGTCCAGAAAGATGTAAAATGTTGTTGTGAGAACACCTAAATAAACAAAGAAATATACCATGTTCATGGATTGGAAGACTCAATATTGTAAAGATGTTAATACTCTTCAAATTGATATATCAAAACTAAGCATTCTCAATAAAAATATTAACAGGCTTAATATCTATATCTATGTGTGTATATGTAATTTGAAATGATCAGAAAATTACAGAAAAGTTGCAAATATATTAAAAGAAACTTTCTTCCTTAATATTTGAGAGTTAGTTGCTAACCTAAAGCCTTACCGCTACCAAATACTTTAGTGTATATTTACTAGAAAAACATTCTCCTTCACAACCATAATGCTACCACCAAAAGGGGAAACTCATCAATGTGTAAATATCTTATAATTCTTAGACCCCATTCAAGTTTCACCAGTTGTCTAATGTCTTTTACAGAAAATAATCACTCTAGAACCAGATTTTGTAATTAGTTGTTATTTGTCTTTAGTCTTGTTTGGTATGGTGCATTTCCTAGTTTCCTTGATTTTCATGACTTTGACACTTTTGAGGATTACTGGTCAATTATTTTGTAGAATGTTGCTCAAATTGGATTTGTCTGATGTTTCCTCATGACTAGAATCAGACTGTACATCTTTGGAGGAATATGACAGAAGTGATGCTGGATTCTCATTGAATCCTATCAGATGGTGTGGAATTTCAGTTTGTCCCATTATCAATGATGATCTTTTTGATTACTCAATTAAGATAAATATCCAGTAGTGGGATTGCTGGGTCAAATGGTAGTTGTAATTTTAGTTCTTTGAGGAATCTCCATACTATTTTCCATAGAAGTTGCACTAGTTTGCAGTCCCACCAACAGTGTGTAAGTGTCCTTTTCTCTCCACGTCCATGCCAGCATCTATTGTTGTGGGACTTTTTGATAAAAGCTATTCTCACTGGAGTTGTTATCTCATTGTGGTTTTGGTTTGCATTTCCTTGATAATTAGACATGTTGAGAATTTTTTCATATGTTTATTGGCCATTAGTTTGTCTTCCTTTGAAAAGCTTCTGTTCATGTCTTTTGCCCACTTTTTAATGCGGTTGTTTGATTTATTCCTTGCTGATTTGCTTGAGTTCTTTGTAGATTCTGGTTATTAGCCCTTTATCAGATGTATAGCATGCAAATATTTTCTCCCATTCTGTAGGTAGTCTATTCACTCTATTGATTGTTTCCTTGGCTGTGCAGAAGCTTTTTAATTTGATCAGTTACCATTTATTTATTTTTGTTGTTGCTGAAATTGCCTTTGAGGTCTTCTTTGTAAATTCTTTGACTGGGCTGATTTCTTGATGTTATGAAATAATTTTTGCAGTATAGGTACCAGTTGTTCTTAAGTAGCTCTGGTAAAATTCCACTGAGAAACCATCTGGTCGAGAAATTTTTTGTTAGAAGAATTTTATTGCTGGCTTCAATTTCATTACTTTTATATTGGTCTGTTCAGGAGTTCTAGTTCTTCCTGATTAAGCCTAGGGAGGTTGTGTATTTCCAAGAATTTGTCCATTTCCTCAACATTTTTAAGTTTATGTGCATAGAGATTTTTATAGTATTTAGATGATATTTGTATTCTGTGGTATCAGTTGTAATATCTCCTTTTTCATTTATGATTGAGCTTATTAGGGTCTTTTATTTTCTGTTTCTGGTTAATGTAGCTAGAGTTCTATTGATTTTATTTATCTTTTCAAAGAAGCAACTTTTTGCTTCATTAGTTTTCTATATAATTCTTTTATTATTGATTTCATTTAGTTCTGCTCTGACCTTAGTTATTTCTTTCTTTCTGCTGGGTTTGGGATTGGTTTGCTTCTCCTTTTCTGATTCCTTGAAATGATTCATTAGATTGTAGATTTGTGATCTTTTTGTCTTTTTGACATCATCATTTAAGGACAATTTTCCTGTTAGGACTGATTTTGCTGAATCCCACAAATTTTGATAACTTGAGTCCCCTTTGCCATTTAGTTCAAAGAATCTTTTGATTTCCATCTTAATTTCTTCCTTGACCCAGTAATCATTCAGGAATAGATTGTTTAATTTCCATGAGTTTGTGTAGAGTTGAGTGTTTCTGTTGGAATTGATTTCTAATTTTATCCACCGTGATCTGAAAAGATACATGGTATAATTTCTATTTTTTTAAAAAATTTGTTGAGACATGTTTTGTGGCCTAGGATGTGATCAATCTTAAAGAATGATCCATATGCTGATAAGAAGAGAATATATTCAGTGATTTTGGGGTAGAATGTTCTACAAATGTTTGTTAGGTCCATTTGTTCTAGAGTCCCATTTAAGTCCATTGTTTCTTTGTTTATTTTCTGCTTGGAGGATCTGTCATATTCTATCAGTAGCATGTTGAATTCTCTGGCTGTTACAATGCTGCTCTTTATCATTTTGTTTAGATTAAGTACGATTTGCTTTATGAATCTGGGTATACCTGTGTTGAGTGCATAAATATTTAGGATTATTATATCTTCTTATTGAATTGTTCCTTTCACTATTATATCATGTCGTTTTTGTCTTTCTTTACTTTTGTTGAAATCTGTTATTGCATATGAGAATGGCTACACCACTATCTTTTGGTTTCCATTTGCTTGGAATATTGTTTTCGCTCCCTTCCCCTTGTGTCTCAATGTGTTCTTGTGGGTTAGATATGTTTCCTGGAGTCAGCAGATACTTGGCTTGCATTTTTTCAACCATTCAACCAGCCTATGTCTCTTGAGTGGGGAGTTCAAGCCATTCACATTTATTGAAGTAATTGGCAAGGGGGTTAGATTTCTGTTCTTGCTGACAGTAGAACTTTATTGCTTTGTTTTACCTCTTGAGCCATTGTGGTATCTGGGCTCTGACCTTTAGTTTTTGGGTGATTTTACACTGGTGGGTGTCTATTATGCTAATCCCTGTAAAATGGAGTTCTGCGTACTTCCTGCAGGGCAGGTCTGGTCTGGATGAATTCCCTCAGTGCTTGCTTGTCTGATAAAGTCTTTATTTGTCCCTCATACAAGAAACTTAGTTTTGAACGATATAAGATTCTGGGCTGGCCATTATTCTATTTGAGAAGACTGAGAATGGGGCCCCAAAACCTGCCCTGTAAAGTCTCAGTTGAAAATTCTGTTGTTAGTCTGATGGGTTTTCCTTTGTAAGTTACCTGCTGCTTTCACCTTACAGCTTGTGGGAGTGCATCTTTCATGTTTACTTTGGCCAATCTGATGACTATGTGTCGTGGTATTGCCTCTTTACAGTGAATCTTCCAGGACTCCTTTGAACTTCTTATATTTGTATATCTAGATTCTTAGCAAAGCCAGAGAAATTTTCTTCAATTATTCCCTCAAATAGGTTTTCCAACCCCTGTGTATTTTCTTCTTTGCCCTCAGAGATGCCTATGAATCTTATCTTAGGCCTCTTTACATAATCTCATATTTCTTGTAGTCTTTGTTCATTCCTCTTAATTCTCTATTCTTTCTCTAAGACTGACTTAACTCAAAGATGTTGTTTTCATACTCTGGGATTCTTTCTTCTGCCTGATCTAGCCTATTCTTAAGTCTTTACACTGTGTTTTGTAATTCCTTGAATAAATTTTTCATTTCCAGAAGTTCTGTTTGATTTTTCTGTAATAATTTAATTTTCTTAGTGAATTATTTCCTTCATTTCCTACATTGTTTTTGTGGTTTCTCTGTGTTGGGTTTCTATTTTCTCTTGTATTTCATTGAGCTTCCATACCATCCTTATTCAAAATTCTTCATCGTCATTTCAATCTTTTGATTTTGGTTGGTAACTACTGGTAATGAGTTATTGTTTTCTTTTGGGGAGGTGTGTCCATTCACTCTTACTTTTCGTGTTTCCAGAATTCTTTCACCAATTCCTTCTCATCTGGCCTCTTGATCAAGAACTGGAAGTGCTAGACCTGGCTGATGGGCCTATCCCTGGTTCCCTAAAGACCAATCCCTGACCATCCTAGGGAGATGAATGCTGGTCCTGAGTTGCCTGTGGGGTGTTCTACAAGGTTTGATGAACCTGTCAGGTTACCTCTGATCTGCTGTTTTCTCCTCTTCCCAACAGTGTCTTGTGAATTATGTCCCCCAGCTAAATCTCCAGGATGGTGAGTGGTACTTTTATATACGAATAAGCTGCTTCCTGTCTGCTTGAGTTTGAAGGTGCTATGCTTAGCTATGCAGTTGTTCCCCCATTATTGACTGAAGTTTGCATGGAAGAGCCAGCTGCCAAGATGTACTTTCGCGCCTGTGGTAAGTTCTGGTCCCCAAGGTGGGGACATGAACGCCCCAAGCTTTAGGAGAGACTCTGTATCTCCCAGGTGGTTGCTTGATCTCTACTCCCCCTAAGGTGGGGGAAGGAGTAAAACAGATTGTGGCTGGATTATGAGGGCCAAAGAGGCTTTGCAACGCCTCAGCAGGGCTCAGAGGTTGCCTATCTTGCCACTAGGGGGAGCCACTGGTTTGAAGGTCAGGGCAATCTCTCCAAGCCAGGAATGCTGTTCCTGAGGGAGGGTCCCAGTCCCTTGAGTGCTAAGGCCCTGGCCCAGGCTCTTTCTGGCCTTGCTTAACTAGTACATTTTCTCTGTGGGATGTCTAGGTGTAAGAAAGCCAGCACCTTGGGCTCCCATGGCACTCTCCCATGGGGTGTCCCTTTTGAACACTCAAACTCCTTGGGTTCGCTGGTTCGCCCTGATATTCCTATTTAGCCACTATGCGTGGGCTCCTGGAGGACAGAAGCACCTCCAGTGTGTTTTTTGTCCCACTGTTCAGTGGAGGTACCTAGATCTGGGAGGTGAAAACCATCCCTTTACCCTTTCACTGGGCTCTGAGCCTCTCTGGGTTTGGTCCGTGCTGCTACCGTCTCCTCTCTATCTCCCTTCTCAGCTTTGCAGTTTTTCTCGGTGGGGTCCCCTGACGTCTCTGTTGTCTGTTGACCACTAAAACTTTCTCTACACCAGCAGTAAGGCTGTTTCATTTTCTTATCATTCATGTGTTCGTTGGAGTAGCACTTTTAATGTCCTTCAGGAATTTTTCGTTTTCATTCACAACTTGGCTAACTGTTTGGTGCAGGAGGCCTCCCTTTTGGCATATCTTGGTTTTCTACATTCCTTTCTCACTGAGGTTAATCATTTGGAGCTTTTGATTTAAAGTGAGCGACGTGCAATCCTTCCTTTAACTTGAACACTTAAAGGCCATTGTAGGATTATTAATTGGCCTAATTTCGATATTGTGAAATTGTGTCTCAGGGAATAGGGAGTCCTGAGGGAGAGGGACAGAGACAGGGAATGACCAGTCAGTAGGGCAGTGAGAACTCCCAACATTTATCAATTACATTCACTGTCTTATATAAACGTGGTTTGTGACATCCTAAAACTATTACATTAGCAACATTGAAGATCATCCATCACAGATCACCATTAATAGATCTAATAATAATGAAAAATTTGGAAATACCGTGAGAATCACCAAAATGTGACACAGAGACACGAAGTCAGCACTTACTGTTAGAAAATGTCACTGATATAGACTTGCTTGATGCAGGGTTGCGTTACCACAAACCTTCAATTTGTTAAAAAACCCATGATATCTGTGAAGCTCAATAAAGTGACATGCAATAAAATGAGGTGTTTTTGTATATATAAGAATATGAACACACACATATACACACACAAGGCTATAGAGAAGGGAAATATACCACAATTTTAACTGCTTATTTTTGGATAGTGTATTAGCTTCTGAATTCTTTCAACTAGCTAATTATTACTTTTATAACAGGAAGAAATATAAAAATAATTTCCCGTTTGTTTAGAAAACTGTTTTTCATGATTTCTAAAACTGGTCATTCTATTACCTACCCTGGCTACCTTACAGATTGTTATAAAGGTAAATATTTTATAGATATTAAAGTGTTAAAGACATTAAAGTAAAAATATTTAGAAGAATACCAAGTATTGTTTTTAGAGCTATTAGCTTATGAAGAGCTTCATTTTCCCATCGTGCTTCCATGATTTTCCTTTAAGCCACTTCTAAATATAAAATGGATAATAGTATATCCACTTTTCTAAATTACCCAATTGACAGTAAAATTGTTCTTCCCACCATCTTTAAGCTCTGTAAACAAACACCTCACCTCTTTGACCCAGGAGCCTATTAGCATGGTAAGTCAGTCATTAGCGGTTCTGTTAGTTCAAGTTACAAGTGGAAAGCACACCTCCTGGTTTCTGTGTTTGGTTCTGTAACTCAGGCTGAGTAAGGTCTTCACGTTGACACACTTGACTTCCTTTGTCTGGAAGCTGAGGGTGATGACAGTCCATATATGGAGGATAACCGAGTGGCCAAGGGTATACCTTTATGTTAAAGAGAACCCTTGGAAGATGACGTAATCCAAAATTCCTGCCACCCCACTCCCCCATCCATCTGAAATTTCTTTCTGTTATTTAATCTGAGAATTCCTGCAGCCCAAACAGTATAAGACACATTAAAACTTTTTTAAAAAAATATTTCCTTTTGTTATGGAAATCAGATTGCAAGATTTAACAAATCATTCTTTGGCTTGCTGATCTTTTACAACTAACAAGCTAGGATAGACAGTTTGCCTTTTTGGATGATAAATCAGAAATACTCAAGACCCAGTATTTCAGACACCTGTGCTCCTAGCACTGTGAGGCAGTTGGAGAGATCATTTGGCCCACCTTCCTTCTTCTTCCCCAGCGAAATCATCTTCATCACAAACTAATAGCAAAGATAATTTACTCTTGGAAGAAAATAACTGCAAAGAGGAACATTTTCTAACTGCCATGCAAGAGTTGGGAAGATCCTTCTTTTTGTTTGTTTTGGTAATTTAATTTCCCCAATATGCACAGCACTCCTTCGGCATTTGGGCATTGTAGTGACAGAGAGGGTCCCCCTGGATTGCTTCATTTTCAGATGCTAGCCTGGTAGATTGATGATCTTGGCTACCTGTTGCTTATGTGCAAATCTGGCAATATGCTCCCCTGTTTCCTAGTGATAAAAACGATGGAGCTACAGACTCCAGACTGCACTTCTTGATGCTGTGGGATCTGAGTTGCCATATGTAAAGAGACAGAGCCTGGGGAAATCTGAGAGGAAGTTTCTGCAGTTTTATCCTCAGTCTGCTGGAAGACGACCAACCTGCATATGCCCTACATTAGTAAAGAAAGAGACTTTCAAACATCAGAAGCTCTATTTCCCACACCACAGCTCTCTGCTACAAGATGTCCCATGCAAATTATAATCCAACATTCAGCAAATATGCTCTAATGGACACAAGTAAAATTCTGATCATGCTAAGATGGCATTATGGCTAAAGGGACCCAAGAATGCATGAATCTGGTTTTGTCAATTACCACTTTTGCTATGGGGTTACTGAAGTGACTTCACATACTCCAGGCAAAGAAAATGGTAATCCAAACTGCCACTACGTGAGCTGGTGCATGGTACCCCCACAGGAGCTGTCCTGTACAGCTGGTTGAAGAAGTCAGCTCAGGATCCAGGCCTCCCCTAAGCAGACCTCACTGCCTTCTAATTTATAATCTCACCATCAGCTGCTGGAGATAAAAACCACCTGTATACCCAGGTGAGGAAGAGAAGAGAATAAAGGGGATTGTTCCTTGCACCTCATTCTTCAAAGTGTGGTCCATATATCACCAATATCAACATGCAGAAAGTTTGTCAGAAATGCAGAGTCTCGGGCACCACTTCAGACCTACTAAGTCAGAATCTGCATTTTAAACAAGATTCTCGTGTGATTTCTATGCCTGTTCGTGTTTGAGAAGCACTGCCCTAGCAGATGGGCTTTGGGTCACCTTACTTGCTCATGGGTATATCTTCACTGTGACTTTGGTACACGGTGACCCTGCCATCTACTAATCAGAAACTCAGCTCTACCTCAAATCTGTGTAATCCCATTAGTACTCTCTACTCCTGGGGAGGAATAAAGAAGGGGGATAGGTCAAAAACAGCTGAGACCTGCCCACTGCATGTGGAAATGCTAGTTCTAAGAAAATTTTCTCAGAATGCTCATGTGCATTGTGACTTTTGTAATAATAAGAAAATATAAGGCCGGGCGCGGTGGCTCACGCCTGTAATCCTAGCCCTCTGGGAGGCCGAGGCGGGTGGATCGCTCGAGGTCAGGAGTTCGAGACCAGCCTGAGCGAGACCCCGTCTCTACTAAAAATAGAAAGAAATTATCAGGCCAACTAAAAATACATATAGAAAAAATTAGCCGGGCATGGTGGCTCATGCCTGTAGTCCCAGCTACTCGGGAGGCTGAGGCAGGAGGATCGCTTAAGCCCAGGAGTTTGAGGTTGCTGTGAGCTAGGCTGATGCCACGGCACTCACTCTAGCCCGGGCAACAAAGTGAGACTCTGTCTCAAAAAAAAAAAAAAAAAAAGAAAATATAAATATGCAACATTGCCTAAACTTTCAAATTGCAGAATCCTGTTTGGATGGAACTCCTAGTAACAATGAATGTTTCAGAGAACACAGTATGGGAAGTGCCAGTCTTAGGGGAATCATGGTTCTTGTTGAAACAGGAAGATTGAAGTGTTCCATCCCCATCCCAGTATGAGATGGAGTTTAATTGCCTAAACTTTGAATTTGTAGATTTTCCAAGAATTAAGACACCAGTAGTGAAGTTACATTTTACATAAGAGTTAGAAAATAAAGTTAGCACATAAAGCAGAAGTTACATTTTGGCCAATTTTTTTGAAAAATCTTTAAAATATTACTACATTACAGACTGAGTCAAGAAGTCCAATACAGGTTGTGTTACCTCTAGCACTGGCACTTGTCACTATTTCTTTAGGTGAGTATTGGATTATGTATTTGGATGCCATCTAGTTTGAAGAATGTGTGTCTGTAAGCACTAGATTTGCATTAGCATGATGAGATGCTCATGCTTTTGGATGTGGTTGGGAACTAGGATTGACCAAGAAACAGCACATTCATGTCTCCTATCCTGAGCTATGAGGAGTGAGTGCATTTAGGGGAATGGCCCATGGAATTATCCATACTACTTAAATAGTTCTGTCTCTTTCTTTCTCTCAGTATATATTATTAAATTTACATACATTAAATTTGCATATGCTGCAATACCTCTGTGTTGTGCACATAATTTCCAACAGAGTTTTTGCCCTCTTTGGATGACCAGATACCTGGATTCAAGGGACTCGCCAGATGGCCTTTCATGAATTTCATGTGGTCCAGACTCTTGTGCTTAAAGTCATAATGACTTTAGAATTTTAACAACAGTGATGGTTGCCCTAGTTAATATAGACTGATGAGCATATGAACCAGAATGCCAATTTATGTTGAGAAATATTGCCGTTGCACAGACCAAAATGCTGGTGTCAGCAGATCACTACAATTTTCCTAAAGGCAGCCAACATGGGAAGCCAAATTATATTTCCAAAGGCAATTCTAAAGTATTCAGTGTGAAATGACACTGGACCAAGGTCATTTGCTAAAAGATTCTGGTGGGCTAAAGGGTTAACTCATTTCCCAAGCAGGTGAGTCATTGTGTTGGCTTGTATTTTGCAGAGTCTGTGAGTTCAGCAGTTGGGGAATTGCATGGACCAATGATAGACAAATCACTTTCATGTCCTCCTGAATTCACCTCTCTCCCACATATGCACCAGGAACTGAATTTATGTGAGTCTCCAGGGAGAACATAATAGAGTTCAATGCCCAGCATTATTACTGTTTTTCCTTTGTGTTTCCTTGGTATAAAGAGTGGAAGGCCTTTGCCAACCGACTCAGTTTACTTTGTTAGCCAAGTCTGTGAACTAAGCAGGGGAAAATTATAGCCTGAGAGTTACTACCTGATAGACGGACTAAGATTTTGGATGATATTTTCTTTTAAAGGGTCTCCTTTGACAGGATGGAAGATCGAGCAGTTCAATAGGCTCGCCTTCCTGCCCTCTCTTTGAGGGACACACACCAACCCTGTAGACAAAATGATCCTCAGCTATTAAGATTAAACAAGCCATTTTCCTCTTACCACATAATAATCTTCCCTTCCTTTCTCCTTTCCCCAGAAGCATGGAACATTGACCATAAAAATATATCTTCATATTCTCATTTTCATCAATTGAACTAAATGTGCCCTAAGGCAGGAATTGGCAAATATTTTCTGTAAAGGGCAAGATAGTAAATACTTTTGTCTTTTTTGGCCATGCAGTCTTTGTCAGCTGCTTAGTTTTGCCTTCAAAGTTTAAAGGCAACCATAGACAACACATAATCCTAGTTTTACTTCACCACAGGGGCAAATTGCATAACGTCTCTGAGCACCAGTTTCCTTGTGCTTCATAAAATTCATAATTCTGTGCCTCGTGGGATTAAGTGATATAATGCATGTGAAGTGTTCAACATAGTGTCTACCACGCATGTTAATATAATATACGTTAACTATAATTATTATATTGTTGTTGTCATTAGGGGATTTGTGATTTCCATTTCCAGTTCTTTACCTCCTTTCGTCTGGGGCAGGTCCATCTCCTTTCTGAGCCTGTTTTGAAATGAGGGGCTTTTGAAACTCTGATCTAAACACCAGATCTAAGAATTTTTGTGATTATTTCTGCTTATATTATAACCCCTTGCATTATTCTTGCATTATAAGTGTGTTAAAGATAATTGCTATTTAAAAGAAAATATGTTCCAAGAGTAGCTTGGGTTTTTGGAAGGTAGCTCTGTTTGTAAGAAATGGGGTGGGAGAGACATACACATTTTTATACTGGTGATTTATGTTTAACAGAAGCATCGACTCCTTGTCTCTTCTTCCTGGGCTAGTTGACAGTTATCATGAAACCAAATTCTTTTGGATTCCCAGGGGACAGGTGCCATTATCTGAAGAAGAACTTGGCACTCACTGGGCTCCTTGGTACTTCAACTATGATACCGTGATGTTTACAAAACTCAATTCGAAGAGCCCAGGTGAAAAAAGACCCACGAAATGAAAAAAAGCCTCCAAAGGCAGCTAAGCGAACTGTGCCATCCAATTATTTCCAATTACAATTGCATGTCTTTCTTTAATGTTTTCTATGCTGATATCCAAGTTGCTAATGAAGCAGGCCCCCGCTTTATGATCCCCATTGTTGCAACTTGCTGGGCTTAATTGCTTTGTCTCTATAACAGACAGACATTCTGAACAATTAGACAATAATAAGGAAGCGAGATGGGGAAATGGCTTAGATTCTTTCATTTTAATTATGCTGATAGTGCACCTTACAGTTCTGAATCAATGCTGAAGTGCTATTTTTGATAGCATTCAATAACATCCAACTAGAGCTAATAAATTTATATTTCTGATGCAAAAGAACCCCCTCCTCTGTCTCAACCGATGGTTGCTTTTTGCAGAACAGTAATACTTTCCATGCATGTGGCATGTTTCACCTTCAGCTTCGTTCGTAACAGTCTTGTTCTTCTATTAATATATTACTCTTTTTTTACATATAGGGACAAGGAAGGGTCTAAGTTGGCTCAAGTTTATATAGCATCTTGGGCATCAAGCTGCCCAAATATTTTCCAGAGTGCCTCTTGAAATTCATGTTTGCTTAAATTCCTTTTAAAGATGCAACAATAAAAATATGGGGTTCAGAGTTCAGTCTGTTCTGAGTGTTGAAAAATGCAAGGTCCTGCACAATTGGCTTCTTGCCTCACCTCCAACCTTATTGTGTTCCATTCCTCTATTTGACTGCTGTTTCCAGCGACACTAGCTTTTCAGTCCATGAGCAGCACAAGCTCAGTCTTGCTTGATGGTCTTCCTCTGCTTTTGCATGGCTGGTTCCTTTACATCCATCCTCCAGGCACAACTCAAATGCCACCTCCTCAGAGAAGTCGTGCCTTATCTCTTCATCTACTTTGCTCTTTTTGTCACGTCCCTCCCCTTGTAATTATTCTCTTTCATTGAATTTAACTTGTTTCCTCCCCAGCACAAGTTGTAACTATATATTTACGTCTCTGTCAATCACCTAGGTGCCATCGGGGCAGGTATTATTACATGTGTTTTGTCAACCACTGCATAACTAGTAATTTAAACAGTCCCTGAATCTAGCAGGTTCTCAATAAATATTTGTTGAACGAATGAATGAATAAATAAATGGATGCGTGGATTCTTTTTCTTTCCTAGTACATAATCTAGGGGCAGCTGTGGTCCACTGATATCCTCTCCAGCCTTCCAGTTGAATCTGTGTAGATCGACCTCTCTTGTAAGGCTGTGGATTACTTGCAGGCAGAGATTTTGGCCTGTAGATATTTTTGTCCCCAGCATCATACACATACTCTCTATATGGTTGTAAATTGGCCAATGTTAGTGAAAGATATGAAACAAAATTCCAAAAGGCATGAACCTTGCAATCTGTGTTTTATATGTGATGACATTGGTTTGTCAAGAAATTGATGTCCTTAAAAATAATGCTGTTTATTCTTATGGGTGGGGAGTGGGAACATATTCTTACTTTTCTTATAACAATGAAACCCAGAGTAATTTTCTATTTCTTACCTTAGATTAATGATATTTATATGTTTATATATACACTTATCTTATTGTGCTTTTATTAGAAATTCAGTCTCAATGTAGAAGAGGCAAAAACTCACAAAATGATCTAAAAAGAAATAAAAACCACCCCTATTTCCCAAACCTGGAAAGAACACTGTTAACCTTGTGGTATGTTTCCTCACAGACATTCAAACACACACACACACACACACACACACACACACACACACACACACACACACACAGGTACACACAGACTGTTTAATTCATTACAGATAAGGAAAATGAAGTTGAATACCTTTGTGTCCAATTGATAGGCATTTTAATTGTTTTCAGTTTTTTGGTTAATTTTTCTTCTTTAGATTGTTAATATGGTGAATTATATTGCTGTTTACATATTTTTTCAGCAGTTGTTTGTCTAAATAAGCCATTCTTTGATCTTCATTTTAAAAAGATACTTTCTCTTAGTAAAGAATTTGAGGTTGCCACTTTTTTTCCAGTGCTTAAATGATATCTATCTGTGCTACACTTTGGATATCTTTTAGTCTATCTTCAATTTCTACTGATCTTTTCTTTGATTATGTCTATTCTGCTATTAATCCTATTTAGTTCTATTTTTATTTCAGATATTATATAATTTTTTATCTCTAAAAGTTTATTTTGGACTTTTTCTTTACATCTTTCACTCTTCATCATGCTCGAGTGTTCCTCTTACTTCTTGAACATATAGACAATATTTGTAATAGTTTTATCATCTTTGCTAGTTTCATCCTCTCTCTCATTTCTGGGTCTGCTTCTTTGGATTTATTTTACTCCTAATTATGAATTACATGCTTTTCTACATGTGCTTGAAAATATAATCTAAATTTGTTAATTATACATTGTTAATTAATAGATTTTATTATTTTTTAAAAATTTGTATTGGATTTTTGCCTGGTTACTTGTAATCAGTTGGATCATTTAGAACATTCTTTTTAAAATTTTTGTTTGTTAATTTGTTTGCTTATATATATTCATAGGGTACAAGTACACTTTTGCTACAATGATATATTGCACTGTGGTACAGTCAGGGCCTTCAGTGTATCCATCACTGAAGCAATGTACATTGTACCCACCAAGCAACTTCCCATTAACCATCCCCTCTCCCCAGCCCCAGCCCGTTGAATCTCCGCTGTCCATCATTCCGCACACTGCTTCCATGTGCACACATAATTTAGCTCCTAATTATAAGTGAAAACGTGGGATTTGTCTTTCTACATCTGAGTTGTTTCACTTAAGATAATGGCCTCCAGTTGTATCTATGCTGCTGCAAAAGACATGATTTCATTCATTTTTATGGCTGACTCTAGTACTCCATTATGTATATAATACTAAATGTTCTTTAATCCTTGTTTTTTAGACACTTAAGTTGATTCCATATCTTTGTTATTGTGAATAGTGCTGCAATAAACATATAAGTGTAGGTATCTTTTTTTGGGTATCTTTTTGATATAATTATTTATTTTCCTTTGGGTAGATACCAAGTACTGGGATTGCTAGATCATATAGTAGTTATATTTTTAGTTCTTTGAAAATTCTCCATACAGTTTTCCATAGAAGTTGTACTAATTTACATTCCTGCCAACAGTGTATACAAGTTCCCTTTTCTTGGCATCCTCACTAACATCTGCTATTTTTTGTCTTTTTAATAATAGCAATTCCAATTAGTGTAAGATGATATCTGATTGTAATTTTAATTTGCATTTCTCTAATTAGTAATGTTAAACATTTTTTCATATGTTTGTTAGCAATTTATCTTCTTTCAAAAAATGTCTATTCATGTCCTTAGCCCACTTTTTAATGGAATTATTTGGATTTTTTTGTTGTTGTTGAGTTGTTTGAGTTTCTTGTAAATCCTGGAAATCAGTCCCAGTCTAACGTATAGTTTGCAAATATTTTCTCCCATTCCACATTTGTCTGTTGATTATTTCTTTTGATGTGCAGAAGCTTTGTAGTTTAATGATTTTTACCTAGGTTTTCTTCTAGTATTTTTATAGTTTCAGATCTCACATTCAAGTCTATAATCCATCATGAGGTGATTTTTGCATACAGTGAGAGAGAGGGGTTCAGTTTTATTCTTCTTCATATGGCAATTCAATTTTCCCAGCACCATTTATTAAAAAGGGTGTCCTTTCTCCACTGTTTTTCTTGTAAACTTTGTCAAAGATCAGTTGGTTGTAAGTGTATAGTTTTATTTCTGTGTTTTCTATTCTGTCCCATTGATCTATATGTCTTTTTAAAAATTATTTCAAATGTTATGGGGATACAAATGTTTCTGGTTACATGGATCATTTTGTTATGCTTGAGTCAGGGTTATAAGTGTGTCCATCACCCAGATAGTGTTCATTGTACCCATTAGGTAGGTTTGTGCCCATCCCTTCCTTCCCCTCCCCCCTGCTTGATTTCCACTGAGTTTTACTTCCATCTGTGCACATATGTGCTTATCAGTTAGTCCGAATTTAATACTGAGTACATGCAGTGTTTGTTTTTTAATTCTTGAGATACTTCACTTAGGAAGTGATCCCTTAAATATTACATAATGACCTTATTTGTCTTCTTTTTACTGTTTTTGATTTAAAATCTGTTTCACTTGTTATAAGTATAGCTACTCATGCTAGCTTTTGGTTTTCATTTGTGTAGAATAACTTTTTCCACCCCTTTACTTTCAGTCTATGTGTAGTCTTAAGGGGAAGGTGAGTTGTTTGTAAGTAGCATATTGTTGAATCATGTTTTTTTAAACCCATTCTACCAATCTATCTTTTGAGTGGAACATTTAATCTATTTTGTTCAAGGTTAATATTGATATATGAGGCTTTGTTCTTGTCATATTGTTAGTTGATTTCTAGTTGTTTTATAATTTCATTGTTTCTTTCTTATTCTCTGTCTTTTTATGGTTTACTGAACTTCTGTCATGTTGCCATATAATTCTTTTCTCTTCCTCCTTTGTGTGATTCTTTTGTAAGACCTGTGAGTTTTATATTTTCTTGTGTTTTCATGGTGGTAAATATTGACCCCTAATTTCCACTTTTGAGACTTCTTTGAGCATTTCCTGTAGGGTTGGTCTAGTAGTGATGAATTCCTTCAGCATTTGCGTGTCTGGGAAAGACTTTATTTCTCCTTCTTTTATGAAGTTTATTCTGGTAGAATATAAAATTCTTGGCTGAGAGTTGTTTTTGTTCAGCACTTTGAAAATTCCATCCTGTTCTCTTCTGGCCTGTAAGGTTTCTGCTGAGAGGTCTGCTGTTAGTCTCATGGGTTTTCCTGTATAGATGACTAGATGCTTTTCTCTTACTAAAATTAAAATTCTCTCTTTCACTTTGACCTTGGTCATTCTGATTATAATGTGCCATGGTGAAGTCCTTTTTGCAATGTATTTGCCTGCAGATCGTTGGGCCTCCTGTGTCTGGATGTCTAACTCTCTTGCTAGTCCTGGGAAGTTTTCATCAATCATTTCTGATCTTTTCACCCCTTGGGAATACTGATAATTTGTAAGTTCAGTTGCTTTATTGAAGTCCCAGAAGTCTTGAAGGCTTTGGTCATTGATTTTTAATTTCTTTTCTTTATTTTTGTGTGGCTGGATTATTTTAAAAGACCTGTCTTCAAGACTGAAATTCTTTCCCCTGCTTGGTCCAGTCTATTCTTGAAGGCTCTGAATGTGTTTTATATATCTTTCATTGCATTTTTCAGCTCCAGAGTTTTTTTTTTTTTTTTTTTTTATGATATCTTTCTGCTTGGTAAATTTCTCTTTCACATCCTGAATTGATTTTATGATTTATTTGTATTGGTTTTCATATTTCTCTTCCATCTCACTGAGCTTTTTAGAATCAATATTTGGAATTCTTTATCTGGCATTATGAGAATTTTTTTTTTGAGATCTGTTGCTAAACAACTGTGTTGACCTTTTGGTGGTGTCATATTTCCTTGCTTTTTCATGTTTCCTGTGTCCTCCCCTTGAAATCTGCATGTCTGCTGTAGCAATTGCTTGTTCTGATTTTTTGAAATTGCTTTTGAAGGGGAAATTTTTTTTTCCTGAAGATATATTTATGTTGTTGGTTGATTAGGACACTTGGGCTTTGATTTTGGGTGCCTACAGTAGTGTGATCTTTGTATGATTTCTTAGGTAGTACATAGGGTCAGTGGTATCTGTGATTTCCTTGATAGCTTAGGGAACAATTTTTAGTTGAGGCTGTGGTGAAGTTTTGCTGGGAACTTGAACACCAGCTGAACCAGTCTTTGCACCCCAGTTGTGAAAGCAGTGGGCTGAGTGTGCCTGATTTTAGGCACCAGAGTAGCTGATGCTGGCAGCAGTATTTGTTTGCCCTAGAGGGCCAATTCTTGGGCCTTCAGGTGGCTTGCTTAGAAGCTGGTAGTTGCAGCAGAAGGCTCAGTGTGTGGGTGGGTTCTCAGGCCCCTGGGAACTTTGTGTGATGTGGGAAGGGGCAGTAGCAGTGGTGGAGCCACCTACTGGGGCCCTCATAGACTATGTTGGTGTTACTGGTAGCTGCAATGGATTGGGCAGGCTATTCCCCAGTGCCACAGCTGCCTGAAACAGGGTGGTGGATATTGTCCAAATTGAGGTTAGGAGAGTTTTGTCTCCCCTGTCCCTTCCCAGCCAGGTGACAGCTGCAGCCCTATCACCCTGATCTTGGCCCAAAGGTGGGGCACAGCCCAGTGTTAAACTCTCAAAATGGCGCTGGGTGTGGCTTGCAATCACAGGCAAGCAACATTGGCATGAAACTCTGGAGAGTGCTGTCTGCTCATATCTCAGTCTCATAGGAGCAATAGCAAGGCAGTGGGGATTGTCCTAGGTGTGTGTAGACCTTGGCTTCCCTGTCCCTCCTCAGCTGGGACTCATCCCAAGGGCACCCAAACTCATCCCAAGGGCAGGGTACTATCCAGCTTTAAACTCCCAAAATGGCACCTTGGGCCTGTGACCAGAGAGGGCGGGACCCCTTCCAGACAAACAGTATGGCCAAGATGCTGCGGGGAGTGCCATCTGCTTATGTCTCAGCTCACAGTAGCCTGGAGCAGAGCAGTGGGAATTCTCCTAGGTGGGCGTAGGAGAGGTGGGGTTCCCCTTTCCCTCCTTATCTGGGCAGGGCTGCAACTGTGTCAGCTCAGATTCAGCCTGAGGGTGGGGCACTGCCTGGCTTCAAACTCCCAAAATGGCCCTGGGCCTGTGACCAGAGAGGGCAGGGCCCTAACTTTTGGTTAGTCCTATGGGCCATTGAATTTTAGACCAAGAGAACTTCAAGTTACTTAGAGAGAATTTAATTCAACCCCTTTAATTTACAGATTAAGGAACTGAGACCCAGCATGATGGCAATGGTGGTGGCATGAGAGGTGACTCACTCCAACCATGCAACTAAATAATCAAAGAGCCGGGATAAGGACTCTTGTCTCCTAAACTCCCCATCTGGTGCTGTCAACCAATTAATCAGAATATATATTTTGTGAGCATACTATTGATTTGATTGGTAACTACCTCGTAAACATGAAATAATGAACGGAAACATTGCGGAAAGAGCCTTTATTTAAAAATGTGTGAGAAGCTTCACCGAGTAATGTAAACAAGCCAAGTCAATCAAACTTGTTCCACTAATTTAAAAAAGTAATTTGTATGGAATTGCTAAAACATCCTTGCTTATAAAAATCTTGGAGAAATAAATGGTAAGAATATCTAAACATTACGATAAAGATCTGAGTTAGGTAAAAGTATGGGTGATTTTTATTTTCTTCTGCTCCCCTGAGACATTTGCTAAAATGTTGACAGTAGTGTGACATATTTAATATAAGAAAAAAATTATTAGTTTTCAAAATTATGCAAATGGAATTAAAGAAGCCAGGTACAGAGAACAAAGCAAGAGGACCATAATGTAGGGCCTAATTATATCAAAGAAGTGTGTAATATCCACCCTAAATTCCCTGGGAGAGACATATATGATTACTTGTGTGTCTTTTAGAAATGAAAACTGATTTTTCTCATGATCTTGTTTGAGGTTAAAATATGCCTGTTGGTTTATGTTTTAAAATGCATGGTATGAACAAAGTTCTTGAAGGTGAAACCTTCTTCATGCCACAGATACTCAGTTTAGATTGAGGAACCTGACAGAAGTAATCATTTTAAAACAAAATCATAACATGATATGGTAATTCCATGCAAATTTTAAAGTTGGTAGAAGTGGTGAGGTTGACTTGTTTATTTCTTATGTCACCCAGAGAAATGTCAGCTCGGAGTGTTTCTGAAACCTTGGATTGGGAAGAACACTGAAGCACTCAGGAATATATTTGTGATTTTAGGGCATGCACTGGTGATTGCTCTCTGGGATCAGTAGCTGAATGCCCTTTAGGGCTGTTTTGATAGGGAAAGATAAAGGTGTGTTATTATTATTGTCAATACACAGTGTTCTTACTGAGTCTGAAAGTATGGTGCTTGAGAAGGTCATTTGGGTCAAGGATTGAGTTGTGGACAAAAGGGAAAGTCTCATTTTCAATAGAATTTTAGATGAGGATACTACCCATCATTTCTCCCCTTGATAAGGTTGCAACCAGCATATGTAAACCTCCCCTTGAAACTTTCCCAAGGATTGCCATTGCTGCATGGAAGAAAATTCTAGAAGACAAATTGTAAGTGAAGCAACAGTACAGAATTAACTGTGCTGGAGGGTTGACTACAGTCTTGGAAACACAAAGTGTGAAAAATGGTGAGATTAATTTGACCAATGGGATCTGGGGAGGCTTTTCCAGTGGGTGAAAGTTGAGGTAGACTTTGGTAGATGAATAGGACTTTTATAGGTTGAAATACGGGATGGATCATGCAGGCAGAGGAACCGCGTCTAGTTTGCCTATTTGACCTTCTGGTTTCTGGCCCAAACTGACTTCGCATTGAGGCCATTTCCTTCACCACAAGCAGGCATAATTCTCTGACTTCTGTTGTGGGTCCTGCATTCTTCAAAGTGTGTTTAAAGTATCCAGTGCTTCGTTTTCTCTCCTGTCTGCTAGAGCAATTCTACTTGGCTTTGTACTTTGCTTCTACATTGCAGGGTAATGTTCTTTGACTTGCTTATCTTTCATCCACCATTGCTGATACTCCATGCTGCCATCCCTAGCTCTTTTCCAACCCTGCTCTCTGAAGACCTTCTTCTTTGCCTCTATAACTTTACTGTTCTTTTTTCTTGCTTGTAGCTCTTCTGTTACTATTACCTTCTTTAAAATTTTCTTTGTTCATGATTACCTCCCTAACCTAACTGTGAATCAAACCCTCTAGGACAGTAGTTGTTATTTTTCGGAGCATTCTGCAGACTTCTTTCCTGATGCATGGACATATGGCTCAGCTTTGCAGAATGTTCTTCATGATACCAGAGTCCTCTGTGCATTTACATGATGCTCATAGGTTTTATTTGTTCTTTTTAAAACATGATTCTACATTGGGAGGAGGAGGAAGAGGTGTGTTTTTTGTTTGTTTTGTTTTTCTAAATTAGTCACATTGTAGTAATCTTTTTAAGATCTCTGAGAGTTACATTAGGAACAACATGTGCAAAATTGACAGCTGTCCAAGGCCCTGCCAGACTGGAATGGCTCTCCCTGTCAGCTTGGTCTGGCCTTCCCCAAGCAGGTACATGGCTGAGCCCTGGTGGAGGAAGCACAGAGCTTTCCACCCAGCGCTGGGGCATGTGTCCCTGGGCAGCTCCTGGCTCCTTCACGGTAGAGGACTTGGACCTTCAGGGGCCACCTGTGTCTGGAGATCCTCCCCAGCACCCAGCCAGCGGGAAGGGCTGAAACACAGGTTTGGTCACCTCATCCCAGGAAGGCCTGGGAACGACTGTGCTGAAGGCGTGGGTGCTCCCCTGCCCACCTCCTGTCACGCCGAATCCTGGTCCATGCTGCAGCCCAGCACTTCCATGTTGCTTCTGATGTCCAAGGTCATGCTGTCCCACTTGTCTCCCTCATCCCCTTTGGAAGGTACCAACCAGTTGTTGGACCTGCCTGCAGTCCTGTTCCCATTGGTGAAGCTGGATGTGGTGCTCAGGGTCCACTGGTGCCTGCCCAAGCTGTTGGTGATGACTGCTGTGGCCATCAGTCATTCCAGTGGTCTCCAAGAAGTTCTCCCTCCAAAAAGAGAAAATAAATGAAAAGGAAAAGGGCCTCTGACCAGGCAGCAGGACTGTGTGGCTGTCCCCATAGGCCTGCTGCAGGTTGATGCAGAACTTGTGGATGGAGGCCTGGTTGCAGTTCTCTTGCAGCGGCACCGGGAACTACTGCGTCTCTTGTGATGACAGCCTGGAGCACGACGTCAGCATGTTGTCCTACAGCAGCTTGGTGGTGCTGGCACTCAGCTCACTCTCACTGACCGTCTTGCCGTGGGACAACACCTGTGTGCAGAAGGACAAGGGCGACACTCCACCTACATCAGAGTCAGGGAAGGAGAAAGTGCTGGCTTCTGGCTCGTAGGTCTACTTAATGTAGCATTTTGTAGACAAGTCATCGTGTGTTGGGACAGGTAGGGGGTTGGGACAGGTTGAGGCCCTGTCAAATATTGCTCTGTCCAGAAAGCCCATGTAGGCCCCGTGTAAATAACCCAGAAGAACTGGCCCAGCAGGAAGCAAAGCTCCTCTGCAGCGACCTTACTTTCTGCAACCAAGCAGCTGCCTCCACTGGCCCCACTACGCTCTCTGACAGGGAGCTTGCACTGAGGCCTCTGGAACTTTCCACACACAGACTCCAGCTAGGGGAGATACCCAGGTCCTGGGCTGTCTTCAGGACCACCAGATGTGCGGCATCATCCTGGATATAGGAGATGGTGGCAATGTCATTGATGGGCACCCTAAGGATGCCATCCTCCCAGTCGCTCCAGGCCAGCTTGATGTTGTGGGCAGACAGGCTGAGCACAGCATCATGCTCCTGAGTCAAGTGCCCGGGAAGCTGGTGGGCTCTCTTTGCATTGTCTGGGGAATGCAGGATTTCAGTCCTACTGGAGGGATTCAGGTATCCTGGGATGGACGTTAACTGATGTGAATACTTCCTGCCCTTCTTGCCCTCCTTCTCCACATTGCTGCGTGTAGCCCATGCGGCCCCAGAGCCCAGCCAGCCCACCCCCGGAGCCCTCCTGGCAGAGGCCCCTACAAGCTCCCCTCAAGTCCTCTGGTCCTGTGCTCCCAGAGCCACCCGCACACCCGCCCTTAGTCTCTATCCTGACAGAGTTCTGCACTCACATTTTCACTGTTTTGTTTGTTCTTGTTTTTATTTTTTTGAGATAAGGTCTTGTCCTGTCACCCAGGCAGTGCAGTGGTGCCATCATAGCTCACTGCAGCCTCATATTCCTGGGTTCAAGTGATCCCCCAACCTGAGCCTCTCAAGTAGCCAGAACTACAGGTTTGCAGGCCACGCCTGGCTAATTTTTATATTTTTTGCAGAGACAGGGTCTTGCTATTTTTCCCAGGCTGGTCTTGAACTCCTGGCCCAAAGCAATCTTCCTGCCTCGGCTTCCCAAAGTGCTGGGATTACAGGTGTGAGCCACTGCACCTGGCCTGTTTTGTTTTTTTAACAAGGCAAAAACCAATTCATCATTAGGTTTTTGATCATGATTGCTGTCTTTAGAATATCAATTTCAGACCATGGAATATTTCTTAAAATTGTGAAAGTTTAAGATTTTAAAAAATGTTCGTGGCCATGGTTTTGTTTTTTGATTTTGGAAGGAGCAGCAATTTCCTCTTTAAAAATTAAAATTTGTAGCTCTGATGCTGTTAGGCCAGATATTGAAGGCAATTTATGTAACCTAAGATTTCATTGTAATGATCCGGATGAAGGTTCAGTGGCACGTGCTTGTAGTCCCAGCGATTTGGGAGGCTGAGGCAGAGGATCAATCGCTTGAGCCCAAGAGTTCCAGGCTGTAGTGTGCTATGATTGCACCTGTGAATAGCCATTGCACTCCAGCCTGGGCAGCATAGCGAGACCTATCTTTAGTAAAAGAGATGCTAGTGGTAGTATAGTTGTCCCCTAAAGGAAAGATGTAAGAGAGAAGTGCTACACATCATATCACTTTGCTAAAAGATCAAATCTGGAGGAACCAAAAACACCAATCTTAAAATGTGGCTTCACACACTATCATAATAAAATAAAGAATCACATAGCTGTGGCCCTGACTGGAAACATGTAAAATAACGTCTCTTCAAGTTTGAAGGAATAGTGTGCTTTTAAAAAAAAAATAACGTAAGAGCATGTAAGTGCCTTTACTTAATCTTTTAAATGAAAAGGAGAACTTTTAGCCAAGGCAAAGAACAAGACATTCTAGTTTTCTCCTTTTTTTAAGAAAGGAAAGTACATTTCTAATTAATTCAAGAGAGTAGTATGAGTTCACATTACTTTCTTTCTCTGCAGCTTTGCCTTTTAGCAGCATGAGAAATTTGTTGTGGTATTCTCTACCTATTCCCAAGGGTAGTCACCCAGCCTGGGACTAACAGTTTTTCCCAGCATGAGGTACAGGATGGAATGTGTACAGGACAGAATGTCAAGTGTGCTCCCTGGGCTGTTGATTACCTGAGTTTCTGGTTGTAGAAAGAGTATACTGAAACCGCAAACTGTGTTAGCATTCTGGAAATGCTAGCGAGCTGCACTATGGCTTGTTTTGAAATTCATGGCAGTATAACCAACTGGGATCTGAACAGAATCTCACTCACTGAATCGCTGGCTGGGCTGGCTCAGCCGAAGCTGGATGTCTTGGGTCTCAGGTGGTATCAGAGACAGGAGGTTTTCAATTCAGTGCAATCGGCCAAACCTATCGCCAGGAGTTCAGAGACATGAGTTAAAGTCTTGATGCTACTGGTAGCGTGTTTAGTAGCCACTATTAGTAACATTATTAGTAGCATAATGCAAATGGGTAAGTTACCTAACCAATCTGGGCCTTAGCTTCGTCACTTGTGATCTGGGGTTTATTAATGATCCCAATCTCAAAGAATTGCTAAGAAGATGAAATTTACAATCTGTAATGTGACATAACATAGTGGCCATAAGCACAGATTTTAAGGTCAAATCCTTATTTATTTAGTCAACAAATATTTATTGACACTTATTATGTGCTATGCACTCTGTCATGTGGTGATTAAAAGAGCCCCTTATGGAATTCACAGCATGGTGCAAGAGACAGAAAATAAACACTTAAACAGGCAAGTAGATGTCTCATTCCAAAATTTATGAGGGCTGTATAGAAAAGAACAAGGTGTGCTGAGAAAATATTGGGGAGGGGAAACGTACTTTAGACTGGATGGTCTGGGAGGGTTAGAGAGGTAGGCTGGCTCTGCCTCTTTCTAAGTATGTGAACCTTGGGGTAATCAAAACTTACTTTAATAATTGGTTAGGGAATGGCTGTGAAACTCAGAAGAAAATATATGGGAAGGAGCACATAGCACATATCTCAGTCTATCAACTCATATGTGCAAGAAATGTAACCTTCTCTGTTTTCCCATAAATGAATTTACCTTATTTTTTGCACTCTTGTTGTGCTGGGGACCAAAGCTAAGTGAATTTACTTTGTGTTTTGTGCCTGGAGGCAAAAGGGGTAAAGTTTAATCTCAGTGAATTTGGGATCTCTCTCCCTTCCATGGGGTTAATAATAAGCCATTATTGGAGCATTTATGGAGCACTGGGGCATTCATAAGGTATTGGGGGTGTATCATCAGCATCCAGCCACTGCTGTGATGTCGTGTGCAACTTCTGATCCTGAGTTCCACCTCTGTTCCTACCACACAGTCTCTTTAGGGCCACACACTCACCGGGTCATGTTGCTGTGGCTTTGAGGTGCATGTTGGTATGGGGAGTGAGCACTCAACACTTTCAGCACCACTGGGGACTTTGGGAAACTCTGCTTCCATGTTTCTGAATCCCCTAATCCTCTCCTGTATCCAGTGTCCTGCCTGCTGGAGTTCTGCCTGGCTGAGGTGGGGGAGGGAGGGAGGAAGCAGAGACAAAGTAGGGGGCCTTAGAGACCACGTGTGTCTAAGCTCCCATGGCTTCCCTTCATCATTCTCATCAACACTACTCTCAGGGTATGGGGAAGATTTTGCTGTTATTCATCTTGTATTCTTCTAAATATTTACTATGTGACCAGCTTAGGCTTTTAACATGTAAGAACCAAAAGATAGTAGTTTTCTGTTCTGCTGACCACTCTCTGTGGCAATGAATGCTCCTGTCATTTGGGGGGCATTACCTGCCTGTCAGCCATTTCCCATTCCTCCTGCTAGCAGAGTCCCACTTTTCTTTTTGGGGGATCTATCTGTGACCTCCAATGACTCACAGCCTAAGCCAAGTCCTGGTGCCAATCATGGTGCCAATCCCTTTGCCAGTGATTGGTTTAGGTGTAGACAGGTGATGCTATCCTAGCCAGTGACATGCAAAAGAACACCTGCTGGAGGAATCTGGGAAAGGTATCCTCATTAAAGATGAAAAGAGTCCTTAGTGATGCTAATGAGCCACTGGGTTAATTAACTCTAGAGCTGTTGTAACTACAGACTTCTTGTTAATATTAATTATTATGTGTATAAGGTGATAAATTCCTACTGTTTAAGTTGGGCTAGTTAGGGTTTTCTGTTCTTTGGAGTCAAAAGCAATCAATAAAGTGGGAAGGGCAAAGTTTACAAGGAAATGCAGGGAAATAAATCTGCTAATATCCCCTCTATTAATAGCATTCACAGCCGGTCAGGGAGAAAAGGACCTGGGAAAAAAGGGACCACATCTAGTAAATGGACAGAAACAGCAGGGCTCACTCACCAAGGAAGCCTGTTCTCCAAGACCAGAGTATTAATAGCACTCTTTGGCCCAATACTGCTGACCCATATGTGGTCTGTCTGCATTTTCTCTTCTCTCTCTCTCATTCTCCCATTCATTCAAATATTTATTAGTAGCGGTGGACAACATGGGATGGAGGATATACATCATGTATACCTTTTATTCCTGTACCCTACACCAGGTCTGTGGAAGGCATCACTAACCTATCCCAGCACAAATATTCTGTTGAAATATTTCAACAGGCGCTCAAGGAAGTTACTAGCAATGGGTTGGAGTTGACGAAAGAAAAAAATATATATAATTAGCTTCCTTGACCTAATAAATCTAGAACCATGATCAGAAATAAGACCCAGATCTAAGGCAACAGAGAGCAGGCAAAATGGGAAGCTTGACATTGCAGTGTGCAACCAAAGGAAATATAATGGATTCAGGGAATGGCATGCCTCAGACCCTCTGAACTTAGTTGATAAGGCTCTCAATCTTTCAGAGCTGAGCTACCAAGCCACTGAGGTGTTTAGTAAAAGCAAACTGTATTCACACCTTGAATCCTTTTGTATTTTCATTGAGAAGTGAAAGAATGAATAGAAACCTTTGTTCCTCCCTAGACACAGATTTGCTGCAGCAGTCAGAAGCCCTGGAACATGATTACATTCCTTTGTTTGTCTCTACCACAGCATGTTTGGATTTACCAATCTCTTGCTTTGCAGACAGCAGGGTCACAGCATGGCAGTCACTCTTGGCTGTGTCTGGAGGGAACATTTTTTATAAGTAGCAGACTCCTGCCACAGTGAAGCCCACGTGGGAGCTGGGATTCTGACATGTCAATGGTCTTTTGCCCATTTGGCCAGAGCACCCTGGAGAGATGAGTGCATTCTCTCTGGACTCTCTCTTGCCTGCCAACGGCTTGCACAGAGAAACAAGGGCATTCCATGGGCAAGGATTCACACTCTGGCTGGTAGGTATCCTACAGTATCTATTTCCCCATTCCTGTACTGCTGAAATATTGGAGAGTGAGTGTAGAACCAGATGTGATGCCTTGGGGCTCAAAGCAAGTCCCATTTCCATGCCTCCATTCTCCCAGGACTGCCTCAAAGGAGCCTCAACTTCACCTCTAGAAGCACCATCCAGACCTGTGCTGGTACAGTTTTACGGGTGTCTGTAGCCTCTCTGCCCTTGTTTTGTCCATGCTTCTCCAGCTTCTTTTTGTACTTGTGACCTCATGTTCAGATTTAGAGAGTTCCTTGGGTTGTTTTTGACTGTTGGAGGTGAGTGGATGAGGGTGGACACTCTGCTTGGAGCAGCTGTGAATGAATTGCACGTGGCCATCACGGGTTCTTTGTCAGGAGCCTCCAGAGATATTTTGTGTCTCCACAGACTCCCAGGGGACCCAACTGGTCTAAAAGATGGTATTTCAGCAGGTAGGCATTTGAAGTCTGCATTCTTATTCTTATATACTCCCTATTTTAACTCTTTGGGCAGAGCTGGCTTCTGACATAGGATGAAAAGGTGTGTGCTAAGTAACCCTCCTTTTCTTCATGCAGAAATATACCTGCTATAGATCTGTCAATCTGCCTAAAAGTCTCCACATTGAGACGTCATTGCTTTGGGTAAACATAGTTCCTTTGAAAATAGAACCGCAGAAGTGGTAAGGAAGAAACCATGTGATCACATGATCCCACCTTTTCCACTAATGTATTGTGAGGTCTTGGGCACTTCATTTCCTGTTATTTAGTCTTCCATTTCCTCACGTGCAGAAAGTGGGAGCTGATTTCTAAGTTCTCTGCCAGCCTGGCATTCAATCACTATGTAATTCCATCTGTGCTCAAGGCTTGCCCCCTTCACGAAGCCTTTTCTAACCATTCCACCTCTTGGTGATCTTTTCTCTGAGTCTGTGTCATGTCATCCAGTCCTTGGTGGTTTGTATGATCTTGTATTACTTTCTGTGTTTTCAATGTATGTAAGTAGTGTTGCTTGAACCAGTGATAAACTCTTTGAGGGCAGGGAATATATCTTCTATGCCCATTAAAATATCACTGCATATTAACAATTCTGGGCTTAGAAAGGTACTTGTCTGAAATCGTTTATTTAGTCCAGATTACTATTTCACAAGAAGGCTGTAAGAATCTAATAATTCTGAATCTCCTCTAAGATAAATATGCTCAAGTCTCAGTTTTCCAGGATAATAACAATTGGCTAAATCTTTGAGTCAATAGCTCTTGACGGTTTCCAAAGAATTTTCACATTTATTATCTCATTTCAACCTCTCAAAATCTGTGAAGTAGGTAGATGGTGCCAGCATGGTTATCACTATTTTTTAGATGGGAAAATTGGGATTCTATCTATTTCATATCATATAGTTATTTAGTAACAGATCTGGGTCAGGCACCCAGGTAGGCTGGCTCCAAGTTCAATGTTCTTTCTGTTATTTTATGCTGTGAATGCCTTGGTGTTTCTTTTGAATGATAAAGGCCAATTATATGGATGGAACAAGAAGAGATGTGGATGGGAGAGGCAGCAGTATGGATTTAGCATTAAGAACTCAGGACTGGACTCTTGGTGCCGATGTGGGATTAAATCTCCATCTAGACATCACCAATTGCTAGCTGTGTGACCTTACACAATTTAATTAAATCATCTGATCCTGAGTTTCCTATTCTGAAAATGAAGATTGCAGTAACACCTACTCCAAAGAAGTCTTGAGGATTAAATAATGCACGTGAGTGACTTCAATGGCCCGGTGCATAGTGGAACTTCATAACTATTACCTATTGTGAGCATTACTACATGACATTAGATCAGCAGGTGGAACAGCCTTGCATAATTACATTTGTGAAAGAGACCGGTTCTTCTCTTGCCATCAATATATATTTTTTTAATTTTCATTTTTTCAAAAAGCAATGTTGCTGTGAACACTTGGCCGCCACAAGCCAGTTATTCCTCTGGTGACTTTTCTGACATCTCCTACTTAAAACCCCAAAGGTCAGAATGATGATGAGGCTCTGCTTTCAGGGTCTGGATTCGTACTGAAAATCAAGATCAAGTGAATTTCTTCCCTTCTGCTCCAGGGGAAGTTTCTGTCCTCCCTGAACATGCCTTAGGACAACTGTACCACTGATTGACAGGTGTACTGTTTGATATTGTTTATTCTTTGAATTATCTTGAATTGGCTCAATCAGGCTCTTACGGAGCTGCTCTTACTGGTGAGCACAACTGACTGTGAAACACATATTCACAGAAGGCAGGAGGAGAACTGGTGGAGGGCATTCCTGGTGGATTTATCCCTAGACTTTTCTATCCCAGTGTTTCTCAAACTATCTGTAGTGAAGGACTAGGTTTTTGTGTTTGTTTTTAAATTCCAATATACTGTAGCCTGATACTTTTGGAAAATATAATAAAAATATTGCAGCAATGTTAACTTGCTGTGAAAGTTTCTAGATGCTTCTGCTTCTGTTTTGATAACTGCAAATCAGTTCATGGATTACACCTGGGGTAGCTCTAGTCTATCCAGAGTCCTTCCAAACTAACCTCACCATGGCCATGATGTGAGCTAGTCTGATCTTGGAATGCTCCCAAACCCGGAAGCAAGATCGGTTTGCAGTGGAGTTTTTAAGGAACAAATACTTTGTTAGCCTATGTAGCTTAAATAAAGCCTTCCTGAAATGCTGCTTTTCTGATAAAGCATTTGTCCTCAGGCTTGGGAGTTTAATTACCTGGTAGTAAAATAAAATATTACAGTCCATTAATGTAGTACAATTCATCTGGTAAAATCTCTAATAAGTAGGAGGTGGAAGATGAAGATGAGGACTCAGAGTTGGATTAGACTGTGGTAATTTTCTGAACAATGAACTGCCCCAGAAAACATTAGGCTTGATCACATAGTCTGTAAGTTGGAAAGTGGAGGTGATAAGAAAAGAAATTAGTGAAATGAAGGGAGAACCATTAATGAGAAGCCAGATGAAGATGTCTATACTGGGA
Organism: Lemur catta; assembly: GCF_020740605.2. Taxonomy (NCBI): domain Eukaryota; kingdom Metazoa; phylum Chordata; class Mammalia; order Primates; family Lemuridae; genus Lemur; species Lemur catta. Next base: position 26,740,963 of record NC_059132.1, on the reverse strand, counting down.
AGTGGGAGGAAATGTCATCATCCATCTTACCAAGGATTTAGTGGGATGGTGGGTAGGTGGCCTTTTTCCTCTCCTTATCCTGTGGAATCAAGTAGGTTTTTTTTTTTTTTTTTTTTAGAAACAGGATCTTGCTCTGTTGCTCAGGCTGGAGTACAGTGGCATGACCATAGCTCACTGTAACCTTGAACCCCTGGGTTCAAGCAATCCTCCTACCTGAACCTCCTGAGTAGTTGGGCCTACAAGCCTGTGCCACCACGCCTGGCTAATTTGTAAATATTTGTAAAGATGGGGTCTCGCTACAGGGCCCAGGCCCTCAAGCAGTTTTTATTTGTTCCTTTCATTCATTCAACCAGCAAATATTTCTTTAGTGCCTTACTATTAATAGCATTTTTCTAGGCATTGAAGACACATCAATAAACAAAGCATCCAATTCACAGTCCATCGGGGGCTGGTGGGGGGGACCAGACAATTCAACAAGCATTTGCAGTCAAGAGTGATCCTAGGAGAACACATAAGTCTAACCTGGTCTCTGGGGTCAGAGAAGGATTTTCTTCGGTGGAGTTATCCAGGCATGGGGAAGAAGGTTCCAGGCAGAGGAAATAGCATAAGCGAAGATCTTGAGGTGTGGGAGAGCTGGGTACATTTAGAAATCTGAAAGATGCCCAGGGTGGCTGGAGAACAAAGGGATGGGCTGGGGGACTTGGAGATGGGGCAGAAGGCGCAGAAGGGATTCCTGAAGAGTCTCGTGAGCCACAGGCTTGGTCCATTGTCCCGAGCCTAGCAGAGAGCTTTAAACAGGAATACAAAGTGGTGTGACGAGATTTGTATTTTAGAAACGTGACTTTGGCTTCTGTGTGGGGAACTTACTGGAACCCGGGAGTCCCATCAGCTGACCACTGGCCACTGAGCCAAGGTGGTGGGTGGTAGAAGTGGAGGGAAAGGAACTGAGGATGAAAAGGCAGGACTTTGAAATCTCGCGATAGGGGCCGTGAGGGAGGGGGAGGAGTGGGAGAGAGACTCCAGGTTCTGCATCATGTGTGGGATGATTGGTGAGCAGCGTGGAGGGGGCGGTGGAGATTTGGTAGGAGGATGATGTGTTCCATTTTCGACACATTTATTCTGTGGTTCCTGTGAGAAATCTAACAGGAAACATCCAGAAAGCACTCAGATGTATGGGCTCTGGAACTCAAGAAATATCTAGTGAGCCAGTATATTTGGGATATAATATCGAACCACCACCCCAAACTCTGAAACAGGCACGATAGGACTGGGGCAGCCTTCCCACCAACTCTTTTTTTTTCTATGCTGTTCTCTTTTTCCCCAAGGGGTTACTGTCTTCAGTTGCCACTAGGATAGTCCTCCATCTGACTTTGCTCTCTTGACAGCGTCCCATGTTATAAACTTTCCATCGTGACTTAACTGTTCTGTGTCCTGTACATGGCAGGTTATCAATAGGTTTAAATTTCCTCTCTCTGCTGTCTAAGACATCCCCCATTGATTAAAGAGAATAAGCTCCAAAGTGTTCAATGTGTTGCTTCTCCTGCCCCCAGTATGCCCACCCTAGGTATATTTGCACTATTGTAGGGCACTTCTCTAAGAAACACAGGATTCAAGCACTCCTCTTCATATATGCCTTTTAAATAGTGTGTATTGCTTCTTTATACTTTATAATAATTACCACATGCTGCCTTGTATAATAGTCTTTTAACAATCTTTTGGTATATACAACTTTCTTCCCTAATAGATTGTAAATTCCCTGAGAACATAGGCCGTTATTTTGCTCTTTTTCCCCCCTCTGCAAAGCCTAGCACAGTGCTGGCTGGACTGATTTTTGGTTTGTTGAATGGAAACTCATATGAACGTGCAGTCTCTCTCACACACACACAGAGGTATCTCCGAAGGGGAAAGCAGGCATTGCTGCAGGCCATAGAGGTATTTTGAAATAGAGGTGGGGGTCGACCGTAGAGGTAGGTGTCACTATAGTGTCATAGAGGTGATTGTCAGCTTACTACTGAGGCTGACCCTGAAAGGTGCTCACACGTGTGGACACAGAAGTTGTGGAGGCGTGGGTGCCCTCCTTTAGCAATACCAGTCCTGGCAGTCTAACCATCATTCGGTGAGGTTCCATCTCTTCCAGTGGATCACTTCCTCCTGGCAGGGGTGGCTTACCGCTAGGGAATTGCATTGACCTTGATTATGATCAGATCTGGTCAGCCTAACTGTGCTCTACACCTGACTTGCACTGGCTCAGAAGATGGCCAAAGGGCCAAAGATGAGAGATACATTCCTACTGGCAATTGCCCAGCCTCCCACCCTGCCTGACAACTGGCACCAGTGTAGTTTGCTTGGCCTTATCCTGAACTAGCAGGGCAGTTTGTGAGTGCAAAGGCTTCCAAACACTGCTGCTTATAAACCAGTTTTTTTTTTTTGCCAAGGAAATTCAGTCATTATCTACATTTAACATATGAGAAAACAAAGAGGGGGCACATGTGTGCCCACATGCACACACGCATGAACATTTATGCATTTATTTATGGGGAATTTATGTAGGGTTGGGAACCTGAGCCAAGGTTGTCAAACTAATGGATTTTATTTCCTATAATTTTTGTTTCTTTTTATCCCTTTAATTCCTTAGTGTCCTCTCTCTTTCCTGGAGGTTTATTTTCCTGGATTATTTCACACATTCCTTCTCTCCCTTATTCTCCAAAATTTTTCTTCCTCTTCCATCAAAACTCATGTGCCCTGAGTTCTACTCCTTCAATATCGGGCAACTAATCTCATAAACCATCCAAGACTCAGTGGTTCAACAGGTGATCCCTGAAAGATAATTTTTTTCTTTATTCTAAAGAAAGCTTTAAGTGTTAAGGAGTGAATAATAAGTGCCTCTCAGATTTCACCTCAGCAGAGGAAATGATATTGGTAGGGGATGTCTTCCTGTTAGGTAAAGTTGATCAGAAGAGCTTTCCTATAAAAAGAAAGAAAGGAAAGAGTAAATATTTCCATCATCAACAAAATAAATAATACAAGTTTCTTATCGAAAACCTAGAACATAATACATAAGCTGGGTGCAGTGGCATGTGCCTATAGTTCCAGCTACTTGGGAGGCTGAGGCAGGAGGATCATTGGAGGCTAGGAGTTCAAGGCTGCAGTGAGCTATGATTGTACCTGTGAATAGGCACTGCACTCCAGCCAGGAAATTTAGCAAGACCCTGTCTCAAAAAAGAAATAAGTAAAATAAAATAAAAATAAAAATAAAAAAGAGAAAAGTTAGTATACACAAGTTAAAAAAAAAAACACCGAATTTTCTGTATCCTAAAATAATTGGATATGATTCTTTCTATGTTTATTTCCTTTTCTGTGTCTCAGAATAATATTTGTAGGTTTAAATAATACGGTTGTTCTCACACTATAACTATAATTTTATGTCTCCCTATTTTCCCTTAGTATTTTAAATAAGATTTCCCACATTATTGCAGGCTCTTGAAGAATATAATATTAATATATTTATAGAATTATATAGAAATTCCTGTTGGGCTTAATTTAGTTTAAATTTTTCTCAACTGTTAGACTATTATTTTTTTATGGTTATTTCCAATTTTCCTTGATAAATAAGATGGCAGTGAAAAATCTTTAAAGAATTGGTTTTAATTTAATTTTTGCTAATATCTTCTATGCATAACAAAAGTAGTATTATCTGAACCCCTGTTCTGATATTTTCTCCAAGTCTTTACAAAGTCTTGTACAACAAAAATTCTCCTTTTCTTTTTCTTCCTAAGGAAATGCTCCTCATCCTCATGACCTAGCCCAAATGCAATCATTTGTGACTCTTTCCTGGGTCACATAAGACCAATAACTCCCTTTTGTGGGCTCCCATAGCCCTTTGCTGGGGCACATCACATTGAGGTGACTTAGCTCAAAACCTACTTCTTTGGAGGGCCCTATGCTCTCCCTACCAAATCTAGATCAGTCCCTTTGTTAAATATTCCGGTGGCAGCTTCAGAATTATCCTTCACAGCACGTATTATAATTATAGTTAAATAACCAATTGGGTGGTTATTTCTTCCTACTTGCCTCCTTCACTGGAATATATGTGAACAGTTACACTCCTGCCATGCTCTATCCTCAGAGCATCGCACTTAGAGGTGCTCAGGAAACATGTGTTTGCTAAATGAGTGAAAAGGTGGATGAATGATCTCCCCAAAATACTTTAAATATAAACGTCTTTAGAGAAAAATAAAATACAAAGACATAGTTATCTTTACTCAGCAATATTTCCATTTGCTCATAATGTAGACCAGCTTTTATAGCCAACATGCGTCACGGGCTTATCTTTATAAGCCAAGCACGGTGCTAATCTTTTTACATGCTTTATCTTATTTGAAGATTACATTGGTCTTACCGGAGAGATGGGTACTACTAAGCCCTCCCCCATATTCTGAGAGGAAGAACTGGAGGCCCAGAGAGGTTATAAAACTTGAGTATGGTCACACGAATATAATAGTAAGCGATGGGGCTAGGATTTGTCTGACTTGAATTTAGGTTTTCAGCCACTGTCTCAGCCTGTTTGGGCTTATATAACAAATTGCCATAAACTTGGTGGCTGATAAACAACAGAAATTTATTTCTCACAGTTCTGGAGGCTGGATGTCTGAGGTCAGGGTGCCAGCATGGTTGGGTTCTGGTGAAAGCCGTCTTCCAGGTTGCAGACAATTGCCTTCTCTTTGTACCCTCACATGGTAGAAATAGAGAGTGAGAGAGCTCTCTAGGGTCCCTTTTATGAAGGCACCAAACCCATTTATGAGGGATCTACTGTCATGATCTAATTACTTCCCAAAGGTTCCACCTCCTAATACTATCACATTGGGGGTTAGGATTCCAACATAGGAATTTTAGGGGGACACGAACCTTCCATCACAACCACTAGGTGATATCTGCTGGAATGTTCTGTCTGAACACTGAACTGGAATTTCTTTCCTGATAATCTCTCACTCAATAGAATCAGGTCTCTGTCTTGAACCCTGGGGAACAAGGCTGTTCTTTCTTTTTCATCATAGCTCTCCTTAGTGGGCAGAGACTCATACTTTGCCAGAACAATCCCCCTCCAGGCTTAATCATTCCCGATTCCTCCAACCATTCATTCCACTTGGGACTGGAACACAAGTTTTCTATCCATTGTTCGGTACTTTTATTTTCACTTGGGCACCTTACCTTTCCCATAGAGAAGTAGTCAATTCCTATACCCAAAAGAAGGAGAGGTGAATAGCAGGGAAAGAAAGAGTCAAAAAAAATAAAACACAATAGCAAAGGTGTTGTGATCTCTTCTTAAGAGAGGTGGCAGAGCATAATGGTTAAGGACATGGACGCTGGAGACAGAGTGCTCAGGTAGGTTCAAATCCTGACTCTGCCACTTGTGGCTGTGTGAGCTTGGACAATTACATAAATTCTAAATCAGCTGGTCGAATGCCTGGACTGTGGAGTGCACCAGAGCTAAGAGAGATTAGGTCCCACCCTCTTGGCCATCATTTTGGAGTCAAGAGAGGCTATTACCTTCTGACACCCCTAGAGATATTTACTGAGCACTTCGTATGCTCCAGTTGTTACAAGCACTTTGCCTGCATTAACTCATTTAATTCTCACAGCAGCCCCATGAAGTGGATCCTCTTACTACCCCCACTTTACAGATGCAGACAGAGATCCAGAGGAATTGTCTCATCCGAGCTCCGTACATGGTAGGCAGCCGGCTGCAGGGCTGCGCTCCTAACCACCCCGCCCTTCCACCTCCACTTCATAAACCCATCTTTAGGGACCCTCACAATGTGCATGCTTGAACAACTCGCCTTATATTCTTCCGCTCTGAGCGATTTGACTCCTCTGACAAACTCTTATCTCCTGGACAGTCTTTGCCGTCCTTGCCTGTCCTCCCCCTCCTAGGGTTATTAAAATGAGAGCACGGCTTATGATGATTGATGGCCCGGATGCTGATCATTCGCTACTTCTCCTGGCTCACGGTAAATATTTACTTTTTGTTACACAGGAACAATGAGGTTTCATACAGGAGATGGATGTCGAGTGTATATATAATATCTTGCCTGTCTGACTCCTTTGAATACCCAACTCTTTCCCTGGCTTTCTCAGGGAAGGGAGGAGGTGGCACAAAGTGAGCTGTTTGACTTTTCAGAGGACGCGGGAGGTTTGCAAGCTGGATGGATTTCTTCTTTTCCTGCTGAAAGGCTAGAATCTCTGTCAGTAATTTAAGATCTAGTCAGGAGCCATTAGTTACACTAATATCAATGCTTGTATTATTTACCTAATATTATCCCTTAAAATGATTTGCATTTTAAACATGCATACATAATTTAGCTTGCCCTAAGCAATAATGTCCCCCAAATCATGGATGTGATATGCTAATTTTACAAATACATATTGCAATATGTATGTAACTATTAAAGTGCAAAATGCCTCCTGATGTCCTTATGAATGTGTCTCACTAGGACTAGGTGACAGGTGTCTTGGGTACCACTCTGAGCCCGGGCACCTCCTCGCTCTGTGATCCTGTGCAGGTAGCAGCTCTTTTTTGCGCCTTCATCTTTCCATCTGCAAAATGAGGCGGGCTCTTAACACTCCATCTTTCTACTCTTTGTTTTCTCTTTCCAGCTCGAGGTAATGGTTATAACAGAAAAAAAGAGTTCATGTAGGCAGACAGGTTAATCTAAAAATTTTTCTCACTTACAGAAAGGCAGTTTCCAATCTTTACCTTGGAAGTAGGTTGGTAGTTCTTGTCATTAATCTATTATTGCTACTCAGAGAAATACATGAGGAGAGATGAAGCAACTGAAAGATTCTGTAATGTAGTTAGAATAGAGTCTAAGCTTATGGCAGGGGGAGGGGGAAAGAGACCAAGCAGGAGTGACCCAGCTATTGGAGCTATTGAATTGCAAACTTTGCATTGTAAGGACATTCTCAAATTTGTAGCTGATGCATCTTCTATTTCTCTCCTTCTTTCATGTTCTCTCTCCTTTTTTAGCCTTCTTCTGCTCTCTATTTCTTTTCTGTCTTTGGATCTTCTTAAGTGAATGCCAGGGAAGCAGGAGCTACTGCAAGGTAGAGGGCATAATTAACCCTCCTCTTGATGCAAGGCAATCAACAGCAGCAGGTGGCTCCTCCTCTCAGGAGCACTTCAGAGTGGGTCTGGTTGTGAGAGGGCTCAATCGTGTTTAGAGATGCATAAAGTGGTTCCATTTGACCTAAGAGAGGAGACATCAGTGAGATGAGACAGGATGATAGGAACCTGCTCTTTCACACTTAGCCACTGTGGTTTTTGATGTACTGCATTAGAACACAGAACTCTTCTGGCTGAGAGAGGCTCATGCCCAAGTGTGGGATAGAGACATTGGAATAGGGCATCCCGTGTTATGTGTGCACATGGGTGGTCCTGTTGCTTTAGTCTACAGATACTCTCTGCTCTCCATGGATAACTTTCACAGAAAACTCACAACTGCTCTCCTATTGCTCCTACTTCTAATAACCATTTCCTTATCCACTCACCTGTGCACCCATGCATCCCTCCACTCAGCCATCAAATGCTTGGTGAGCACCTGCTTTAACCTAGGCACTGTTTGAGGCACTGGAGACTTAGCAGTGCACACACAAAGCAGCTGCTCTTGTGGAGTTTCCACTGTAACACACACTCAGTCCTTTTTGTATCCTGTTATCCTGTTTCCCAATCACTTCCCTGTAACTGACAAATAACTTCATTGTCCCATTCTCTTCTTTTTCAAGATAATCAGGCAAGTATCCCACTCTCTTGCTCAGATGTTTGTGTGTAATATATGGTTACATATGTACAAATACACCAATGTATATATATACACACATTTTTATGTACATATATATTTAGCAAGAAAAGGTTGACTCTCAAAGTTCAGGGTCATCATTTTATTATTCTTTCAACCAATATTTTCTGGATGCCTACTATGTGCCAGTCATCGGGTTAAGCCAGACCTTGTTTTTGGGCTCAGGCAACCCCTTCCCAGTTCTTTAGTGTGGGCCCTGTCCCTACTTTTCAGGGCAGGAAAAAGAGAAGGAAATTTGAGGTGCCTGTTTCTCTTTATTCATGTCATTTATTAGAAAGAATCATGGGAAGAGGAAAGGTCCCATTGTGTTCTCAACTAAAAAAGCAGATTATTAACCCCGCTGGAAAATTATGTTATATGTAAATGTCAACAACTTGTTTCATATTCAGAAATTGCCAAAAACCAACAAGGCAAACCCAGGATATCACTTTGGTATGGATGTAGATACTCTTACCACATTTTCCAACGTCCCTAGGTACAAAACATCACCTTTTATGACATTTATTGGCAACAAATTAGCTTAGATTTATTGCAGATTATTGATTTTAGCATTGAAAGGTTAATGAGGTTTGTGCCTTCATTTGGCACTTTTGCTCTGGGGAGAATGATGAGATTGCCTGAAGACACAAACTGTTCAATTAAAACCAACAAATGACTATCACGTGCATCCTGGCTATGTCCTGATACTTTTTTCTCACCGCTTCTCTTTCTTTCTTGACAAATTCTATTAATAATTTTCAGCTGAGTTTTATTTTTGCATGTGAAGAGATGATTAAGGTGATCCCAGAAGGCACTGTTACAAATCATAGATAATTCCCTCATGGAACCTACACAGAGGAATGGAGTTCATTCACACAGTCTATCAGGGGTTCTTTCTTCTGATACGCCTACAAACATCTCTCTGTCTCACTTATAGAAATGCAAATTGATTCATGAGCAATTAGAAACCCTAGACCGACAGGAAAATGCTACTACGCTATTAGAAGCAGGAGGCTGAAGGAGCTGGAAGAGGTATTTTGTTTCCAGACAGTGGCTAGCAGTAGACTTTTAGCCTAAGTGGTGCTAGGCTTTAGTACCTTCAAACAATTGTTTCTCTTTGACCATTACAGATTTTCTGGCTTAATAATCTATTTATAAAAAGTTTTGCTTCCATTTTGATATGCATGCTAACATAGACATTTTATAGATCACAGACTTTACCTAGTTTATTTATATAATTCTAGATAGCACCCAAAACCATCCAGACAGCTCAGGGTCTGTGTTCTTCAAAGTGTTTTGTGAAGAATGACACAGCGTAGGTTAGTGGAGAATAATTTCTCTCATATCTGTATCTGGCCCAAAGTCTTAATGAAACTCAAGCCTGGCTCCGTGGAGAGACACCCACAAGGGCACTGGAAATTGTTCTCTTAACAGTTAACTTTCTGTCCACCCAGAGACAAATTACATCTTTGGTCAGGCATTCTTTTTTGGTAGCTTCTCTTCGGTTTAATTTTTCTGGAGGCACAGATGGAAGGCAAGTTACTGGACCAAGTTCCTATTTTAGTCATGGAATGTTGGGGCTGGGAGGAAGTTTAAAGTTCACTTTGAGCCTTTTCGTCATTTGCCACTGTGAAATTAAGCCCAGACGGAAGCCTGAAGTCCAATGCTGTGCAAAGCCCTGACTTTTCTCTCCACCAGAAAGTCTATGTGCACTAGCCCCATTCTAAGAATCACCCTCAAAGCCCTGAGGCCATGTACCCCTCAACTGATTTCTTGGGGGCTGTAGATTATCCTGTGTATTCTTCCACTGCCTATCAGCCACAAGCCCTTGCTGTAAAACCACTCAGAATGCATTTTTATTGCAATGGGGTGCATTGACTTGCTGATGAAGGTCAACTTAAATGTAATTCTTGGGAGTGTATGCAATTGTAAAGCTAAAATTTGAAAAATGTTGAAGATCCCATGGGGTCCCTTGGAATCTCAGACTCTGAGTTAGAAGACATCCTCGAAGTAATCTAGCCTGGCTCACAGCTTAATGTACCTCAATCCACTTTATAACATAATCCCTTGGACACCATGAATGTACAAAATCCAAAGCCAAGGTTAAAGTCACCATCTGTGTTTGTAAACGACATTGGAGTTCTCTGCTGTCCAAGTACAATGCATTTTCTTTGCCCCTAGACCATTTCAGCACAGGCGGTCAGAAACAAAGCAAGCCCCACCTGTTCTGCCATGTCAGTCTCACCTCTGTAAACACCGAAGACTTGTTTTCAGTGGCTTCACTCCTTTACCTCTGAGACCCAACTGAAAAGGGCATTTTGCTGTCTAGGCTCTCTCTCTGCCCATCAGCATTTTGATTAAAGTCACTTGGAGGCTCTTTTCTTTGAGTGGAACAGATCTTCCTTGAAGGGGCAAGAGCAAGTCATTTCTGTTGGATTCATGTATTACTTGGGCAGAATGCAATTTTTCTACTGAAATTACACCTGATTACAGACCATCACACCACTGCCTGGGAACCCATTCCTCCCTTGGTAATGGGCCTTGAGGTTGTATGTCAGCAGAAAGAAATAGGCAGCTGAAGAGAAGGGCAGGTTCATCCTTGATGCCTAAAATCTTAGCTGAATAAGTTGAAAATCCTAAATTACTTATGAGCCTGCAGGCATAGCTCAGGGAGAGGCCACGGCTTTGGGAGTTGATCAATGACCTCCACTTTCCATAAAATGAAAGGGTTTCTCAGATTGAAGATGTCACATTTCTTTTCTGAGATTTTACTTATTTTACTTATTTTCCTCAGATCTTGCAAGACAAATATATAGAAAAATGATGGACAGTACAGTTTTATATTATGAACCATCTGCTGAGATGATGTGAGAAAAGAGAGCTGTAGGGAAGGTTTTAAAAGATCCTTAATTTCTATGTCTTTGGAGATTTTCCTGTTGTCTTTCTGTTATTGATTTATAGTTTGATTTCATTATGGTACAGAGCACGCTCTGTATGATTTCTTTTAAATTTGTTAAGGTTTCTTTTATGACCCAGGATATGGTCTATCTTGGTGATTGTTCCATGGCACTTGAAAAGAATGTATATTCTATTGTTGTTGGGTGGGGTGTTCTACATATGTCAATTAGATCCTCTTGGTTGATGGTGTTGAATTCTGCTATATCCTTGCTGATTTTCTGTCCAATATGTCTGTTAATTGTTGAGAGTAGGATAGTATATAGGTCCCCAACTATAATTAACAATTTGTTTATTTTTCCATTTACCTCTATCAGTTTTTGCTTCACATCTTTTGCAACTCTGAGTTTTGGTATACCCACATTTAGCATTGCTATGTTTTTTTAGTGGATTGACCTTTTAATTATTATGTAATGTCTCTATATCTTATAATATTCTGTGTGCTTAAGTCTACTTGGTCTTACATTAATATAGCCATTCTCATCTTTTAAAAAATTAATATTTTCATGATATATGTTTTTTAATTTTTTTATTTTCAACCTACATGTGTCATTATGTTTGAAGTGAAATTCTTGTAGACAGCATAATTGGGTCAGGAGTTTTTACCCATTTTGGAAATCTCTGTCTTTTAGTTGGTATATTTAGACCATTTACAGTTAAAGTAATTATTGGTACGTTAGGGTGTCCATCTGCCATCGTATTTATTTTCTGTTTGTTTTCTGTGTTTCTTTTTCCTTTGTTTCTCTTGTCTTACTTTCATATGGATTACTTTCCATAGTACTAGAAGTTCTACCCAGTGAAATAAGTCAAGAAAAAGAAATAAATGGCATATAAATCGAAAAGGAAGAAATAAAACTATCTTTGTTTGCATATGACACAATTTTGTTAACACCAAATGCTGGAAGGAATGCAGAGAAGCTGAATTACTAATACATTGCTAATAGGAACATAAAAGGGTACAGTCTAAAAAATAGTTAGACATTTTCCTTTAAAACTAAAAATGAACTTATCATATGATTCAGCAATTATACATGTGAGCATTTATCCCAGAGAAATTAAACTTAGGTATATACAAAAATTTTACATGAATGTTCAGAGCAGCTTTATTCTTAATAGCCCCAAACATCTTTCAGTGGGTGAATGGTTAAATAAACTGAGTTTTACTCATACCATGGGATACTACTCAGAAATAAAAATGAAGAAACTATATTGATATTTATATCTCAACATGCCTAAGATGAACCTCAGGGGAATTATGCTGAGTCAAAAAACCAATCACAAAAGGCCAAATAGTGAATGATTCCATTATATAACACTCCTAAAATAGCAAAATTATAGAAATGGAGAACAGATTAGTGCTTGCCAGGGGTGAAGGATGGGTGAGGGTATGGTTAATAAGGGGTAGAACAAAAGAGCTTTGTGGTATTGGTGTCGTTTTATAGCTTGATTTTAGTGGTAGTTACCAAAGCTAAATGTGATAAAATTGCATAAAACTACACACACACACACAAACACACAAATAAGTGTGTGTATCTGAATAAGATCTATACATTATACCAACGTCACATACCTGGTTTTGATACTGTACTACAGTTATACAAGATGTTAACATTTGGGAGGCTGGGTGAAAGGCACACTGGACCTTCCTTCCTGTACATATTTTTGCAACTTCCTGTGAACCTATAATTTAAAAAAGTTAAGTAACAATATAATAAAAAGTTTAAAAGATATCTAGCTGTGAATACATAAATAGTCACACATATGTATATGAAAACTCTTCAGTTTATTTTCTTCTTCTCAGTTCCTTATCCTTATTTGACCAGTTGGGGATGCACATAGGTTCTGAGGTGGCTAAAATGAGGCCATCTTGTTCCATCTCAGACTGGTCTAGAATCCATTTTTAAGGATATTAAGGTAAGCAGAGAGAGGTTAACTGCACAAGCTGAGGCAGTGGATTTGAGGTGGCTTATAGAAAGACTATAGTTTGTGTGCTGCTTTCCAAATTTTAAGGTGAATTAAGTGGGAGCTTAATGGATCTCACTCTGAGAGATTCTAATTCCAATCTCTGTGGGGATTGGATTCTAATTCCAATCTCTCTGTAAGTTCTAATTACAATCTCAGTGTATCAGAAATCTATGTTTTGAATAAACACCGGGTAATTCCAGTGTCTGTGGTTCTCAAACCACATTTAGAACTACATCCATGCAGTAGATAAACCCTACCTCTGCCCTTATTTACTGAGTGAACTTGAACAAGTTCTGAGCCTCATTTTCCTGATGGTACTCAAGAAATAGTTGTGATGTCATTGTTATCATCATCATCTTTGTCATAATTATTACTATCATTAATGATTCTGGCACATAGTAGGCCCGTCCTCAATTAAAATTTCTTCCACAGGGATGATATGTTGACAATGTTGCACTAAGATGTATCTAATGTTATTTAGCACTATCAGAGCTTATGATAAATTGGGTTTGATGACCTTGTAGACACGTGAGGAGGCTTCTCCAGGGTGGCCACTGGGCAGAGTGGTGCTGAGGCCTTGAGGGTCCAATCCCCCAGTCAGGAAAGGTCAGGGGCAGGGAGAGGTGTCACTGCCCAAGGCCAAGTGGGCCATGCATTCTGGTTGCTTGCCCAATGATTGACAGGCAAAGAACCAGGGCAAAGAAACTTCCTCTTGGGGCAAATCTACAAAAGCCTCCCCCTTCAAATTTTGGGGAACAAACTGAGAAGATGTCAGAGACAATGTCATCATGTCCTATGTCACCAAGGGACTGTTTTCATATATTCATTTGTTAAACATTATTGAGGACATATTGTACACAAAACAGTGGGTGATGTACCGGGGGCCACATGTGTGGGAAAATGGATACCTCCCTCTGCACTTGGCATTTAGGCTGATGTCGGCAGGATGAACAGGAGAGGAGCTGGCCGGGGGAAGAGTTGGGGAAGAGAGTTTGGGGAGGGAATGGCATTTTGGTGTCAGGTGTGTGAGGCAGTGACCACCGACAGGAAGCAATTCCACACAAGCCTATTGCAGAAAAGAAGGGAACTCTACAAAGCGAGAGTATGTTCCAGAGAGGAACAGGTCCATCTCCAAGAGTGGAGAAAAATGTTGAGGACTCCCCAGTGGTTTTCTTTTATTGGTCTGGTCCAGGGGTGGGCTTACGGGAGGTGTGGGTTGTTACTGGGTGATTGATATACATGATTGACAGGTGTTCTTACAACCAAGTTGCAGCTCCGCAGGTGTGTGTGCCTCAAAAATCTCAGGTTCCTGCTCTTTGCAGTTGTTAGCTGCGTTTTCCTGAAGACCCCCTCCCTGCACCTCCCAGCTTCTCTGCCCCTAAGAACCACCCTCCTGGCCTGTATCTGCTCCCTGCAGATTTGGTCCCTGCCTAACATTGGAAGGCCTGGAGAGGGAGGAAGATTCTGTCATTTTTGAGGACACAGAGAGTTCAGTGTGGGTGCCAGGCAGACTATGAGGTGCAGGAGAAGGGCAGGTGAAGGGCAGGCGAAGTCAAAGCACTCAGGGCAGTGCCTGACGGTGCCAGCCATTGGTGTTACTGCCTTTATTATCAATCTGGAGCAGTTAGAAGTCATTGAGTCTGGAAAGCAGGGGAACGCCTTGATGACATTTTCATTTTAGGATGTTTAAAGTCACCTTTTAAGGACTGTAACCTGGTGTTTTTCTGAGAGATGGAGAGGCAGAGAAATCCAATTGCTTTCCTATCCTCTAAGAATATTCTGGGTGGGTCTGGAGGTGAAGTAGGTCCTCCCTTTTCCTTAGGCACTAACATTCTAAGTCCAGGGAGTCTAATAGGGATCCTGCCACATTGACCTTGCACTGAGACTTTCATTTTTAAAATATTTTTTAAGGATAGCTCCTAATCTAGAAAGTTCCTACTTCATCCTCCTAATTGTGGGAAGAAATCCACAAGTGGTTTCCCCTATGAATCTGTGGGAGGAAGGACTTGGGGAAATCTATAAATAAGCGGGCTTATTGTTTACTTGGTGTCACAGACTTGAAACTTGACCGTGGGCTGTCTACCAAGCACTCAGGGTACTTACTCTTCAGGAAGTTTAGCAGCCTCCTGGTTCCTGACAGAGACCAGGCCCGCTGCCCTGATCCGGTATCGCCAAAAGGGTCTCCAGGGGCCTAGAAGATGTAGCCATGCATAACACTGTGACCTTCTGGCTTGTGGCATGCAACGTCTGGGCTGCTCTCTGCATCACAGACAATGGATTTAAAACCCCATGACTTCTTGTATCATAGCAGGTGGATGTGGTAAGTCAGGAAGGCGAATCATCCCAGTAAGTCAGGTGTGCCTTTTATACAGGGAGTTATAGCTACAGGTTTCGCCAGGTGTGTCTGTTTGGAAAATATAAAAACAATTAGGGTACATAGGGAGGAAAACATTTTATGAAAAAATACTGAAAAAGCTTAAAAGTGAGTGCAAAAATAAGAGAAAGTCTAAAGAGTTTTTATTCGGAAAGCATAAAGACGAATTCACTTGAATAAAACCAAGGTAACAAACAAGAGAGAAACCCCAGTGTTTCTTTGAGATATGTGACATCCAAACCACAAATGAACAAAGAAGGCGAGTCTGGAAGAGAAGACAGTCTCTGACCGAGTGCTCTTTACGAGTCCAGCTTTCTATGATGTTCGTTTTCTTTTTAGGGGGACTGCATTCCTTCAGGACTGAAAACCAGGGACAGAGATTCCAGCCCACCTGTCATATGCTGTCAGTCTGCCCTTCGCGTTTCTGATGACCTGTGTGGACAGGAACCCGCATGCAGCCACCTGGGGAGCCCGTGGGTGGGAGCAGCTATGTCCAGACCAGCCTCTGATGAATTTCTAGGCCAAACCATAGGGGTTTGTGAATCTCCTGGGAGAATGACCTTATGCGGGTGCAAGATCTCTGCTCCTCTTTGGGAGATTGAGCCTATTGTTTGACTTTTCTTCAGTCATTGAATCTGTCATGTTCTATACGAGGAGACAAAGGCATTGTCACCATAAGTCCTGGTGAGGGTAAATTTTGTGTCAACTTGGCTGGGATACAGCACCCAGATACTTGGCCAAACATTATTCCTGTTGTTTTAGTAAGGGTGTTTTTTTTTTTTATTTAAGACGAGATTAACATTTAAATCAGCTGCCTTTGAGTGAAATAGGCTCTTCCATAATGTGGAGGGGCCTCGTCCAATCATTTGAAGGCCTTAATGGAATAGGCGGGCCTTCCCTAAGCAGGAAGTGATTTTGTCAGCAGACTGCCTTGGAGCTCGAGCTGCAACTCTTCCCTGAGTCTGCAGCCTGCTGGCCTGCCCTATCTGTTTTTGGACTCCCCAAGCCTCCACAATCATGTGAGTCGATTCTTTAAATTTCTGTCTATCTCCGTGGGTCCTGTTTTGCAATAGAACTCTGACTAATACAGTCTTAATAACAGAGTCAATCTATAAATTGTGTGGTGGGGGCCTGTGCTTAAGGACATGGGCTCTAGAGCCAGACAGGCCAAGTGTTGAGCCCAGCTCCACAGTTTACTGTCTGCATGGTCCTTAACTGCTAAACTTCTCTGAGTCTTAGCATGCGGTTACTATTGTGCAGAAATGGAGATGATAACAGAACCTACCTGTATGTATTAGAAATATCTCAGCTGCAAATGACAGAGCACAGTGAAAAAGCACTAAAGCCAGTGCTTCTGAAATGTTGATGAATAGAAGGTCTGAGATTTTAAGTAGAATAAAAAAGTGAGGAGGGACTTTATTTTGGCCTCTGTACCTGGAAAGTACAGTTAGGCTGGCTTCAGACACAGCTGGATCAAGTGTTTAAATAGTATTTTCAGGAATTTGTCTCTTGATTTTCAGGCTCTGCCTTCCTCTTGGTGGGCTTCTTAGGCTTCTAAAAGTTTCAGAATTATACCTTATCAGATTGAAAAGTACAGAGACGATATAGCATCTTTCCCAGTAGTTCCTAATAAAGTCCTTTCATTGGTTTGGCTTTGTGTGCTCTGGTTTGGGTTCACTCCTGAATCAATCACGACAGTCAGGTGGATGCAATACACTCTTGCACCTGAAGCCAAAGCCGTGTGATTTTAGAGTTCAAACTCTCTAGCCTTGAGGCATTTAGCCATCACTTGCCGACTTAAGTCAGGCTTTGGAAA
This sequence comes from Lemur catta, assembly GCF_020740605.2. Lineage (NCBI taxonomy): Eukaryota > Metazoa > Chordata > Mammalia > Primates > Lemuridae > Lemur > Lemur catta. The sequence continues at coordinate 26,724,021 of NC_059132.1, read as the reverse complement.
AAATTCATTGGACCTTTGAAGCTTTGGATCTAATCTTTTCAGTTAGATATTTTGCTTATTAAGTAGCTCCCATTAATGAAGTATTTCCTGGGAGGTCTCCAGAAGGATCTTTTTTTTTTTTTCCTAATTGAAAGTTTTAATTAAGTTTAAATTATACAATGTGCCTATAAAATGGGAGAAACAAAATAGGACAAATAAAAGAAAACCTATAGAGGAAATTAAACTAGTAAATGCACATTGGGCAGCATCATGGTGCGTGTTTGGGGGGCTGGGATTAAATGGCTCATATCTTTGAGAGGGACCTTGGCTCCTTGCTGTAGGTAAATGACCTCCTCCAAGGCACTAAGTGATATCCTAATGGCCTAAGAGGCTTAATGCACCTCCCCAATTTATTCCTCGCTGACCAGGAGGTCCACTGAGTATAATGTACTTCCCTATATGCCCAGAGTAAATGACTGGAAGATGAGAATGTAGAAAGAGTTATTAAGCTTTAAACCAACATAAAGATTTATGTCATGAACTTTTCCTTTTTCGCAATGTGTTTTCTGATGGACTTGATTTTAAAGACTATGAAACACTCCCAGCTTATTGTCCAAAGGCTTTTCCAGAGATACAAATGACTGGATAATAACCTAAGTCACCTGAGCATGTTGGAAAGATATTTGCTCAGATATGAGTGCAGGGGTCTTAGCCAAGGGAAGCTCATTATTGATACCAATGGTTATATTTTTGTGATATTTTTTATTAAGACCCATAGCACCATACATTTGTCACTGTGAGTCACAAGGAATAACAAAAGCAAGGACATTCACAATCATCACAGAAATGTATTTGTCTTCTGGACTCCTGGAGAACAGTTCCTGGGTGCTAAGTCAACCATGTTGAGTGCTAATTCAGAGACAATGGCTGGTCCACTTGGCAAGGCCAATTTTATCTTCTTTTTTGCCAGTCACCCAGAAGAGTGTTTGAAAGTCATTGGCAGCATTTATTTCTTTTGATGGATTCATTCAATTTTGGCAAGAGAAAATGTTTCTGTGTTGCCTGTGGTTGTAGTGCAGAATTCTGAGGGTGTGCAAATAATTCCAAAATGGTCCTTTGGAAGTCATTATTGGGTTGGTTTTAGACATTGAAATGAAGGCAATCATTTTTATTTACTCTTGGAATTTGGCAAAATGGATAGAAAATCTAATTATTCCACTAAAATTATTTACTCAGTGATTATTTATTGGATACCTATTATGTGGTGGGCATGGTGGTGAGTACATGGAATACTATGGTAGGATAAAATTGCCATAGTGTCCTCCCTCATGGAGCTTACTGTTTAGTGGAAGAGCCATGTTAAAAAACACACAAATGAATATATAATTTCTAGTTGTGAGAAGTGCTATGCAGCAAATGAATAGGGTACCGGGGAGAAGATAAGAGAAACATAATTTTGATGGAGGGGGCTGGGAATACATACGTATGTGTATATATGGGCAAGAAGAAATGACTAACATCCTAAAGAAACATTGAATATTCACTCTCTAAGACTATGTTCAAGTGAATAAAGTCTTGAAGCAATTAGGACACTTTGGACATAGAATTAACTCAACACTTTTTGAATTGTATTAACATTTTGAATTGTTATTTAATAATCATGGAAATTATGAAAATGGATCAGGAAGGTCAAGTATGTTTTAAAAATTGAAATGCATACTTCTGCTTACTTAAAAAAACACAATCAAGAATGAACTTTGTTTTTCTGCATTTAAATGTAATTTTACTATCTTTGATCTGGGAATAAGATTTAATTTTGTACATTTATGAAGAACCCAGTCTGAATTAATATGGGTTCAACAGCCTATACTTTTCTACACTCAGTGTTCATGCTCCACCAACCCATAATTTATTATACTCGTCACCGTCACCATGATACCACTCATTTAAAAGGAATTTATTGAGCACTGTATTAGCTTGAGCTTCCATAATGACATGCCACCGACTGGGGGACTTAAACAGCAGAAATTTATTTTCTCATAGTTCTGTAAGCTAGAAGTCCAAGATCAAGGTACCATCAGGGTTGGTTTCTGGGGAGGCCTTTCTTCCTGGCTTGTAGGCTGCTGCTCCTTTCTGCTGTGTCCTCACACGACCTCTTCTCTGTGCGTGACTGAGAGAAAAAAGCAAGCTCTGGCGTCTGCTCCTCTTATAAGGACATCAGTCTTACCAGACTAGGGCCTCACCTTTATGGCCTCATTTAATCTTAATTATCTCCTTAAAGGCCTGTCCCCAAGTGCAATCACATGGGGGGTTAGGGTGTGTACGTATGAATTTTTTTTGTGGGGGGTACATATTCAGTCCATAACAAGCACCTGCTGTGGAGTAAACTCTGTGCTAGGCACTAATACACAGTGGTGAGCAAGGCAGGCACTGCCCTCCTCTCATGGAGCTTCAAGTCTAGCTAGGTGGGTACACAGTAAACAAACAATTGTATAAATATTTAATCATTGTTCTAGTGAGCACCTCTTGGGGAAAAACCTGATTCTATGCAAAGCCCAAAGATAGCATTCATCTAGGAGCTTCAACGTTAACACTGAGGTTAGCAAAAGTAATGCTATGAATATGTTTTTAATTCAGAGTCTTGGAGCAGATCATATGTAGTAGACAAAGAAAGATAATGAGCTGCAAAAATGAAAATAGAGGGTTTTGTTTTGTTTTTAAAGAATAGCATGGCATTTCCATCTCACGTTTGGAATTACCTCATCTAGTATAAAAAATCATGAGTTAAGAAAGGGTTCCTTTTATAACAGTTGTTATGGCCAGAAGAACAGATGTTACAGCTCTATCTCCCTAATTATTTCAAGCCACTCATTCAATTACCAAAATCCAGTCTTTGCCATCAGAGACAATACAAAAGGAAAGGTTGAGCAATTGCCTAGGTGTGTTACGCCGTTAGGCAACTTGGCTATTTCTGCTTCCCCGAACATCTTCTTCAAACTGCTCTTCTTCCACACATACCAGAAACATCCTGTTTTATTTTTGTCATCTACTTTCCCTAACTCTTTTTTTGTGTACTTTGACCAAGTTCATAATCACAAACTGGATTTGGACTTTGTACGTAATCACAAGCTATCCCAGGTTTACGAAATTCATTCATGTTGCCCACCTTGTCTTGCCTTCCTAGAGGAACCTCTGAGCCGTGACACAGAAGCACCGATAGGACAGCTCGGGTATGATGCTCAGAGGTTCTGTGAAAAATATCGAAGCTTCAGTTCCTCCAGATCTGGGAAGAGTTTGGTTAGTTCGGTACAGTTCACTGATGCATTCTCCAGCTTGGCTGTTGATGATCAAAATAGTAAAGACCTGAGGTCCCTCCATTTTACTCTCTCTTTTAGAACCATCACAGGTTCAATCTTGAACTAGAGTTAAAAAAAAAGAAAAAGAGAAGGTCACATAAGAATGTTCTCAGCCAAAACCAAATAACAAAAGAACTAGGAGAGAGGGGAGCAAGGAAGAAATCATTAAAAAAGAGAATTTTCTGGGCTGAGATCTGCTAGTTCTTTAGGGCTCAATCTCTGTGGTAGCAAACACCCCACCTGTTTCCTTGCTTCACTCTTTCTTCATTACTCTCCTGATACCTGTAAACATCATTCTGACTTATTTTACATAGCATAAATTTCCATGCCTTAAAAACATTGAAAAGTTAATTTTGTCACAAATGATTTAAAATAAACAAGAGTAGAGACTATCACAACATGTCAAATACCTGACTTTATCAGATCTTAATGTCATGCCAAAGCTGCATCATATCTGTTTATTTCAACTAAAGAGATTAGGTATTTTAAATGCAAATATGAACTTTCTGTGCATTTCTCCTCTCTCCTTTTTCTCTCCATCCCTTACAGGAATAGTTACTACTGTGGGTTCAGGGTTTATCACCCACATTGTTATACTTTTGCCATGAATTTGGATATTCAGATATCTGCAAATATTATCCAATACTTTTTGCAGATTTTAAAATTTTATATAAATGATTTACCATACGTAGCCTTCTGATCTGGATTTTATTCTCTCAGTATTAACACTTTTGAAAGTAATGCATGCTGATACACCTCTAATTCATTCATTTTTATTGCTATAAAGCATTAGGTGACTATGCCTCAGTATATTTTTCAGGTCTCCTCTTTTTGAAAAAAAAAATCTCTATTTGTACCCCTGTAATATGCCGAAATAAAAAAAAAGTAAAAAAATAAAAAAAATCTCTAATATTCTGTATTCAGTAATGAAAATTATAAATTATGTCTTTCTACAAAAACTTAATAAAGTTTATTTTCTCTTCCAGATTATGGAGGTATAATTGATAAATAAAACTTGTATATATTTAGGGCATACAAAATGATGTTTTGATACACATTGTGAAATGATTGCCACAATATAATTATCATATTCATAGTTTTTTTTTGTGGTGAGAACATTAAAGATCTACTCTTTTACAGTACTACTCACTATAGTTACCATGCTGTACATTAGAACTTATCCTGCATAAAACCTTGACCAGTATCTCCCCGTCAGTTTTCCTCTTGATAGCAATTCAGATTGTTTCCATCTTTTTGCTATAGTGCACAATAATACTTCAGTGACCAGCCTTGTACCTTTTTCCTCACATACATGTGCAAGGATTTCTCTTGAGTGTATGTCTAGTGCAGAGTATTAGTTTCCACAGGCTGCTGCAACAAATTACCAGAAACCAGGTGGCTTAAAACAACAGAGTTTTTTTCCTTCTCACTGTTCTGGAGGACAAAAACCCAAAATCAAGGTGTCAGGTCCTTCCTCTAGGAGCTCCAGGGGAGAGTCCCTTTCTTGCCTCTTCCAGCTTCTGGTGGCTGTTGGCATTTCTTGATCTGTGGCTGCATCTCTCCCTCTGTCTTCACGTGGCCTTTTCCTCTATGTCCCTCCTCGTCTGTGTTTTATCTTCTTATAAAGATATTTGTCATTAGATTTAGGGCTCACCTGGATAATTCAGGATGATCTCATCTCGAGATCCTTAAATTAATTACATCTGTTTAAACCACTTTCCAAAATATGGTTACATTCAATGGTTCCAGTTACACATCTTTTGAAGGCCACCATTCAGTTCACTATAGACAGTTTCCCAGCTTAGCACTCTTGACATTTTGAGCCAGAAAATTCTTTGAGGGTAGGGAAGACCTGTGTGCTGTAGGGTGTCTGGTGGTGTCTCTAGCTTCTACTCACTAGATGCCAGTCGTATCCCACCCCCTTCCTCTTAACCTCAGCTGTGACAACGAAAAATGTCTCCGGGCTTTGCCAAATGTCCCCTGAGGGAGGACCCACCACTCCTCTTCTGGTTGAGAACCAATGATCTAGCAGAAGGTTGTTGGATTTTAGGGTACAAGCGTTTTCAACTTTACTAGACATAGTCGATTGTTGTCCAAAGTCATTGTTAGAATTTAAATTCTTATCAGTAGTACAGAGCAGTTCCCATAACTCTACATCTTCCCCAGTACTTAGTTTTGTCAGACTCTATTTGTCAGTTTGATGCTATCTCATTGTTGTTTTAATTTATAACTTTCTACTAGTGTGGTTGAGCATCTTTTCACTCATTTGGGTTTCTTGGTCTATGAATTGCTTCTTTGTATTCTTTGTCCATTTTTTTCAAGTTTTCTTTTTGAATTGTAGGAGCTCTACAATTCCTTTTTCAGTTATGTCCAATACTAATATCTTCTCATCTGTAGCTTGTGTTTCATTTTGTTTATTGTATCCTTTGTTGTGCCAAACTTCCAAATTATAATGTTGTCAATTTATTCTTTTTAATGGTTTATGCTCTTTGGGTCTTTTAATGTGTCTTTTAAGTGTAAAGAGGGAGTCATGCCACTTGAGCAAAAGGCTATAATGACGAATCATGTTTGAAAAAATTTAGCGCTGTGGGAGGCATCATGACATATTGGACAGGCACAGAACTGTAATTGTGGAGGCTGTAGTCCCAGCCTGCTCTACCAGCAACTATGTGTTTTGGAGAAATAACTGCTTTGTGTTCAAATTCTTGTCTTAAAAAAAGAAGAGAATTTGAGACTCTGAAACTTCCTTGTCCATTTAAAAAATTTTATAAATCCATGAGTTCTTTAAGGGATGCAACTTATATAAAAATCACCTTAGCAGCCTTCTAGGTTATTGGCAAGATTACTTGGACTATAACAAAGGAAAAACCACAAAAAGGGAAACATACAAAGATTATACACATCTGTAACAAAATGTCAGCCTGAAGCACACCTTTTCTCTTTTACTTTTAAATATCTTGGGACAAAGGCTCAGCGTGAACCCAGTGGATGTCTTTTGTGATATCAAAATACACCAAATATAATACATACACATACTTTTAAACATAATACATAAAGTATATTATTTTCCTTATAATTAATCCTCAGAATTCCATTTCTGGTTAGTCTAGTGGCAACTCTTCGGGTCTCTACTATAGAGTGCTATATCCACTCTCTTAAGAGGCGCTTCCTAAATTTGATTTCAATTTAATTGATGCTGTGAGTTATCTTTTAAACTAGTTCTTGCTGTGCATGACGTTGCCTTCAGCCAACTGAGGGATCTCCGAAGAACTCCACAATTATGCAGTCATACCTGCAAATGAATTCTTGGACGTCTTTGTGATTAAGATCTTTCTTGTTTGGCAAATTTAGCTTAAGATTTTCACTTATCCCTCCCAAAGTTTTCATTATGATACCCGAAACAGTTTTTCATTCATCTTAATCATGACAGTTGTTCATTATAAGATTACTTTAAGCCAATAATACTATATAACTATTCAATTACTGTTAAGTCACAGGGTTTTTAACTGTTACTTGTTTATGTACTGGTTAAAGTGGAGAGCTATCATTGCTCAATCGTAGGTGTAAACTGAGACCCTCGGCTTTTGATCAGTCAGCAGTAACATATGCCAATTTCCCTCTAGTTAGTTTGGGAGTTTGGCTTCATATCTCATTAAATAGGGGTGACATTCTGGCCTACAGTGTGACAGATGACCTTTTTGAAGATCATGGCACCTAATAGATCATTTAACATGAGCAACTCTGACACATGACCAAACTCCTTAAGCATTAGAAAAACATCATGCAAGTCAATGCCATGTTGATGTCTGCTGTCATTTCCAATGAATGTCCACAACTGCCATTGGCAGCTTTGAGAATTGTTGTCAGTGATGCTGAGGACAGGGAGTCAAGCCACATTCCTGTAGAGTGGTCTGAATTCCTCTCAGGGGAAGAAAGCAAAATCTAGAGAAGAAATCAAGAGATGCCAAAAGAGCATCTTTCTTTCCTCTTGACCTTACTATATAGTTGTTAGACAGTTTGGTGACACTTCAGAGATTCTAACTAGTAAATAAAATGAAATAAATCAAGATAGCCTACTTATATTTGAAACAAAGACACAGTCAGTAAAAGTTTGTTAAAGGAATGAGCAGCAAGATGACTGGCTGATCATTGCTGTGACTGGTATAGCAATCGACATCTCACTCGCTGATTCATTCACTTATGCATCTTTGTAACAGACACTTATTCAGTGCCAGCATTGTGCCAGGACCTGGAATGGATACTGGGGATTCAGTGGTGAGCACAGACCCTGTCCCTGTTTTCATGGAATATATGATCAAATGGGGGAGAGAACTATTTATTGATCAAATCTTACAAAGAAATTTAAAATTGCAACTATGCGAAGTGCTACAAAAGACAGGCACATGGAGCTTTAAGACTTGAGCAAGGGAGGTCAGGGAAGGCTTCCCTGAGGAGGTGGTGGTGAAGTTGTGAGCTGAGGATAAGTAGAAGTTAAATGAGGTAAAAGAGAAATGAAAGAAACATTCCAGGAAGAGAACAGTGTGTACCAAGGATGTCTGGGGAGAGAAAGGCAGGTGCTTTCTCAGGCTAGAAAAAGAGCAATGTGGTGTGGTGTTGTATGAGGCTGGAGAGGAGAGGGGCTAGATTATACAGAGCCTTGTCTTCCATATTCAAGTGTTTTGTATTTATCTCTAAACAGGAAGCCATTAAAAAATTTAAGCAAGAGGATGACTTGATCAGATTTGAGTTCCAAAAAGATCATTCTCCTGTATGAAGAGTGGGGATTGGAGGGTCAAAGCAGGTGTAAGTGGACTAGTTTTGAAGCTCTTCAAGTAGTTCTGATGAGATGTAGGTGTCTTGAATTAGAGTAGTAGATGGTAGGAAGCAGATGGATTCCTGAGATATTTAGAAAGTAATCGGATTTGGGAGTGGATTGGAAAAGATATTTAGAATGTAAAAGGATTGGAAATGGAGGGAAAGAAACGGAGCTACTAAGGATGATGAACATCTACATTTCTAGCCTGTATAACTGAATGGCTAATGAGGCCATTCACTGTATCAGCGAGCACTGGCAAAGGAGCATCTTTGGGAGGAAACCTATTGAGTTTGGTTTGGAATGGTAGTTTTCCCATGGACTCTGGGTATGTGAGTGTAGAGTTTAGAAATCTATAGAGTAGAGACACAAATACAAATTTGGGAGTTATCTGTAAACATGTATTGATCGAAGGTAAGTTCATGTAGTAGACGGAATAATATCCCCCCAAATTTGTCCATGTCCTAATTCCCAGAACCTGTGAATGTCATTTTATATGAGAAAGGGTAATTAAGATAGCAGACGGAGTTAAGGTTGATACTCAGCTGACTATAAAATAGGGAGATTATCCTGGATTATCGGCATGGTCACAGTGTAATCACAGCGTCTATAAATGTGGAAGAGGGAGGCAGAAGAGTCAGTATTAGAGCGATGCAATGTGAGAAAGACTTAACTGGTCATTGTTGGCTTGTGAAATGGAAGGGAGCCTCCAACCAAGGAGTAAGGGCAGCTCTAGAAGCTGGAAAAGGCAAGAAAATAGATTTTCCCTGAGAGCCTCTCAAAAGAAACACAACCTTCCTGAAACCTTGATTTTAGTTTAGCCTGGTAAAATCCTTTTCAGAGCTTTGATCTCCAGAACTGTAAGATAAATACATTTGTATCATTTTAAGCTTCTAAGTTTGTGATTATTTATTACAGGAGCAATAGGAAACTATTACAGTTACCTTGAAAAAAGTTAAGGAGAGAGAGGGCCTAAAACTGAACAGGGTTAGATAATAAGATTGAACAATATTTGATGGAACAACAAAGTGACTATAATCAACAGTAAGTTAGGGTATATTAAAATAACTAAAAAAGTGGAATTATAATCTTCCTAACACAGACATGGTAAATGCCTGAGGGATGAATACCCCCAATTACTCTTATTTGATTAATTCACATTGTATGTCTGTATCAAAACATCACATGTACCCTATTAAGATATACAGCTATTATGTTAGTGTAATTAAAAAAACCAAAATAACTGAATGTAAGAACACCAACATGTAATGGCCACACAAAGAATGATAAACATACAAATGAGACAGGGAAGGGGAAGGACAGACTCTTTCAAGAAAGAGGTCAAAGAAGTTGTATTCATTGGTTGGGTGATAAGGGGCTCACTGGTGACCTCAGTGAGAGTCATTTTGTTGGAATGAGGGGAACAGAGTCCAGATTGGGGTGGGTTGTTGTGTGAATGGGAGGCGAAGAGGCCGAGAAAGAGACTGTGGGCAACTTTTTAAAAAAATTTGGTTTTGCAGTGGAGGAAAAATTACAAAATAATTAACTTGAAAGAAGCTTGTTTCTGAAAGAACCTTGGCACTATTGACAATTGGGTCAAATAATCCTTTGTCATGAGCAGTGTCCTAAACATTGCAGAATGATTAGCAGCATCCCTGGTCTCTACCCACTAGATGCCAGTAGCAATTTCCTCCCTCAGTTGTGACAACTAAAAATGTCTCAAGACATTATCAGATACCTCCTGGGGGGCAAAATGCCCCTGTTTGAGAAGCACTGTTTTGGATAGAAAACAGAATTTCCTGAGTTTAATGTTTGCCAGTACATCAAACATATTTTTTGTAAAGCTTAAAAGGTCATCAAATGAGTAGGACATTATTTGATTGGATCCTTTAAAGCTCATGTCTGTAGATGCACACAGTTCTTTGGGTACCTACTCTAAACTGATGCAAAGTGATTTTGCTTAAATGGATTGTGCAGGCTCTCATATAAGAATTTGAAAAGGTGAGCCTACAGTGGACTCTAGGGTATATTCAAAGCTTGTTCTAATTCTGCCTCTGCCATTTAATGCAGATCAACGACTGAACAATAATTAAACTACATGATTCCAAGAAGTTGCCCCTTATGCCACAGTATCTTCTGCCTACAAGAATTCTAATAGCATAAACTGAAATCTCAAAGCAGGTGCCCATCAAATCATGTTAAAATATTTCACACTGAAGAAAAATATGACAGGATGTCTGCATTCTAGCATGGTTGATGTGATGCTTCAGAAATTTAATGGGAAATGCAGTCCAAATCTTGTTTCTAAGCTTTGAAAAAGGATTGCTTTTTTGATTGGGTGCATATGTTGAGTCTAAGAGGTATGAAAACTCTATTTCTCTAACTATCATTCTCAAGATCTTCTCTGCTGAATTAGCTTTTTAGGTGTGCCTAAGATGCTCAATTATGTGAAATCTGATTTATTTTATTGCTTTAATAATGTACTGTGTAGTTTGGGGAGAAGGATATGGAGAAGGTCTTGTAAAGTAAATTAAAAGCGAACTTTCACGCTTGATCACACATGTAAAAGTGAGAATAATTCAATGATGAGACATATGCTTTATTAGAGGTCAATGTTCTCATTGTGGTTATTATGCTTTTCAGTATTTTAATAAGAGTGCTTTCCTCCCACCCCAGTTTTTCTATCTTTCTTTAAAGTTATAGTTCAGGTCTGGTGTCACTTCATTCTAGACACTAGGGCTATATTCAGCATTACAAAATATAGCTGTATGTGGCAAAACAAGTTGAACTATAAAGGACAATGGCTTTAAACTTTATTTTTAATTATATTGGTAGTACATGAAAACCACTCATAAAAACCACTAACAATGAAATAAAATAAAAATCTGCTTTAGTATAATTTCTTCTTAGTTTTACTCCAGAAGTGAAAAATTGATAACAATTCAGGGTTTGTCCTTCTAAAACGTTTTCAATTCATTTGCATATATGTGGGTACCTATCAAACTATGCTGATTTGCTTTGTGCATGTGATTCCTTACAAATATAAGGCTGAATTACATATATTATTTTGAAACTTTCTTTTTTAGACAATATGACTTGACTATGTTGTCATGTTATCTCACACAGTTTCACTTCATTCCATATTATAACATAGTATTGATGTAATGTATTTTATTTAGCCATTCTTCCATTGATGAACATTTGGGTTGTTTTAAATTTTTTATATCCTAAGCAGTGTTGCAGTGGACACCTTATATATATTTCTTGTGCATGTGTAAAAACATTTCTTTGAGATTGATATCTTCAAGTGGAATTTTTGGGTCAAAGAATAGATACCTTTAAAAAATCTATTTTAATAAATGCTTCCAAAAGGGCAATGGATTTTATAAAATGTTTTGTGATTAAGAATGTGAAGATATGTTAAATAAAAATAGGGGGGCTTTTATATATTATGAGAGTGCATTCTGAGGTTTAGCAAGTGTTTTCACTTTCTTTTTTTTTGAGACAGATTCTCGCTCTGTTGCCTGGGTTAGAGTGCCATTGCGTCAGCCTAGCTCACAGCAACCTCAAACTCCTGGGCTTAAGCGATCCTAGTGCCTCAGCCTCCTGAGTAGCTGGGACTACAGGCATGCGCCACCATCCCCAGCTAATTTTTTCTATATATATTTTTAGCTGGCCAGATAATTTCTTTCTATTTTTGGTAGAGACGGGGTCTCACTCTTGCTCAGGCTGGTCTCGAACTCCTGACCTCAAGCAATCCTCCCACCTTGGCCTCTCAGAGTGCTAGGATTACAGGCGTGAGTCACCATGCCTGGCCATGTTTTCACTTTTTAATAGAGTTTTTTTTTTTTTTTTTTAAGAACAGTTTTAGGTTCTCAGTAAAATTGAGAGAAAATTACAGAGATCTCCCATATACCCTCTGCCCTCCAACATGCATAGCCTCCCCCATTATCAACAGCTCCCACCAGAGTGGTACATTTATTGCAATTGATGATCCTATTAATCATTGGCACATCATAATCACCCAAAGTCTATAGTTTATATTAGGGTTCACTCTTGGTGGTGTACATACTATGGACAAATGTGTAATGAGATGTATCAACCATTACAGTATCATACAGAGTAGCTTCACTGCCCTAAAAGTCCTCTACACTCTACCTGTTCACCCTCCATCCCGCTAACCCCTGGCAATCACTGATCTGAACTATCTCCATAGTTTCACCTTTTCTATAATGTCATATATTTGGAATCATATAGTATGTAGCCTTTCCAGATTGGCCTCTTTTACTTGGTAATTTCCACATAAGTTTTCTCCATGTCTTTTCATGGTTTGGTAGCTAATTTCTTTTTAGTGCTGAATAGTATTCCACTCTTAGAATATTGGATGGATACCACAGTTTATCCATTCATCTACTGAAGGACATTTTTGTTGCTTCCAAGTTTTAGAAGTTATGAATAAAGCTACTATAAACAACTGTGTGCAAGTTTTTATGTAGATATAAATTTTCAATCCTTTGGGTAAATACCAAGGACTACGATTAATGGATTGTGTGGTTAGAGTATGTTTAGTTTTTCTAGAAACTGCCAAACTGTATTCCAAAATTGCTATGCCATTTTGCATTCTCACCATCAATGAATGAGAGTTCCTATTGCTTCACATCCTCACGGGCATTTGGTGTTGTCAGTGTTATGGATCTGGGACATTCTAATAGGTGCCTAGTGGTTTCTCATTGTTGTGTTAATTTGCATTTCTCTGATGATTTCTGATGTGCAGCATCTTTTCATATGGCTTTTTGCCATTACATATCTTCTTCAGTGAAGTATATGTTTATACTTTTGATCCATTTTTAAATTGCATTGTTTGTTTTCTTATTGAGTTTTAAGTGTTCTTTGTGTATTTTGCATAGCAATCCTTTATCAGATATGTCTTTTGCAAATAGTTTCTCTCAATCTGTGGTTTCTCTTCTCATTTTCTTGAGTATTTAAATTTTTTAAGATAACTTATCGCTCATTTGAAAGCCTACTAGAGATCGAAGAAAAAATGTAAGCAATAGCCTATTAGGATATTAATATTTAATTTAGAAGAAACGTTAGGAGGTGGAAGCTTACCTAAGCCCTTTGCCCCCTTCCTGGGTCATTGAAATAACTTTTCCATAGTGGCACGAAGTGGTTTCCTTCCAGTTACGAAAGAAATCCATGCAACGTGAGAGCATGGATTTAGTTTGAGAATACCAAATTTGTGAGACTTGAGGTGATTTAATCCTTGGCAAAATGTGCTCAGCTTCTCATTTAAGAAAAATAATTAAAACAAACCGGAGGTGTTCATGCTTATATCTGCTGGATTTAGAAGTTTCCCTATGGGAGAAAGTTATGCTTTAATGAAGAATTAGTTTAAGCTGGGTGGATTAAGTTGATAAAATTTATTTCCATAGTAATTTAGCAAGGGAAAAAATTAAGATGTTGGCCACAGTTGCTATTAATTTGGTCTGAGCTGAAGATCTTTGTGAATACCTCTGGGAAGAGGAACACTCGGTCCAATTGATGAGTTAGCATTAAATGCTGAACTTGCACATAGTGGGTCCTCTGCCCAGTAAGTGCGTTTGCCTAGAGTTACGTTTTAGTGTAAATGAGCGGACCTCGTAACTCCCTGAAAACGTTCGGTGACTTTATATTTTTCTCCCCAACTTAGTCTTGCTGCACCTCCTATGTTTCAAGAACCACTCTACGTTTTTAGGGGAACAAAAGGTTGAATAACATGATATCTGGCCTTAAAAAGTTTTACAGATGAATAGGAGAAAAATAAATGTGCAGAACTTGATATGACCTAAAATATGGTCCATTTTTCCTGAATAATTTGAGAGAAAAAAAAAATCCAATTTTTTTTTTTTTTTACCACTTCCTAATGTACAATTTGACTTCTAAACAGTGTCATGTAACTTAGAGGAACTGTGACTAATTTTATGTGTCAACTTGACTAGGTCATGGGGTTTAACCAGATATTTGGTTAAGCATCATTTCTGGGTCTGTCAGTGAGGCAGTTTCTGGATGAGATTAGCATTTGAATGGGGAGCTGAGTAAAGCTGGTCACACAGTGCAGATGGGCCTCCTCAAATCCCTTGAAGGCCTAAATAGAACAAAAGGATGGAAAAAGGGAGAATTTGCTTCCTCTTTTGGACTGTTGAGCTGGATGTTGGTCTTCTCCTGCACTCAGACTGGGACTTAGACCATTGGCACTGCTGGTTCTCAAGGCTTTGGACTCAGACTGGAACTTCGCCATCAGCTTTCCTGGGTCTTCAGATTGCAGATGGCAGGTCAGGATACTAACTCCCCAGCCTCCATAATTGCATGAGCCAACTCCTTGTAATCTCTATGTATCTATCTATCTATTTCCAAGTGGTTCAGTTTCTCTGAAAAATCTTTACGAATACAGGAAACAAAACACTTACATTTAAAGGATGGTTTATTTAGAAAGAGACATTCAGAGAAAAGAAGAGAACCTTTGCTTTAATACAGCCTCAAGTTGCTGGCAAGAATGGCAAATGTTTCCTTATTTCTCACCCCCCAACTGTATCATTTCATCTGAGGATGTGAAATCGGGGAATGAAAGATCGCTAGATGGTATTTAGCAGCACATGCAGGTCAGTTTACTTTAACATGTGTAAGCCTAAATTGTCAGTCATAACAATGTCAGGGAAGAACTTTAGGGAAAATCAGTATTCCTGTTTAGAGCTTAAAATAGCACTTAATGATTTTATGCATTTGCTATCTAAATAGCAGATATCTATACAGCATGAAGAAGGCTCAGTTAAAACCAGTAACAGAGCAAGCACATTCTCTCTAAAAAAGAAAAAAACCTATATCAAAACTGTACATGATAAATATGGCTCGCATATTAAATCTTAGTTGGAGTGGCCAGGAAAATGACAGACTTGATCATGGTAGAGTTGTCCCTCAATTTTCTCATTTGTGAAATAGCCATAATAAAGTACCTGCCTCCCAGGGTTATGATAAAGACGGAGTGAGCTAATCTAGGTGAAGCTCTTAGAATAACACCTGGAATATTAAAAAAAAAAAAAAAACCCTTAATACACATTTTACAAAGTAGGCAATCTGGTTAGGGCTGCAGAGCCTGTCTTACAGACACAACTGCTCTGAATTTCATTCCCAGAGTTCTCTCCGTCTCTTTTGGGGATAGTCATTTCTTGAAAACAAAGATATTTGAAACTGAAAATATTCTGGTTGAGCTACCATGGGTCTCTTCAGCAACATGTCTCTTGTTCTCTCATCACTAGGAATCCTGGAAAGCAGGTCAGAAGCTGCTGTGGTGGAGGGGAGGGTGAGGGAAGCTAATAGGGGATTGTGAAGGTCCCTGGCTGGCTGGCAGAGGAGAATGCTTGGGACAGGTGGGGTCTTGGAGCAGGCCCAGGCTTTAACAAACCATGGGGAGTTGTTGGGGTTTTAAGAGCAACTCCTGGAAAGTGACCCGGGGTGCAGAGCTGAGCTTAGAGCTTCACCTCCTCCTAGTCCCTCAGAGACTCTGGTGGGGCTGAATATCCCCAGAAGCTTTTGTCATGGACCAGTAATCCAGGGAAATGGCCCGGGCAGCTGGTCAATGGCCTAGATTCTAGAAGCCACTTAATAGAATTCTAGAATCCCACTTCCCCTGTGTACGCATGAGGAGGCTGTTGCCCAGATTGGCACATTGAGTTTCCCAAGGTCACTGACACAGAGCATGGCAAAGCAGAGACTGAAATGCAGGTCTCCTAACTGCACATTCTGTGCTTTATACCAGGGGTCCCCAACCTATTGCGAGTTGTATAATTATTTCATTATATATTACAATGTAATAATAATAGAAATAAAGTACACAATAAATGTAACTCATTTGAATCATCCTGAAACCATCCTCCCTCTCCCTGGTCCGTAGAAAAATTTTCTTTCATGAAAACGGTCCCTAGTGCCAAAAAGGTTGGGGACCACTGCCATAGGACCCATCTGTAAATGAAAGAGAGGGAAAGAAACTGAGAAACAGAATTAGGGGAGAGGAGTCTTTGGATTGACCTATCTCCCCAGGTGCATTGTACTAAAATTTTACATCGCAAATAATAACAGTGATGCCTGTCATTTTTCCAAGGCTTACTATGTGATTAGCATTTCATGTGCATATCTCATTAATCCTAACAACAACATCATGAAGTTGTTCATCATCATTTTTGTTATCCCTATTTTGTAGATGAGGAAACTGAGGCATGGAGAGGCTCAGCAAATTGCCCGGAATCATGTGGCTAATAAGTGCCAGAGCCAACACTAGAATAATGAGTATTGGAAAATCATACTACTATTTCAGAAAACATGAAGACCATTCTAAAAGACTCTTCAGGGAGGACCAAGTTGACTTCCCCATTCTGGGCTTCAGTTTGCATTTCTGTAAAGTGAGGGGATTGTTCACGGATGATCTCTAAGATCCCTGTACAAGCTGCTATTGTTTAGTTCATTTTCTGTAGTGTTTTGGCTGCACACTCTGAGTCCAAGTTATTCTGGCTGCTTGTACCCTGAAGTTTGAGAACAAGTATACAAGGGTTTCTATTTGTAATAAAGTGAGGGTTAAACCATGTGGCTGCTGAGGCTGCGTAGTGAAAAGAACTCAGCTTTTCACTGATTCATCCTGCAATGGTCATGTGCCTCCCACGACCACCTTTCCAGGCCTCCTTCCTCTCTGTTATTTCTGCTTTAATGGATGTTGATATTACCATGTTCCTGCTTAAATGTCTTGGTACCTCTATTTTTCCTAGATGAAATGAGGTTTTAACAAGGCTTATGGGGTGATTCGTTGTCATTAAAATAACAAATGGATTGAAAACAGCCTTCTGTCTCTTTGGAATCCACCACCATTAGTGGACCATAATCCAGCTGGTGGCAGAACAACAGAGAGCCAGGAGGCTATCAAAGAATGGGGGAAAAGATGTAAAATTTCCTGGGATATGTCAGTAAGGATGGAAAACCTCAGAAGTTTCAGAAAATGAATTCAAATCCATGGCTAGATGGCCTGGCTTGCTTGAACAAATCCCTATAAATGTAAAGTGGAATTGGATTGGGGAGGTAGGATGCCCTGAAAAACATTTTAAGCTTTATGTTTCTGACGGTATCACTGGTTGAGAGGCTGGAAAAGTAATAGATGTTTATTCTTCTAAAACTCTAAACTGTGGAAACACATTGAGTAAGCATTTAGCATTTTAGAACTAGCAAGGTTTTCAGCATCAGAAAAAAGTTGCAAGTTAAATCAGAGCACGGTTATCCCCTAGGCAGGGATGCTAATCTGGTACTAGGAATTCTGTTTCAAGTCTGTGGAGCTCTCTAGGCAGGCAGGAATTTGGAATTTTGGGTCCAAGGGGGCTAGACTCCTCTGCCTAGAGCAGATCCTCTCCAAAGGAAGCAAGATCGTTATCAAAATAAGAGAACAATTCCACTTCCTGTTCCTGATCCTGCTTAAGAGAAAAACAATTTGGAGAGTGCAGTTGATACTATCATGAGAAAAATGATGTGTCTTTCAACCAACTGCCAATTGAGCCTTTTAAAATTAATGACTACAATAAAGATGTTGAATTCAGGTCAATTTAGGGAATTAACTAATGACAAAAACAGAGATCACAGGAAGTGATACAATCTTCAAACTGACAGGGGTTGAGATGGAGGTTACCCTTAGTAAGTTGCGTGCTACTTGGGTTAGCTACTCCTTTCAGAGTGAAAATAGAAAAGTGTCAAACTTTAGGAAGCTCAAAATTGAGAAGATGCAAACTGATTTCTTGCCCTCACTTTACCAGTGGCCAGTTGTGGGACCTGGACAAGTCTCTTTTTTTTTAGAGGCCTTAGTTTCTCCATCCGTAAAATGGGGAATTTGCCTGGCTCATCATTTAGGTTTCTTTCACTTCTTATATTCCATATTTTTAGACTCACTTCCATGTATGTTTGGCAGAAATAGGAGCAGTAATGCATTTTAGTTGGTACCTAGTTTTCAGACTGTTGGATCTTCCTTGACTAGTCAGGTTCATGGTATCTTCCTTATCCTCAAACTCTAGAATGTTTGTGGGGGATACTCTTTATTTGATACCTACCACTGTTTCAAATAGTGTTGTTAGCTCCTTGAAGGGCAAGAGTTGTACCTTACTTCATTTTACATCTTGAATGCTGAGCAGAGTAATTGTATGTAGTTGGTACCTACCACCATGCAATAGTCTCAGTGTTTGTGTCTCCTCCAAATTTATGTGTTGAAATGCTAGTCCCCAGTGTGATGGTTTTAGAAGGTGGGGCCCTTATAAAAGGGATTGGTGCACTTACAAAAAAGACTCTGGAGAGCTACCTCACTCTTCTGCCCCATGAGGATGAGAAGATAGCTGTCTACAAACCAGGAAGTTGGCCCTCACCAGATACCAGCTCTGCTGGTACTTTGACCTTGAACTCCCCAGTCTCCAGCATTGTGAGAAATAACTTTCTTTTGTTGATAAGCCACCTAGTCTATAGTGTTTTGTTTATAGCAGTCCAAATGGACTCTGACAGAAACTGGTACCGAGAAGTAGAGTTGGTGCTATAGCAAATACCTAAAAATGTAAAAGTAGCTTTGAAACAGGGTAATGGGTAGAGGTTGGAAAAGTTGTTTTTGTTGATACATAATAATTGTAAATATTTATGGAGTATATGTGATATTTTGATACAGGTATGCAATGCGTAACGATCAAATCAGGGTAATTGGGATATCTATCACCTCAGACATTTTTTTTTGTGTTGGAAATATTCTAAATATTCTTTTTTAGGTATTTGTGAAATATATAATAAATGATTGTTAGCTTTAGTCACCCCAGGTTTTGAGATATGCTAGAGAAAGCTGATACTGCCTTAAAGGGGCTGTCATGGGTGGTATGTGTAGAGCTGTGTAGACAGCCTCAGTCTTCCCAGAGAATACCCAGTCATCATGGACAGATTGTTGGTAGATATGTGGATGGTAAAGGCCATTCTCCTGAGATCTTAGATGGAAATGAGGAACATGTTATTGAACAATAGAGAACAATTAATCTTTGTCATAAAGTGGCAAAAAACTGGGTTGAATTGATTTCATGAGCTGGTATTTTGTGGGAGGTAGAAGCTGTGAGGAATGAAATTGGATATTTAGCTGTAGCAATTTTTAAGTGAAGTGTTGAAAGTACTGCTGGGCTCCTCTGTACTGCTTATATTAAAATGCAAGAAGAGAGGAATAGCTTAAATATGGAATTATTAATAAAAAGGAAGGAAAACATAAGGATTTGGAAAATTATTAGTCTATCCATATCGCAAAAAATGAAAACCCTAAGGCCAACTCACTGTTTGATAAAGAGATTAGTATAGATCAGACATCTCAGCAGAAGCCAGGAGTTATTCTCCAAGAAAATGGGAGAATGACCCCCAAAGGCAACTCGGAGATCATCAAATCTTTTCCCATTGAATGCCCAGGGTGCAAGGACCCAGGGTGAAGACTGGTTTCAAAGGAAGGGCTGTCTGTGCCTATAGGACCTTGGCACATGCTGCCTGGCACTGCCTTACATCACAGGCCCCACTTTCCACACTCTAGTATTGTGCTCTTTGGCTACCCCAGGTGCAGTTCCAGCAGGCCCCAGTGTGGCATGGGCCATGGTGTCTGTCTCTGTGGAGGACACAGGCAGCAACCTTCAGCGGGGTCCACATGGCTCTGGTGTATAGAGTGCACATGCCCGGGGGAATGGCTACCTCCAGCTATGTTTCAGAGAATGGTGCTGCCCAGAGCTGCGGGCTTGTGACCCCAGCCTGGGAAAACTGCAGGGCTGGGGTCCAGGCAGAGGGTCACCTTGGGGCCATTTTGCTGAACTGGGGGGGTGACAATTGCCACCCCAGTGGGCCTGGAGCGCAGAGCATCAAGCCAAAGAGGGTTGTCCTTACCCTTAAGATCTTATGGAATTTGCTGTGTAGCTTGAACTTACTTGGGATGTGTTACCCTTCTTTCTTTCCTATTTTTCTTTTTCAGAATGAAGATGTCTATCCTATGCCTGTCCCACCATTGTATTTGGAAGCATATAATTTGTTTGTTTTTTGACAGAGTCGCAGATGGTGGGAGATTTGCCTGAAGGTGAATTGTAACTTGAGTCTTACCCATGTCTGATTTAAATGATATTTAGATGAAACCTTGGAGTTTAGACTTCAGAGTTGATGCTGGAACAGATTAGGACTTTTGGGGCTACCAGGATGTAATGAATGTATTTTTCATGAGCAAACATGAATTTCGAGGGGCCAGGGACAGAAGGATGTAGGCTGAGTATTTGTGTCTCCCCTAAATTCATATGTTGAAATCCTAACCCCCGATGTGATGATATTAGGAGATGGGGCCTTTGGTGGGTGATTAGGTCATTAGTGTAGAGCCCTAATGAATGAGATTAGTGCATTTATAAAAGAGACTCTGGAAAGCTCCCTCACTCTTCTGCCGTGTGAAGACACAGCAAGAAGACAGTTGACTATGAGGCAAAAAGTGGGCCCTCAACATCGAATCTGCTGGCACCTTGATCTTGGACTTCCCAGCCTCCAAAATTGTGAGAAATGAATCTCTGTTGCTGATAAGCTATCCGGTCTATGGTATTCTATTATAGCAGCTGGAATGGACTAAAACATACCACCACTGCCCATATCGACAACAATTAGTAGTAACAATAGTATAAACTGTAATAGTTAGCATTTATTTAGTGCTTACCATGTGGTAGGCATTGCGGAATCCATTTCACATGCATCGTCTTATTTTGCCCTCCTGAGATGACAAACAGATTAAGCAACTCACCCAAGGTCTGTAAGTGGCAGAGCCAGGATTCGACATGTAACCCAGATCTGTATGTCTCCAGAACCATAATCTTACCCACCACAGTGTGCTCTCTTCCTCTGAAATTTCTTAAATAGCTAATTATAAATCATTCTTAATACTTCCTGTTACAAATATTAAAGGCTCTTGACTATCAATTTTATGGTTTCTTTTTTCTTTGGTGGTACTACAAAGACATTTCAAGTTGGAGATGGTAATACTAGATGTATTCCAAAAGGAAATGTTTAGCATGTTTATCATCAGTCCTTAGTTGTGAGTGGAAAAACTTAAACTACATTAAGGAAATGAATTGATTGGCTCATGTTACAGAACAATCTAGGAGAGAGCTAGCCTCAGGCAAGGCTGTATCCAGGCAACTTAGTCATGACATTTCTGGCTTTATAGTTTCATCTCTTGGTTCTGCTTTTCTTGCTTCCCCTGCCTCCCCCAGCAGGTTCTATCCCTGTGGTAGACAGTATTGCTCCAAGAGTTCCAGATTTTCAGAGTCCATATGATTCATGATTCTGGAAGAAGAGAAATGTCTTTCCTGATAATCTGGCAATAATCCTAGGGGGAACATCAACTGACTTGATGTGGGGCACATGGCCATCTCTGAACCAATCAGTGTGTCCAGAGAGGATGAAGCATTCTGATTGGTACAGCCTATGCTATACCTGTAACTCAGGAAGCCACAGTAAGTCTACATGAGCCTTGACCAGACTGCATGAGCTGAGCAAGAAGACAATAATGGGGAGAGGTGATTCTCCAAATAAAAGAATAATGTACATAAATATCAGAGACCCACTATAAAGTGACTTTTTCATTGTTTTAACAAATGGTGTCTTTTGTAGTGTATTGAAAAGAGCAGAGGGCTGTTGTAAAGGGCATCTTGAGTCATTTTTGGACTCTGACTAGCTGTGGAGCCTTAGACGAATCATTTGTCCTCTTTGGTTTTAGTTCATTCATGTGTAAAAATGAGAAGTAGAATGATCTGCTCTTTTTGAGCCTCTCCAACTCCAGCATTCTAAGTGCTAGTGATCATTATCATATTCTCTGAATAGCAACAAAAGTCAGTGGCTGGTTTTCAATATAGATTGATTTCATGCTTTCTTTAAAAAGCCTAGTTAGTATCTATAGCAAATTAATGCATTCCTCTCAATTCTGACATCTGTTAATGTAAAGCATATCATTGAAGACATTCAATCTACCATGGTGATCTAGTCTATCAAAATGGTGCAAGAGGTGTGTTCTTAGTTTTCTGTACATTCATAATAACTTTTTTGTGTAGTTATGTGAATTCTACAGAGATAGCATTCATGTCTAGCTGGCTTAATGCTGAAACCCCCAGGGCCTAGCTTAGTTCTAGATATAAAGTAGATGCTTAGAAAATATTTACTGAAAGATTTTAAAAAAATGGAAAAAAGCTATATAGTTTCTTAAAACTTACATGTCATAGAGCCTTCTTGAGTATAAGTGACTGTCTATAACCAAAACAAATGTTTTAGATAAAAATAAAACAAATAGAAAATGACAGCAATGGGGTTTGAACCTAGTCAAAACAATATACAATTCAAGAATTCTTTGTAGCTACATCATGTTGCCTCTCAAGGGACCTCAAACATCAAAGTCCAATTCCATCTGGCTCTGATAATTGATGGTTTCCTTTCTAATGCCCCTAATTCTGCTATTCAGAAGCAAATGGAAAATTACCACATCTTTATACCTTGTTTCTATCTAGTTTTAGGGTATTTTCTTATATAGAGTAACTTTTTTGACCTCTTATTACCATAATCGTGTTGACCCATTTTTTTCTGGGTCGAAGGGAGAGCTTGGATCCTATTATCCTTTAAATATACATAAGATTTTTTCTTTATATGCAGAATGCACTAAAATAGCATGGCTAGGTTACTGCTTAAAAATATGGCTTTCTCCATGTCAATTTCTTAATCAAGAACAAAGTCTTCAATTTGTGTTTTTAGATCCTCCAGTTTTGGTCTCAACTCATCTATCACATTTTATTTTCCACTACTCTAAGAGCCAGTGGTCCAGGTGGGCCAGTCATTTTAACTATCATCTGTCATGTTTACTGTTCATCTGTACCGTACTCATAAAATCTCCTTGCTTTGACTCTCTCTATCCACCAAGCCAAGGCTTTTCCATTATCAAGAGCTTTGATTAAAATCCATATTACCCATGGAGATTTGTCAAATTGTAACCTAGATAAATTTCCCTTATTTAAGCTTTTATGTCATGCATGGATCGAAACCAACACTTCCAAGTTACTCTGAAGAACACAAGTTTGGACAAAAGGGTTCAAGGGTCAAAGTGGTTTGGGAAATTTTAGCATCCTTGGAAAACAATTTGGAAAATTGCCCTATGAGTTTCTTGAGGGCAGAGAGTAAGTACAGTAAGTCTTTATACCCTCAGTGCTAATATAGTGCTTGCCAAATAGTAGGCATTCAATAAATGTAGAATACATTAATGATTGCTGAAAAATTTAGCCTTTTATTATGTGCTAGATTATGTTACTTTCTTTTAAGTTTGATATTTAAAATTTTATTTCACCAGGGGAGGTGGAAATATTCGTAAGAACAGCATTTATGTCTTGTGTGGTGTTGGTATTTTTCATCACATTTAGTGCAGGACTTGTCATCTGGATGCTAATGAATAAGAAACTTCTGTTGCTCTAACTTGATCACTGAAACCACTATGTACGTAGGCATAGTGTAATCAATATTATTTTGACAGTTGGAATATGGCATAACAGTTTGATTACTATTCTGTCTTCCAGGATTCACTCTCAAGCAGCTATTCGAATACTGCATTTGGCTAAATATGTGGTGGTTCTTTCTCTGACTTATTGGAATGAGTGTGTTCATTCTGTTTCTTCTCAGACAAGGCTTGGGTATCTGTGACAAATGTGAGAAAAATTGTGCATTAATAGGCCTTTCAACTTAGCTTTGTATAAACCACTGGATGTCTTTATATCTCTAAAAACATTCTGTAGGAAGGATTTATAAGTCAGAAGTTAAAGTTTCTAAGGCAGGAACTCGATAATTTGAAACAATACCCAGGCATCTGATCAATGACTTGCAGATACGCTGACGATGCTAGGAATTTTTGACAGAGAGGTTTCTCTAACATTGCCTTACCACTGCTGTCGTTCCTTAAGATGATACCCTTTTGAACTGGAAGCAGATAGTTTTCTACAAGAATTCCTACATTGAAGGTTGGTTTTCTTAGAGTCATTTTCCTCTGAATGTGGGCTGTAGCTTCAGAATATTATGCCATATATTTTAGTTTGATTTTTCTGGTCCATGATTAGCTACTTGTTAGAATTGGTTTCAGAAATGAGTTTCAAGAAATTCTAATTATTATCATCTAATATTATCTAATAATTCTCAAAACTAATAAGTTTCAGTAAATTTATAAAATTATCATAAATTTATATTATTACATGGTCTTAGGAACTTCAGGAAGATGGGGCATTTTTAAGTAAATCAGGTAAGTATTAATAACTGTCATTACCAAAGCATAGAGAACTTAAAAGAAGAGGACAGTTTCCAGAAGGTGGAAATGGTCTCTTTTCCAAGATTAACTAGGCAAGTTCTCCAGCTTTCTCTCTACAGAATAGAAAGCACAGGTGTTATCTCACATAATAGGCTGACCATCCTGTAATAATTGCCTTTTTTAGGCTTCTTGTGTACATATTTTCTTTTCTTCTGCATGGGAAAACTTTATAGCTTTCCTTCAAGCAATTCTTATGAAGGGGCTCAGATGCAGATATCTCAGTTTTCATCCCAAAGGACAATCAAAACTGGTGCACATACATTTCACCCTGGTAGGCATCAAAGACTCCTTTCTTCTGCAGTGGAATCCTTCCCAGTTTACATCCCTGGCACCTCCCCGAATTCCCCATTTTTACTTTTTAACTAAACGTTCAAGCTTTTGTAACATACTAGTTACAACACAAAATGTTAGTTGGAAGCTCTCTAAGACTTTGAGGCTGCACATGCATCTGACAGCAAGGGTTATAGATGGTTGATAATAAAATTGCTAAGGTATGTTTATATTTTTAAAAATAGGCAGTATTTCTTTTCATCTAGAAGTGTCAGTGGTTCCATTTCATTGTGGCTTTTTGAGGGATTTGACCCTTCACCACCACACAGAGATGTGTCTGAGGACAAGCAGTATGGTTTCTGTTTAACATTGTGAGTCTCTTCCCTCCCTTTTGCAAACACACTCAATATTTTTGGCAAGCCTGCTTCACTGCAAGGAAAAGCATACCTGGAGACAATAGACCAGCCTCACTGGGAGCTCTTGGCTTCTGATGACATAAAATTAGTAAAAGTAGAACCATGGACAGCAGCTATTGCCATAATACAATGGTGGTTAATTTTGTTGGCCTGTTGAATTTCTTGCAGAGGGTAAGCAGGCATGGAACTTCACACGTGTAATTTCAAGCAGTCATATTACAGGTTATTTGTGTGTAAGTGCCTGTGTGTGCACATGCACACACTAGAAAGGGAGGGAAAGTGAGAATGTGGGCTATCCTGTGTAAGACAGCTCCCCCTGAATCCTTGTGTATCTGATGATGGTAGCAACATTTGAATAGAACATTAAAATTAAACAGTATTTTCACCTACATTATCACATTTGTTCCTAATACAAGCTTTGCATTCAGGATACATCAGTATAATGCCCATACACCTTCATATGATTTAAGAGGCCCTTCTGCTCTGCCCCTATTTACCTCATCAGAATTTCTTACTTACTAAACTCCTCTTACTTGCTAAATCACAAACCATTTCTTGACTTTGAGTCTTTGGATGTCCTTTCTGCCAAAACTTCTTTTTTGGCTAACTCCTTTCAAGAAGCCTGTCCTCATGCCTATTAGATAAGGAGTCCCTCTTATGTGTGTGTTCAGCACCCTATACATCATCTAGTACTATATAGCAGCTTCATGCTATATTGCAGTTGTCTGCTTATTTATCTTCCTCACCATACTGAAACTTTTTGAGGACAGGAATAATATTCATCTCTATAGTTCTAGTGCCTGGCACACACCTATCAAGTATAATCATTTCTTGAATTCTTTTGTTGGGTTAGGTAGGGCAGCTATCATTACTACCATCTTACAGGTAAGTGAATGAAAGCTCAAAAAGGGTGGAAAGTCCAACCAATGGAGACATAGCTAGAATGAAACTAACATATCTAGAACATAAACAGCAACAATGGCAATACTACTACAACTACTGGTGATAATGGTGATGACATATTTTATTTTTTAAGTACCATGAACCAGATACCACACATTAACTCATTAAAATCTCGGATCAACTGTTTAATACAGGTGCTGTTAACTGTGTTTTTATCAATGAGGGATCTAAGTCTCAGAGAGGTTCATTAGCTTATCCGAAGCCGCAGAGCTTGATAGAAGAGTCTGTAATTCTAATACTTGTCCTCCATCCCCTCTCCTTGCTGTTTCTCATGTACTTTGATTAAATGTTCAGGTTTTCTTTCAGTGTGTTATATCAAATAGCATCCAATTATTAAAATAATAATATACCAAATTAATCAATTGTTTGCTTGCAAGTTGTTAAATACTGGTTTGACTAGCTGCATTTTAATAAATTGATACATCAAGTCCAAATTAATCCTATCTCGACTATTATCAATGCTGTACACTCTCATTATATCCTTTCTCACTCCTTATTCTGGACTCCAAGCAACTTACCAACATTTAAATTTGTGGGCACAGGTGATAAGAACCCTAGAATGTATAGGGAAAAGTCTCAAATGTTAACTCCAGCATTGAGGTATATGTAGGGATGTTCCTTCCTCATGCCCCTTGATATATATCACAGATGCAAAATGTTGATCTGGATGGTCTGGCAATTTATGTACTGTGGTGGATTTATATTCTGATGAGCTGTATACAGAATTGGTTAGAATTGACAGGTACAACCCCTCCCTCCCTCTTTGCTCCCCAGCCCTTGGCAGCCACCACTCACAAAATCCTAATGAAACAGTGTCCTGGTAAATTCAGAATGTGTAGCTTCTTCCCTTGTCCCATCAGATTAGGAGCTCCTTACAGATAGGGAGCACTCATAATTTGTCATTTTATCCAAAGCTGGAGGCATGCACTTGAGCTCAGTATATGTGTGTTAAATAAATGGGTGGTTTTGGCATTGGCTGGACAAATCAGCCTCTCTTCCTACAGCATTTTTCCTTTCCACTTCAGTTATGTGGAATAGTCAGTGTGTGTAGATATTCTTCCTCCAGCCTGAAGCATCATACCTCTTTTAGATGTATCATCTCCTTTTATGGCATCTTAGATGGTGTTCCAAGACTGTTATATAACTACCTGGAAACATCAATATCTCATTTCTAAATAATGGAGTGGCACTTCTTGAAGGTGTCCCAACTGCCTTACAAAGTCACCATCAGGTTGGCATGACAACTTCTTATTGTTTATATTACCATATATCTTGCTTTATATACAAACTCTAGTTATTTTAAACAGCTTTGGTGAGGTATAATTGACATGCATACTGCACATATTTAAAATGCACAGTTTGATAAGTTTTGACACATATATAAACTGGTGAGTCTATGGGTTTATCCATATGCAGTCAAGATGGCGAACAAATCTATCACTTCCCAAAGTTTCCTTGTTCTCCTTTGTAATAACCCCCTCTCAGCCTTTCCTACCCCTTCCCCCATTCCTGGTTAACCACTGATCTGCTTCCTGTCACTGTAAATTATTTTGCATTTTCTTGAGTTTTATACAAATGGAGTCTTTGGCTTCTGTTACTCAGTGTAATTTATTTTGACATTCATCCATACCATTGTGTGGATTAATAGTTAATTCACTTTTATTGCCAAGTAGTATGCTATTGTATAGATATACCACAATTTGTTTTATTTACTTATTGTTGGACTTTTGGTTTGTTTCTAGTTTTTTGACTATTTTGAATAAAGTGGCTGTGAAGATATGAATGTATGTTTCCATTTCTTTTGAGTAAATACCTAGGAATAGAAGAGCTAGATCGTATGGTAGGTGTTAGGTTTGAACTGTACCCCTCAAAAATGATATGTCAAAGTTCTAATCCCAGGTACCTCAGAATGTGATCTATTTTGGAAACAGGGTCTTCATAGTGGTAATCGAGTTAAAAGGAAGTCATTAGGTTGGGCTCTAAATCAATATGACTAGTACCCTTATAAAAAATGGGGAATTTGGACACTAACATGCACACAAGAAAGATGGCATGTGAAGACAGAGGCAGAGATTGAGGTGATGCTCCTACAAGCCAGCAAGGAACATGAGAGATTGCCAGCAAACCACTGAAAGCCAGGGGAGAGGCCTGGGACAGACCCTCCCTCATAGCCCTTAGAAGGAACCAACCTGGGCTTCTATCCTCCAAAACGGTGAGCCAATAAATTTCTAGTGTTTAAGCCACCAGATTGTGGTGCTTTATTATAGCAGCCCTAGCAAACTAATACATTAAGTGCACACCTAATGTTTAAAAAAGCACCCAACTCTTTTCCAGAGTGCTTATGCCATTTTACATTCTTAGGGGCAGTCTGTAAGAGTTAATTTCCGTTTCCCTAATAACTAGTAACGTCAAACATCTTTTCATGTGCATATCTGCCATCCATATATTTTCTTTGATGAAGTAACCGTTCAAATCCTTTACCCATTTTTAATTGGGTTGTTTGCTTGCTTATTACTGCCTATGAAAGTTCTTTTTATTCTCTACATAGAAGTCCTTTATCAGATATGTGACTTGAAAAAACTTTTCTCCCAGTCTGATTTTTATCTTTTTATTTTCATAACAGTGTATTCTGAAGAGCAGAGGTTGCAAATTTTGATCACCTCCAGTTTATCAATTTGTTCTTTTATAGCTCATACTTTTTAGTGCCATAACTAAAAAATCTTTGCCTAACCCAAGGCCACAAATACCTTCACCCATATTTTCTTTTAGAAGTTTTCTAGAGTCTATACTTTTTATATTAAATTTAGGTACAAAATTCATTTTGAGTTAATTTTTATATGTGGTGTCAAGTATGGATTGGGCTTCTTTTCTTTCCTTTTTTTTTTCTATTGACACCCAATTGTTACCCAATTGTTAAAGTGCTGCTTTTTGAAAAGACTTTTTTTTTTCCATTGAATTGTCTTTGGACCGTTGTCAAAATCAATTTATCATATATGTATGGGTCTATTTCTTGATTCACTATTTGTGTTCCATTGATGTTTTTGTCTGTCTTTATGGCAATACCTCACTATCTTGATTACTATAGCTCAGTGGCTCTGAACTTGGTGTGCTTTTGTTCCCCAGGGGGCATTTGGCAATGACAACTGGAGAAAGGGGTATTACTTGTATCTACTAGGTAGAGGTCATGAATGCTGCTACACAGGCTACAATACACAGAACAGCCCCCCTCCAACAAAGAATTTCAGTAGTGCTCAAATTTCGATAGTGCTGGGATTGAGAAAACATCCATAGCTTTATAGTGCGTCTTGAAATCAGGTAGTGTGAGTCTTCCAACTTTGTTCTTATTTTTCAAAGTGGATTTGACTGTTCTAGGTCTTTTGATTCTCCATATAAATTTTAGAATCAGCTTGTCAGTTCTTCCAAAAATCCTTCAGAGATTTTGTTTGGGATTGTGTTACATGTATATATCAATTTGGGACGTGGTATCTTAATAATATTTATTGTTCCCATCTATAAGCACTGTATAGCTCTACATTTATTTAGGTTATTTTAATTTCTCTTGGCAAGGTTTTATAGTTTTTCAGTATACAGGTCTTATATATCTTTTATATTTATCCCTAAGTAGCTCACTTTTTTGCTGCTATTATAAATGATACTGTTTTTAAATTAATGAGATTTTAAAGAAGAGACAGTTTTTTTTAAAAAAATATATATGAGCTTGGAGAGCTAACTAGTCAGCACAGAACATGGTCTATTGGGTTTTGTAATTTTGGCCTCCAATATAACTATATTAAGATTCACGGGATTCCAAGTGATAGTGACCTAAGTTCTTGGAGATTGGGGAAAAGGTGATACCTTATCAATTCAAAGAAAGAGCTGCAGACCAGGGCTTGGAGCTCAGAGCCTGATGGCATTTAGATTTACTGTCCCTTAGGATCCTAAATTTTCTCCAAGGCATAGCTTCTGTCCTCATCTTCTTCCATGCTGAAGGAGACAGCCCTGTGCAGATGCAGGGCCACATCCTCCCCCTCTGTGGATAGAGAGGAAAGGAGATTCTTCTTAGCCAGCTGCTTTAGAAGACCCCTGGGAAATGTCCTGAAGGGTTAGGGTCATAAATACAGCCCTGGACCAAATGCTGTGGCCAACGCATGTGGTACGACATTGGCTGTATAAAGACCACATTTTAACTTTGGGGTCAGAATTTTAGGGTTTCTTGATAGAACAGGGTGGTGGGGAACTAGAGCAGAACTTCTGGACAAAGGCAGAAGCCATCACAACCAGCAACAGAATCTCCTCAGATGTAGGTGTGCTCGGGAATCAAAAGACAAGCGCCTTCGTGGGTCTCACGCTCTCCTGGAAGTGGTGTCCTTCATTAACAGATGTTCACTCGACATTCTCAGTGGTCCTGTGTGTGTCATTTCTGCTGTCATGGACTGAGAGCCTATTTGGAAAGCACTTACTTCCTCATGTCTCTCTCTTTCCTTTCCTCCATACAAACTGCACATTTTGTTTTACCCCCTTGGCTTCCAAACCCAGAACACCTAAAAAGGAGGTTGGGAGGGCCACATCTGAAAAAGATAAACGTGAGTTATAGCAAGGAGACCGCTGTTAAAATGACAAGAAGTGGCGAGGGAGTCATCCTTTGGTTTATGGTGATCGCCATTCCCGAGGAGCATATTTCACTTCTCTAAGCTTTGGGTTTCCCTTCTGCCATTTGGGAATAACATCCTTTGCGCAGCTTATTTCTACTGAGGTCCCTGTCTTTATTAGGTTTGAAGTTTAAAACAGAACTAAATTCTGATGTGGCCAGGCATGGTGGCTCATGACTGTAATCCCAGCACTTTGGGATACTCAGGCGGGAGGATCACTTGAGGCCAGGAGTTCGTGGGAAACATAATGAGATTCCATCTCTACAAAAAAAAAAAAAAAAAAAAAGAAGAAAGAAAGAAAAATTAGCTCAGTATGGAGGTGTACACCTGTGGTCCTGGCTATTCAGGAGGCTGAGGTGGGGTTCAAGGTTGCAGTGAGCTATGATTGTGCCACTGTACTCCAGTCTGGGTGACAGAGCGAGACCCTGTCTCAAAAAAAAAATAATGTAAAATAAAACTAAACTAAATTCTGATGTTGGCAGTTAGAAACCACCTTCGTCCTTTCTCTCCTCCCTGCCCCCTTTCTATGGCATCAAATTAACTTTAGGTCAGGAAGATCTCTAGGGTGGATCAAAGAGGTATTTTCTGACAAGCCCAGCTTTTGCAGCCATGAGTGAGCATGGGAGGGCTAGAGTGTGGGAGTTTTGCTTCTCTTCCTTGTGGGAATAACTATTTCTACACTTATGTAAGAGATTCAGGCTGGCATTCTGTGTGTCCTCAACTAAAGAATCATTCCTCGAATGGTGATTACGGTGAATAAAGATTCACTTTTAGAGAGGTAAGAGTGAGTATCTGTTATTCTGTAATCTTTTCCCATATTTTACTTCTCTAAGCCCCCTCTAGGCCCTAATAGTAGCAAAGGTGAAGGAGAGAAAAAAATCATAGCACAATCATCATCATTATGGCCCTATATTAAGAACCTAGCATGTGCTAGATCTAGTCTAAGGACTTTACCTTGTTGCTTCATTTATTCCTCACAACAAATACATGAAGCAATATTTTTCCTCATTTTCCAGATGAGGACAACTAAGATCTAAAGAGATTAAATAACATGTCATGGTTACATAGCTAGTTGTTGCTGGAGGTAGCATTTGAACCTAGGTCTGGCTCACCCCAAAGCCTCTTAACCACCATGGCATCCTGCCTCTTCGGTATCTCAGTTCACTGAGAAGGGCTTTTAGAGATCATGTAGTATTCCCTGGTTTCCATCAACGCCTAATTATGGAGAAATGAGCTGACTCTTAAATTGTGTAGTTTAGTTTACCTTTAGTTGAATGAGTTAGCTTTTAAGGTAAGAGAAATGAAACAAAAAGTCTCTGGGTAATGTGTAAAAATGGGGATTCCTGGGATTTACCCAGAAAGCTGTTGTTGGTAATGGTGGTGGGGAGGTGTTAGAAATCTGGACATTTATTTACTCCTTAATACTCCAGGTTACAGATGATTCTTGGACCACACTTTGAGAAAAGCAAAATTAGCCTGTTATGATTATATGGTCATGGCTTTGAATTCATTCTCTGTAGAGCCCAATTTGCATTAGGTTTGCCTTTAAAACCTGTGTGTGTGTGTGTGTGTGTGTGTGTGTGTGTGTGTGTGTATGTGTGTGTATTTAAGGTGAAGGGATGGAAAGAGAAGGAAAACCATAGAAAGATAGGTTATTAGGAGAAAGCGATGTGTTCTTAGGGAGGACTGAGGAATCGGCTGTATGTTTTTCTTTCAGGCCAAGTATTCAACATGCATCCTATGTGTGCATAGCTTCTTGCCTCAAACAGTCTCAAAAGCCCTGCCCAGCACCGGTCAATTCTGGGCCATAGACTGCAGTTCAGCTTTGTCCGGTCTCCCCCAGTATTCGTTTTTATCACTAGGAAGATGAAATAATGGAACCATGCAAAACGATTATCACTCTCACCAAAACAAAATAATACAAGATCCCCAAATTAAAAAAAAAAAAAAAACAGCACAGAATGCCTTTCTAAAGGGGAATAGGCTAATGCTCTCCAGCCCGAAGCACAGGAAGCCTCCACTGTTCTCCATCTCCCCTGCAGATACCCTGCCATAGCTGCTTGGCCTCCCTCTTTCATGCTTCATTGAAAACCGCACTGATGTTTTTACAAATGAAGAACTAAAACCTCCTTGTGTTAGAGTCTTCATCTACAGTGTCAGCCCCAGGAAGACACGAATTTTGTTTGCTTTTCTCCTTGGTGCCTAGAATGGTGCTTGATACACAGTAGATGCTCAACAAGTTGTTGAATGATTGACGGAATGAATGTCTAAATGAACTCCCCTTTGGCTTTTGTCTTACTTAGAATAAAATCCAAATTTCTTAACACGGCCTACAAGGCCCTTTCTACCTTTCAGCTTCATCTGCAGCTCTCCTGTGCTTGCCTTGGGCTAGTCGCCTTTCGGTTCTTTGTATGCATCAAAGCCTTTCTGCCTCTGGGGTCTCTCTGCTGCTGTTCCATCTGTGTGGGGTTCCCTGCTCTTCACTCATGCCTGGGAGGCACGTCCTCCTCATTCAGGTGTCAGCTTGATGGTCACTCCGCAGAAAGGCCTTCCTTGCCTTCTCTCCCCCGTCTAAATGAGATTCTCCCATGTTTTCCTCATAGCATTTTCTTCTGCTTTTTTGGCTCTGAACGCAATCTGTATTTATTTCTACGTTTATTTGATTCTTCACCAGGTCATCGTCCATCTCTCCCACTGGACAGTAGGCTGTGTTGCCTATTTCATTGCCTTGTGTACACTCGGGGCCTAGCAGAGGACCAGGCACAGAGAAGACCCTGAATACATAAGTATTTGTTGAGTAAACAGTCACGTTTTAGCTGTGGAACATTCCAACTAAATAATTTAAGTCATGGAGAGGAATACTGGTCTCCTGCATCCACGAAAAGGAAGCCAAACGCTGGCTAACCCAGATTCACTAAAAAGAACAGGGCGAGCCTGTCATTGTGTGAGGATGTCAGAAATGATGGAGTTGGTGCAGACGTGACAACTGACCTGTCCTGCTGGTAATTAGTAGCCCGAGGCTAAGCTAGTAGCGAGAGTGGGCGGGAAGCAATACTTAACCACCCAATTAAAAGGCAGTAGGAACTTAAATTTAGAAGCTGTCCGTGGCCATGCCATAGAAACCACACTGAGGGGGACAGTTGGTTGCACAGCTCTCGCTCTGAGGCCATTCTTGTATGTCAGAGAGATAATTAAAGACACTGTGACTCTGCACATTTGAAAATTATGTCCAGTGGCCCTTTTGTCCTGAGTAGACAAGAACACAATGAGTTAAGGTCCGGGCCACTGCCCGGGTGATTCCAGGTCAGAAAGTATTTCACCCCCTCCTGTTTAAAAGAGAGGAAGGCATTTTTATTGATGCCAGAAAGCAAGAGGCATGGGGTGGAGCAGAATGTACTCTGAGTAGTGGACTCTCTGCTCGAGGACCCACTCATCCGTTAAAAGCCTTCATGACCTTGGGCAAGACCCTCAGCTTTCTTGTGCGTGGAGGGAGTTAGGACTCTTTTGTTTGTAAGTGACTAAAGATTTGCCATAAGTTTTTAGGCAGAGAGAGTCTTAATTGGCTCATGTAACTGAGCAGTGCCAACAGCAGAAGGTGCTTCTGGCCCGGCTGGATACAGGAATGTAAACAATTCACCTGGATTCGATTTCTCTTTCCTGTCTCTTGGCCACATTCTCTTTGTTGGCCCTAATCACATGCCAGTTTTCCCCTTATGATAAGATGGCTTTGGTAGCTCTGGCCTGAGTCTTTTCCATAGTCATTTTCCTGCAAGTCCTGTGCATATTCTGAAATTCACTCTCATTGGACCAACAGGTCACTGTGGCTGGGGTCCACTCATGCTGGGGAGAAAGTCCTCTAACCTGACCTAAGAGATGCTAAAAATCACTTGGCTTATGGCTCCTGTTTTTTCATAGCTTTGACAGCATGCCCCAGGAGGTCAACTGCTTCCGCTGGCGTGCCTGACACTCCCTCTCCAAGATGCAGTGGGAAGGGGCCAGAAGCCAAACAGGATGAATCCAGATGGGGCTTGTTGCATTTCTCTACTCTCAGAATTTACTGTATTCCAACAGCAGGTGGTCTCTGTGATTTTCCACCATGTCACACATGACGGATGAAATTCACATGGCAATGGGATTGGAGTTGGGCAGACCTGGGTTCAAATCATAGCTCCCTCAGTTAGTTGCTATAGAACCCTAGACAAATCACCTCTTAGCTTTGTTTTCCTATGTAGTAAAAGAAAATAATGCTAGTACCTACTTTACTGTGTTGTTATGAGGATTAAGTGACTTCCTTTGGAAAAGTGTTATACACATATAGCAAACACACACAATACATTTGTTTTTCATTTATTGTGTTTGCATATATAAGTCTATACCTTTCTCTTCTATTCAAGAAAACCTGTAAGAATGCAATTACAGGAATAATCTTGGATGTGCTCTCTTTAACGATTGTCTGTCTCTTTGTATCAGTCACAGTTTTCTGGTGACACACCCCTCATTTGCTTCATGTCACGATATCTGTCACAATAGCACCTTTATCTCATGTTTATTGTATAGGCTGAAATCTTCCCCATTGAACTATAAGCTTTATTGTGAAACAGGACCATGCTCTTTCATCTGCCAGTGTGTCCAGTGTCTTGCACTGATGAATGAATTCGTGATTAAACTCCAAGTATATTAAAACTTGCACAAGGGCAAGAACCACATAAAATATATTTTGGTCATCCTTAGCTACTCCAACACAATGCAAGAGTTATTATTTACTAGAACAAAGAGGGTACTCGATACATGATTGTGTAATTTATGTCTATTTTAGCATTTCTATCATTATAGATTTCATTCTATTAACATTTTTAGAAGTTCATATACAAATGTGGAATGGCTATGGCTCTTTTCTTTGTCACATTAATTATCAGAAGAATGTATTCAGAGTACTAACTTGTATACCTTCTGCAAGTACCCAGCCAGCAGGGGAGAAGAAGGGGGGGTCTGGCGCAGAGTTTATAGATTCTCTTAGCCACTGTCTACTCTTCTTGTGTTACTCCAAATAAAATGTTACATAATAATATAGAGGAAATGACCACACAATTATAATACTGGGTTATACTGTTTAAAGCTCTCCCATACACATTATATCTTTTCTCACAGTTTCTTGGAAGTTTTTGCCTTGGTATATAAGAGATGCTCTTCCTTTGGTGAGTCCAATGTCTGATTAGATTATATTATTCCTCATCTAGCAAGAAACAGCCTCATTAATAGCATCTAGTTCATTTTCAAAGCAAGTCATGGAGTAATTGTGGTAAGAGCTAAAGACATTTATAAGTAACTTGGATGGACAGTCCACTTCCTTTCTCAGAAGCCTGAAAAATAAATCTCCTGTTTATTTCTAGGGGACTTAGTTACAGGATGTGTTTATTGTATCTTCTTTCCCTCTAACCTTCTTTCCCATCTAACAAAGTGAGATGTGACCTGTATCTCTTGACTCATAAGAAGTTCTTATAGTACATTTTATGTAATAAAAATATATTACTTTTGTAGTCAGAAAATTCCCTACAAGTAAACGTTATCCAAAGGCTGTCCTGAAAGTATCCAGACATTCTTAATATAATGAGAATGGTTACATGGCTGGATACTTTGTGTATATGTTTCTTGGCACGTGAATGGAGTGGGGACATATGTTGCTTCTGCCTATTCAGTGTTCTTCCCTTTGGGGAACTACTTCTCCATGGCTCCTTGCAGTTCTGCTGAGGATGTTGAATATGGTCCCTGCCCCAGCCTGGGGTGGGGTGGGCAGTGGGCAGGCAATGAGCCAACACTGATCACTCAGGTTCTCTCTCCCAGGGATTGGAATCTTGGGGCAACGTTGCTAGCAGTGGACTTCAGTTCCTGGTTAATTGGCTCTTCCTTCCAGTCTACGAGAAGCCCCAGATCCTCTTGTTAAATTTTACTTTCTCCCTTAGGTCAAGTCAGTGTTAGTTCTTGTTGATGGCATAGAAAGAACTTTAACTGATACAAATGGTACTCTGAAACCTACACTAAAGTGTAGATGACTGTTGGTCCTTCTCTACTTCTCCAGGAGGATTTATTCTGAAGCCAATATATTTCTACATGGAAAAGTTTTCAATGATGAAAGAGAATCCATTTCTGATTGGAGTAGTTGTTGAAGAACTTCATCTTAAGTCATAATATTCAGCTTATTTCAGTCGAGACTGATTCTGGGAGGAGAAGAACTTAAGACCAATGAATGATTAGTGAGTGTAGGAGATGACCAATCTCTTGATCTTTGATCTGTGTATTCTGAGGCTGTGTTTATGGTTAAAACACTGCTAAGATTGTGTCTGTGGGTTGTATTTTCTTTTTGTCTGGGATGATGAGAAGTCAGGTTGGAGACAGGTATGGTCCATGTGACATCCTGAAGTTCTTCTAGCCTTAGATGTTATGAACAGCCTCAGGTATGAAAATCACCCAGCAATAGACACAATTCTTGAGGCGTCAGGAGAGAAAAAGTGTTTTCTAGACATAAACCATGTATTGGAAGAAGCCAGAATGGAGCCTTTGGCCTCCTGACTTATTTGCTGGAGTTCCCCACCATCCCATACTTTCTCCCTGAACAGAATCAGAAGCTTTGTGTATCTCACTCTAAGCTGGGCTCTGAGTTTAGCAACTTTTAATGGAATTAATGGGCAGGAACACCAGTTAATAAAGCAGATTTTTTACTGTGCTGGCATGCCAGCCTGTTATATTTTCATAGGCACCCAAATTAAGAGTTTATTTATTTCCTCAATTTGCTATAAATGGAATTAACAACATTTGGGGACTTAGAGAGCCACAAATGCCAGTAGAAGCAGCCACATCATTCACATTTTGTGCTTCTTTGCTTATATGCTTATTTGAGTCACTGAGTATGGGAACTATTAAAGAGGAAAGTGTAGGTTGATTTTTTATCATCATCATTATTGTTATTATAATTGCTATTAATCAAAGCCTGAGAGATTTCAAATGAAGAAAATAAT
Source organism: Lemur catta (assembly GCF_020740605.2). Taxonomy (NCBI): domain Eukaryota; kingdom Metazoa; phylum Chordata; class Mammalia; order Primates; family Lemuridae; genus Lemur; species Lemur catta. Next base: position 26,686,145 of record NC_059132.1, on the reverse strand, counting down.
CTGAAATGTGATTGTGCCCTGAGATGTCCCTCTTCTTCCCCTTTCCTTGAGGAATAGATTTGAAATCCCAAGCTCTCTTCTGAATAAAAATAAGTTAGATTATGAAGGCTCATTTCCAACAAACTTAAAGAAATACCATTCCTTCTGGCATGGATGGCTTTAAGTCTTCTCTTCCCATTGAGTAAACCATGTTCAAATAAGGAGGCTTCCAGCATCTCTAGTCATAAGATACACGAGTCGGGAATAGTCATAGGTAATGTTAGAGGGTATTTATAACAAACCTAGATGAATGAGGTCTTTTGCATTTCAGAGTCCTGTGTTATTGGGAATAGTCCTGTAACATTTTTTTAAATTATCATTTTCATTGCTAGAAAGTGGTTTGAAACTCTTCTTTGAAGAGGTTTGTTAGAGCAATAAAAGAACTTGACTCAGAGCAAGAGCCTGGTTCTGGTGCTTAACCTCTTCTTTTACCCTGGGCACGTCATTCTTCCTCTCTGGCCTTGATTTTTTTCTTCTTAAAAATGGAGACTCAATAATCTCCAATATGTCTTTTAACTTGGGAATCCTTTGATTCTTTTTATTTTATTTATTTAGTTTATTTTTTTGTAGTTTACACTGGCATGGAGGGAATTCTTTGATTCTATAGATTGCTTTTGGAGTCAGTAATATAGACACAAAGTAAAAATGCAATCACAACTTCAGACCAGTGCTGCCATTAATTTGTAGCAGGAATTTGCAGACTTTCGTAGGCTTGAGGCTCACTTGAGATGCTTGGGAAAAAGGCAGATTCAGGGCCTCATCCCTAGACAGTCTAGTTTGGTAGGTTTTTAGCTAAAACCTTCATTTAAGCAGATCCTTCCGGGGCCTGTGGTGTGTGTGGGTAGGTGTGTGTATGTGTGTATTTCAAATGAGGAGGAACATGGTGAAAATATGAGAACCTTCCTAAGGATAAGCATAATTTGAAGGAAAAAAAAAAACACTCCTCTTTCCATAATTCTTTTCTCTTGAGTAAACTCAACCATCTGATCCTCAGGAAAAGATGACACAGCACTACTTTAAGCAGATGCTCCTTGGTTTGCATAGTGTCAGAGGGGGTGGAGGAGTTGGTGGCACAGTAAAGAATAGAAATGTCAACTGACTCGGAAGAGTCCTGGGCCCTTGAGGAGGCCAGATTAGAAGTCAAGACGTAACTTTTGTTCCTAGCACTGCTATTTCTGTACTGTGGCCCTGCAGAAGTCATGTGAGCCCTTTGAAGCACTCTTCTTATTTACAGATCGGGGTGGGCTCTGTGATGCACCCCAAATCCTCTGAGGAATGGATGATTTACTCCTTCAGCTTCTGAAAATGTACCTGGAAGATGGCCCTCTTTAGGGATGTCCTCTGCTGATGAAAACTGCCTTGTCTATGGTCTGCCTCTTTCTAGGGCAGCCCGTAATAATGAATCATCAACGCGGGGGTGGAAAGGCCCAGCCTCCTTGTCCCAGCCACTGACAATTCTGAAGAGCCACCTTGGTCTCACCATCTTCCTGGCATGGACTCAGGCCTTTGTTGGGACAGTCAGGCTCAGCTTTTCCTTCTGCCTGATCCTGCATCCCTCTCACCCATTCCATGAGTGTAGATTCCTAGAGCACTCCCTAATAAATGCCTTGAACGCAAATCTCTGTCCCAGGAAACCCAATCTGGGACAGCAGTGATGATAATACTAGTCATGATCACAGCAGCTACCATGTATCGTGTGGCCATTCATAGGTCAGGCAAAACACCAAGTCTTGTGCAAACATTATTCTGTTTTCTCCTCAAAACTGTCCCTACAAGGTAGGAATTCTCAGCTCATTCTACAGGTGAGGAATAGTTTTATGAACTTAAAAGTAAACAGTATATGTAAACGTGCTTTGACTATTGCAATATAGTATTACCTACAGCTGTCCAGCGGTGCTCTACAGATGAAAGCCTTCTCCCTGGCTCTCAGTGGGAGAGAATGGCAGCTCTCGTCTCGTCCTCTGCCATCTTCCCTCTTCAACCAACTCAAAAGGCTATGCCTCTTGGGCCCTAGCCTCTGGCTCTTTACAGATGCTCTGTACATTGTGATATCTCTGTCTGTTCTCTTACAAATGTGCTTTGCATGGAATTCTGGTGGTACTTTTTCAAAATCCAGAAAATATCTTTGCATAGGAAGAAAAACAGCGCCAACTCTCTCTGTATTCTCAGTCTTTAATGTTCCGCATCACAGCTCTTGTATTCACCAACCCATTGCACATTTTTATGGCATCTGCCACATACGTAGAAATGTTCCCAGCACAGGAGCTGACAAAAGGGATGACCAAGATGCGGTCCCTGCTCTCAACAGGCTTTGTCCTGGGTTCTCTGTCCCAGACCTTGGTGATACGGATTCAAGATGTTGAGCTGGGGCTGGTGGTTTAGGCTGCAGTGGATTTTTCTTATAGCCCAGCCTTCATGCTGCTGTTCTGTTAATGCATCTGGGAGTGGCAGCAGGTTACCCCTTTCCTATAGCCTACAGCCTGAAGTTCGTATTTTGAAGATCTAAACAGACACTGTAGAGTTAGAGAACCCTCATATGAAGCCATACTGCTTGACTGAGAATATCTATCTTGGTTTTGGTTTAAAACCACTTTAAGTTTTTCTACCATTGACCACCATATTCAGTTACATTCATCCTAAGAAAGTATAGCTCTTGATTAAAGATAATTTTTTAAATTTGCTTTCAAATCAACCACCAGCAGGCTCTCTGCCAATAGATGTGTTTATTTTTTAGAAAATCAATTGCACTCTCAACAAAGGGCTCATCCCTTTCAATCATTATTCCCTTCATTGCATACAGATAACGTTTATTGTGACTTTAGGGACCAGAGTCAGTTTCTTTCATGGGGGTTACCTGTAGCCAAGCTAAATAGCAGGTGCTCAGAACATCATCTCCCTAAGCGCTGAAAGATTTCATCTTTATTGTGTTTATTGGTAAGTAGACGTGTGGGAGGATTGGGAATTTTTGCCTTCCTGCAGCCCTAAGATAAAGATGCTGGCTATGGGTGGTGTTTGCTGACTCAGCTACAAGTTCATGGTCAATACTGTCTAATTATTCCAGCACGGAGTACTCTGTGGTATGTGCAGGACCGTCATTATTCTTGGGACAAGGGAAGCCAGGGAAAATCTGGATACTGGGTCTTGCAATTGTGTTGTGTAAGAGACATGGAAAGCTGTGAGAATTTAAAAAATAATCATGTAAATCTCTTTCACTTCAAAATTTATTTATTCATTCAACATATATTTATTCAGCCCCTGCTGGGTTCCAAACACTGTTCTAGGTGTAGATAGGAAGACATGGAGGCTGCCTTTCTGAAGCCCACAGTTCAGGGTAAGAGTCAGAAAAATAATATACTAATAAAGCCATATATAATTAAGACAGATATTATAAAGCAAATGGGAAAATGATCAAGAATAATGGTGGGTGTGGTTTGGAGGAATCAGGAACCATTTAGATTGGATCATTACCAAAGGCTTTTCTGAGGAAGTGGTCTTTTGGGGGTTTACTTTTCTCAGTTCCTTCATCACTGCTTATTGAGTTACCTTTTCAAATATTTACCCTCCCTTTCCACCTTGGGCTGTAAGCTCTATGAGTACAGGGACTTTAGCTGGTGACTATCGTAGTCCCTAGTGCATTTCATGTCCCACACATACCTGGCACACTACAGATCTCTAAATATTTATGGAATGAATACATGAATGAATGAGACAATGGCTCTATCCCAAACACAAACACACACACACACTCACACACACACTCACACACACACACTCACACACACAGCGTCTTTAGAGCTAAACAGGATAACACCCTGTCCTCCTTAACAGGAAGAATCTTGGTGCCACTGTCAGGAAATCACTGAGCTTACAAGAAATGGACGCACATCATTTGTAAAACTGGAATTATCTGATAGGGGATTAAAGGTTTGGGCCATAGGACTCGAGCAATAATAAATCTATATTCTTTGAGGCTTAAGATAGGACATTTGTTAGGCTACTTGGTGCTAGATGAGGCAAGATTGAATCTCTGTGGTCGCCCCTGGAAGATGCCCTCATTGTAAGCTGCTAGAGGCTGGGTTTATTTGCTCCAGGGACATGTAACACTGATAATCTCCCATGGTTCTAGAAAGGCTGAAAGCTATAGACAGATGTTTGATCCACTAATCCATCTCCTATGGTTTACTATTGAGTTTGGGTAAGGGTGGATATTTTGCCCTCGTGCAGTAAAATTTTTTTACGTCCTGGAAGTCAATCACTATCTCTACCCAGTCAAATTGTCATAACAATGGTTGTGCTGGGCTCAGTGCATCTTCCTTCCTTTGCGTGGGAGGGAAAAGAGAGAAGCCAGGGCCTGACTCCAGAAGCCCAGAGAAAATAAGTCTAAAATGAATAAGGGATTATTATAGACAACAATGGTTCTTTGGAATCTTCACAATGGATTTTGTTTCTCAGGGAGAACTATTATTTACCTTAGGAATAATAGAAATAAATTCCTTTGTGAGTTCTGTGGAATACTACTGGGTTCTAGGATTGATGTGTGGGAATCAGAATTTAAAACATATTGGGTTTAAAAAGACAAAAATTTGATTCTGGGTGAAAGTAGCTGTTATTACAATGACCAAGACCCACTCTCTAGGCAGTTTGGACCCTTAGTGTCCCAGGGATAATTAACAGAAAGTAGAGCCCAGCAAGGACGTGAGCTATTTTATCATTGAGTAACATGGTAACCCCAATTGAGTAACACCCAATTCCCTCACCATGCCAGGCAATTGGGTGATATTTAGACATAAGCCTGACTCAGAAAGAGGCACTTTCATGAAGATTTTTTAGGTTACAATTTTGCATTGTTGTCACCAATCTCCTTCAAGACCATCCCCTCCCATCTCCATTGTAACTCATAATAAACAAAGCAGGTGGAGGGTTTCTGATCTGTCTTTACTAGGAGGCTTGTCTTTTCTTGTTGTGGGGCGTTTCCAACAGGCCAGCATCCTTGGAGCCCTGTTTTTACTTTTCTCCCTTTGAAGATCTTTCTCAAAGTACACTGAAAGTGCTTCTGCGATAAGAAAACTCTAGACTTACCTAGAGCCAGATTGTCAGTGGAAGGTTTCTAATGTATTTGGTTTGGAATAAGAGGAGAGCAGCATGTGAACCCTGATGCCATTTGACTTTGGGGAGAGATGGTCAGCAGCCTAGCACAGAATGTTATTGTGAACAGATTAAAATATTTTCTTCTCATTTGAGTTTACTCTATGCTAGACTATTATGCTGATTCATGATTAATATTAGGCCTCAGTTGTTTCAGGCTTTTGAAACCTTAATTAGCTATTACTTCTTAACAGAACCATAGAAACTTAGAACTAAAAGGAAAGATTATCTGACCCAATTCCTAAAATACATGGAACTTGAGGCCCAGAGAGTAAAAATAATTCCCCTGTGCCCTTCTTCCATTGTATGTATTCTGTGGCCTTTTTGATGAAAATGCACCATGTTTAACTTTACCGTTTTGTCTTCATGAGATTATCTGGGACTCCAATTTCATTTGTATAATTTCTTTTTGTTTTTACTAAGAAAGAAGATAAGTACAAATCAGCTACTTATTGTCTTGGTTAATGAGTGTCCTCTGTCCAAGTCAAGATGTTTTTAAAAACGGTATTGCTGATTCTCTTTCATTTAATTTGCAAAATCTCTTTTGATGTCTACTTTTAGGAATAATTTGAGGCTTGCATTACTGAATGTTGGGTTAGACTTACAATTTAGGGTCTCTTTGACAAACCACTGTGACCCAGCCATGCAGAATCTATGTTCCCCTCTATCCACAAATGCTGTGACAATGGGCGGGGAAGAAATATCTCTAAGAACCCTGAGAGCTGATTTGAAACTCATGGTCATTAACAGAAATTCTGTTATAAATTGTGATTAGATTCCTGGACTAGGTCCCCAAAACTTACTTAATTCATACATTTTGTTTCTTTAGGGTTCTTTCTGTGCAATAAAAGAATATTAGTCAAACTTGCTAAAAGAAATAGAGAACTATTTATTGGCTTAAGTATCTGAAGAGTCCAGGGATAGATCTAACGTCAGTAATGACATGCTGTAGAGGTTAATGTGATACACCAGAACCTAGTTTTTTCTCTTTGTCTTGGCTCTGCTTCTTCTGTTTGGAGTACATTCCCCTCTTTCTCCTCTAAAAGAGGCAAGTTGATTACTGCAAATCTGGCCTACCTTCTCCTGGGTTCAAGAGGAAGAGCAGTCTCTTTCTTGAAGTTTCTGCATGAATCTAACTGGACAAACTAGGGTCACATGTTCATCCTTGAACCAATCACTGTGGCTAGTGAAATAAAGTGAGCTAATTGGCTAGGGCTGAATTATAGGTTCCACCCTTGGAATTTGCAGGGAAGCCCCACTCAAAGCAAATAATTTGAGAGTGGATAAGGGGATAAAGTCTCAAAAGGAAATCAGGGTAAAATCACCAGATAAGAAGGAATGGCAGTGAGAAAGGCAGAAACAAACTATACTTGGCCTTATTCACAAAGGAATTGAAGGCACATTTTTAAAGACTAGGTTTTGATGTCGTTTTCTATTAATGTATAACTAGTATGCAACTGCCTGGAAACCCAAACACTCTTATCTTATGCTTCCCTGGATCTGTCTGTTCTCTTTCAGTGGTGAGTCTTTTAGTATCTTGGATTAATTTAACACAATTTGGTCATTAGAATCTTAGGGATTTGCCTCTCAAAAGTGTGGTTCTCACATTAGCAGCATTTGGACACCTGGTGACCTGCCAGAAATGCAGAATCTCAGGTCCCATTCCAGACCTATTGAATCAAAACTTGCCTTGTAACTAATACCCAAGTAATCAGTATTTACACTGAAGTTTTTCATGGCTTTGCAAGATTTTTATATCACTGGTTTTAAGCAATTTGATTAAGATGTACTTTGGTACAATTTTCTTCATGTTTCTTATGCTTGGATTTCATTGAGCTTCTAGGATTAACACCTCTGTTAAAATTTTAGCCATTATTTCCACAAATATTTTTACAATATCTTTTTTCCTTCTATCCTTAAAGAACCTTAATTACACATGTTCAGGCTGTGTAAAGTTTTTCCACAATTTATTGACGCTATGTTCATTTTTTCTGTCCCCCCCATTTCCTTTTGAATACTTTTCATTTTGATGTCTTCAAGTTCTCTAATCTTGTGTTCAACAGTGTCTAATCCTCAGTTAATCCTATCCAGTATATTTTTATCTCAATCATTGCATTTTTATTCTTTAGGAGCTCAATTTAGATCTTTTAAAAAATACATTTATAAATGTGCATAAAATATACTTAAATATGTCTCCATGTCTCTCTTTAACATGATAATGCTTTCTTCTACCTTCTTTAACTTACGGAATATATTATATATTTTAATGTCCTTGTCTACTAGTTCTATCATTTTTGTCATTTCTGACTATATTTCCACTGATTGATTTTTTTCTTCTTCTCATTGTGGGTGCTATTTTCTTGCTTCTTTGCCTACCTGGAATTTTTAATTGGATTCTAGACATTGTAGCTTTTACTTTGTTGGTAAAATATTTGCATTCCTTTAAATATTCATTTACTTAATTGTGGGACACAATTTATGTAGAAACAATTGGATCCTTTTGAAGGCTTTCTTTTAAGCTTTGCTAGGTAGGATAGGAGTAACTTTTAGTGCTAATTTTGCTCTACATTCTTAGAGGCGCAATGTCCGTCAAAGAGCTCTGATGCCTCATGTATTACGATGATTTTCCCTTTCTGGCTGGTGGGAACACAAACTATGCCCTGCCTGTGTGAGCTTCAGGATTATCGCATTTCCTTTATCCAGGTTCTGATAGTTTTCGTCCATACCTGAAGCACTCATCTGTACTCAGTTGAAGACTTGCAGGAAACCCTTGCAGATCTCTGGAGCTCTCTTTCTGTGTAGCCATCTCCTCTCCAGTACTCTGCTTCTGCAAATTCTAGCCACCTGGGCCTCCCAATTTTTCAACTCTAAATCCTCAACTCAGGGAGAACACTGGGTTCTAGTTGGGTTCCCCCTTCCCTTGAAACTCTTTCCAAGTAGTTAGAATGATCACAAGACTCAACTAATTTGTTTTTCTTCCTTCAGGGATCACTGTCCCGTGTTACCTATTGTACAGTGTCTGAATACTATTGTTTTATATATTTTGTCAATTTTTATAGTTGTTTAAGACAGGAGGGCAACTCTAGTCCCTGTACTCTATCATGGCCCAAAGTGGAAATTCTTACACATTCACGCTTGAAAAAACATTGTCTTGGAAGACTTCACTAGCTTCATTGTGTTCACAATGTTCTATCTGAACTCTTTAAGAGGTGGAATCATCCTCTAAGATTTTATGAGCACCTATGCTATTTTTCCCCCTGATTTCTTATCAGATGCAACCCTTCTTCTGAAAAGGGGTTTCTGATGCCTTTTACTCTAGGGATGAGGTGTCCTTGGTAAACCAAGGTTTATGAGGCCACTGATAAGTTCAATATTCCTCTTTGGGGAGCTCAATACCTTAATATTATATATTACCAAGATTGCTTTCTATTAGAAAGATCTGGAAGATAAAAGTGATATTCTAAAGCAATTAGTTGAGGCAACAGAAAACACAAAACATAAAGCCATTTGGCAGAAGGAGGGGAGGAAAAAAAGCCATTAGATAAATGTATGGCTACTTGGAGCCACTCGGCTTTGAAATTAGATCAGATAATGGGAAAAGGGTGAAACTATGAATTTTCTGCCAATCATTGGTTGGAATATTAGACCCATTCATTACTCATATAAAACTCCAGCAGATATTAACTGTATCTGTAGGAAAATGTGGCCTGACTTTGAAACAACTGGTTAACAAGCTTTTGGAACACAGCCGACTCATAAATGGGAGACACCTAACTCTCTTATATTCTCAACTGTGGACAATGAAAACTTTAAGCTCCGTTAGCATTTCCCAGCCTGTCCCATATTAACATCTAAGGGACACAACTTGTGTTTCTCTGCTTCTCTGCCACCACCCTTGCTAAGCCAACAGCATCTCCCACTTGGACCACTGCAGTGGCCCCCAAAGTAATCAAACTCTTGGCATATTACAGTTCTTCTGTCCATACCATCCACCAGAGTCATTTTTTAAAAGCTCATTTCTGATCCTATTACTGCCTTGCTGAAATTTTTCTAACGGCTTCCCAAGGCACTTAGAGTGAAATCTAAGCTTCTTACCATGGCCCTGCCTGGCTTCTGGCTTCCTTTCCAACTCATCTTGGGTGTCGCTTGTCTCCTCTGCTTCCAGCACACTGGCTTGCGTCCTGTTTCTCTTGCGAGCCACCTTCCGTCTCACCTCTTGGTCTTTGTATTTGTTGTTCTCTCTTCTCCTGTGCCCTTCATCTTGTTCTTTTCATTGCCAGCTCCTCGTACTAACGTTAAGTCAGAGTGCAAAATCCCTTTACAGAAGCCTTTGTGACCGCATTATCAAATCACTTTGTTTAAATTCCTTAACGGAATTCATTACCGTTTAGAATTTTCTGGGTTTACCTATCTATTCCATTAGAATAGCAGCCTCCGGAGGACAGTTAACTCATCCGTCTCACTCACAACCGTACCCTTGTGCCTATAATAGTGCTTGGCATGTGGCAGACACTTGCTAGATATTGCTGAGTGTAAGAAAGAGCCATAAGACCACTTTGACGCAAAAAATATTTTAGCTAATTTAATTGTCTTAAAAAATCAATTTTTGAACCAATTTATGTCAGATCTGACTGCCAGTGCCTCTAATTTAGATTGCTGGTGCATAAATACATTCAACTTACATCTTTGGCATTCTTTGACCATTTAGCTTAGTTAATATAGAGGCAGTTTTAACGTATTTTGGTATGTGTTTTCCTTAAGTTTCAGTAAACATGTTTTGGGTGTGCTACACCTAAGAATCTGTGATGAAAATATGAGTTTTTTTTTTTTTCAAAAGTAGATTTTTCTTAGATCCTCCTTCTAGAAACAAGTTAGAATGGGTTGTTAGGATCACAGGAGGCTTCATATGCATAACGGAATACATAATATATGAACACATATCTTTCAAACATATGTATACACACACACATGCATATATTATCCCATTTCCAACCATCATCCGGTACATGTGCAACTTTCAGATAATGCTGTGCGATATGATTTTACCTAAGGAAAGAATACCCCACCTAAATTTCCTCTGATGCCTTTAATTGAAATTATATAATCAGTTATTTGTGAACACAGTATTTTGAAAATTTACATTATAAAGTACTGCGGGGTTTGTCAGAGCATAAGAGCATGGTGGGAATTCCCAGAACTGACAAATTGATTCAGGGCAAAGTTTCATTTAGTTTTCAACAGAAGTTCCTTTCTTCTTGGCATGTGACTTTCGTAGGGCTGTGAAGAAGAAGATTGCACTTAATGCATAGCCTTGTTCTAGGGTCCTTCATGTTATTTTGAGTGTGCATGGTTTTCTATTCAAATAATTCCCCAATTGTGGTTGCCTGTTAGAGTAAAGAATCAACAGGGTCTCTTGGTAACCATGGAAGCCACTGGCTCTCAAATGAGTTATTTTTAGATTGTTTCACTGAATAAATTTCTCTTCCTTCCTGAGAGGAAAATAATGTAATATAATCTTTAGAATTTGAGCCCTCAGCCATGGAAACAAGAAAGGAATGTTGACAAAGGAGAATCTTCTATTGCCTTATTTTAATGATAAGCCAAATCCTAGTCCAAATGAGACTTGGGAAGTCACATTAATGGTAGGCACTTCACAAAAATGTGGGAGTCATCAAACAGCTCTTGCTGAGTCTTCAACTTTTAGAGTCTTAGTTCCAGGGTTGTTTAAATGTGTTTTTCCCTCTACTAATCAGAGGCTCAAAGGCAAGCCTCAAGTAAATCTTGTTAGTACTTCACTCAAAGATACTAAGAAAGCAGTTATGCCTGTGACTTCTGGGTAGGTTAGGACATAGTGACATTTCTGTAGGTTGTTTAATTCAGACTTGGAGCTTCCTTTCAGCTTCTGCTTAGGGAGGAGAAAAAGTGACTGTGATGAGCTAGCATCTCTAAATAATAAACTCTGGTCTCAGTATTATTTTGAAAATCTGCATTGATAGAAATTTTTAAAAACACTAATTATGAATTCTCCCCTGACCAAAGGACAAATTGCATTTTGTTCCTGGAAATGCCTCCATATTATTAATGGTATTATTGGTATTTATGGAATTTGTGAAATGTCTCAAGGGTGCATTCATGAGCAATGGAAGAAGCATGGATGAAGCAAAAGACTTGCTTCCTTTCTAATGAGGTCAGCCAAGACTAGAAAGTGATTACATTCATATTATTTCTGCATTCACCTGAATAGTCTTTTTGATAGATCCTAGAAAAAAATGGGATATCAGGCCTGTAAGGAACCTTTCCCACAGGCCCTCACTTCACCAAATGAGAAGTAGCCCCCACATGTTGCCTCTTGTTTTTCTTGACTTGGGATTCATTGATCTTTCTGCTATGGACAAGCCTAATATTATACCAGGAGGGCTCACTTAATGTTAGTGGCTTCCCTTCACCCATGATATGAAACCCAAACTCGTTTCATGGCCACCAAGGCCCAGGTGTTCTGACACCTGCTGCCTCCTACCTCTCGCCTCCCTGCCTTTGCTGCATCCGCCATGTTTCGGTACACAAACCTTCTTTCCCTTTCCTGAAAACGTCAAGTTTGTTGCCACCTGAGGGTCTCTGCACTCCTGGTGACCCTGCCTCTAAAGCCTCTCTGCTGATTTGGAATGGCTGATTCTCTTTTCTGGCAGGCAGAATTGTAAGAGGGGCCCCGTGACTCCCCACTCGGTATACACACTCTGTGAAATCCACTCCCACTGACTGCGACGGAACAGGTGAATGTCATGCTACCTCACACCAGTGATGTTACTAATCAGTTGACTTCGAGTTAATCAAAAGAGAGACTCTCAAATGGAGTGATCCTTTCTAAAGAAGGTGAAGTATCAGAGAGACGCTCTCCTGTCAGCCTAACAGACAGCAAACAGCCATGTTGTGAGAGGAGTGACCATGAGGCATGCGCCTGAGGGTGGCATCTAGGAGCTGAGAGCAGCAGCCAACCACTAGCAAGACAATGAGGACCATGAGGAAGAGAATCCTGCCAATAGCCAATGAGCTTGGGAGAGGATTCGGAACCTCAGATGAGATCACAACTCCTGCCAACACCTTGATTTCAGCCTGCAAGAACCTGAGTGGAGGATCAGCTAACCTGTACCCAGACTCCTGACTCACAGAAATCAGACAGTAAATCTGTGTTTTAAGGTGCTGAGTTTGTGGCAATTTGTTACACAGTGATAGAAAACTAATACCTCATCTTTCTTGTCTCAGCTCAAGTGTCTGTTCCTCAGAGAGGCCTTCCCTGAGCCCTCTAATATTTTGTATTCACCTGCACCCTTTACCCTGATTCATTCTCTTGTTAGCACTTAGAATCTAAAGCCACCTCATTTGCCTACTGTCTTGGTAGTTGCTGTATTCCTTAGCACCTAGAATGTTGTAGCACACATAGTAGGCACTCAGTAAATATTTGTTGAATGAATCACTGAATCCGTATTAATGAGTTTTTATCAACTGCCCATGACTAAACTGCTAAATTAGTCCCTGGACCACCAGGTGGCAGATCATTTAGACAGTAAAGTAAATAGAATAGAACTTTGGCCTGGAAACAGAACATCAATTCTCTCATGGCAGCATTGCCATCCAGACTTTAATCTAAAACCATCTGCCTTTATTTTTCTTATCCTGGTCAGTTGGATGGCACATCTGCCATTGCTGGTGTTTCTGTAGCCAAATTATATGATTAACTCTTTTAAAACAGGAGCTTAGAAACAGAATGGATTGATACTATCATTATCACCAACTATACAACCAGCCACAGAGGATTATCTTTACCACTGCCATTTGTTGTTGTGATTTTTTTTTTTCCTGAATAATTTAACTTCTTGAGTGTGGATCTGCTTAATTGTTCTCAAGCTTTCAGTCAGTGATTTTCTTTCTTATCTTTGGATTAAGTGTTCTTACTCATTGGGAGAATGGCCTGTTACCCTAATGTGTCTCCCATCATAACTTTGCTAAGGGGACACATTCGTTGCTATGATAGGAACTTGGATGACCGAGTACCTTACTGATACAGATCCAGGTTTGTATGTCAGGGTTTCAACACGGATGTAGAAATTCACCAGAGTGTAATAGCCATGAAAACAGAAGCCTCATCTGTTTTAGTTTTTGCTATACTTTTATCCCCTGTACTTCTGCTTTTTTGTATTACCTGTAGTGTTATAATAGTGGCAGGCATATAATGGGTCTCAGTAAATAGCCTTGAAGAAATGAATGGATGAGCGAATAAAGTCTCTTACCACCTTACCTATCACCAAGTCTTGGAAGATCTCCTGTTCCGTAAGTTGTTTCCTATGGGAAATTGCCCCTTTCCATTTGGAGAAACTAAACATCTGAGACCCATTCAACTGTCATCTCTTTGGATAATGGGTGTTAGGATGATTGTTGACCATTTACATGTCACCTTTTGTTGAACATTCACCCTATGCATGGTATTATGTGAGGTACTGAGGACACAAAGCTAGACAGGACCCCTGCCCCAAAAGAGTTTACAGTCTTGGAATTCTAATCTGTTATCACCCGTTGTCGAGATTGGCACCTAATGTAATTCTTATAAATAATTGAAGGTTCACTGAACTGTAGTGCTTGGGAATTCTGAATATGGATCTTAGTGTCTGGGTTTATAACATTGATATCCCTTTCCCTGCTTTTAGTTAGTTAAAGTAATGCTAGCTGCTGAAACAGATACACCTCAGTGGCTTAGCACAATAGAAACTTATTTCTCACTCATGTAATTCCCAAAATGGGGTTCCAGGTCATTTGTCAATTTTGTCCAAAGCTGTGATTCAGGGATCCAGATTCCTTCTACTTTGCAGATCTGCCATCTTCTACTTCTTCTAATGTTGCTGCTCAAGGGGAAAGAGAGGAAGATCTCATGGATCAGGCTTGGAAGTATCACAAATCACTTCTGCCCATGATCAATCGACCACAGCTCAGTTACATGATCACACCTACCTGCAAGGAAAATGTAGTAATCTACTAAATGTACATATGAAGTTCATTGTGCTCACCAGAGCGCAATAAGAAGAGATGATTTCTATTTATCAAGCTAAAGGAATCTTAATAATATTATTTCTTTTAAAAGTTCAGAAATTTTTAAAGTTTTTTCCTCAAGGAACTCGGTATTTTAAATAAAAATTTTAAGGAAGGAACATGTTTATTATAATAATAAACCAAAAATACTTACAGAAAATTGTAAGCTATTCTGACGAAAACACTTTAAGATACCATAAAATTTATAGTGAATGTAGGAAAGGAAATGTAATAAAGGCATGTTCCAGAAAGAAAAAAAAACCAGATATGATGAATAGTCAGCCGTCTGTCAAACTGATTTTTCTAGTATTGAAGAAATTCCCTAAGAGTTTCTATGCTAGCTCTGTTACCCATATAGAAGAATAGAGAGTGAGAGGTCAGAATAATTGAGCTTTATTTATTTTTCTGTCACTTACCAGCCTGTTGACTTTTCATAGGCATTTATACTCTTTGGCACCAGCAAATTTATACAACATGGAGACAAGACACACACATTATATATTTGTCGTAGATAGTCATGTGTTATTTAACAGCAGGGATATGTTCTGAGAAATGTGTCCTTAAACAATTTCGTTATTGTGCAAACATCATAAAGTGTAGTAACACAAACCCAGATGGCATAACTTACTATATACCTAGGCTATACGGTGTAGCCTATTGCTCCTGAGCTACAAACCTGCACAGCATGTTACTATACTAAATACTGTAGGCAATTGTAATACGATAGTACATTTGTACATCTAAACATAGAAAAGGTATGGTAAAAATGTTATACTGTATTATAATCTTATGGGACTACCATTGTGTATGTATGTGGTTGGTTGTTGACTGAAACATTATGCAGACTGAAGTATGACTGTATTTATTTGGAAGACTGAATAAAATGATTACTGTGGAAGTATGTTATGAAGTGCAAATTGCAGAGTAAATGGAAAGTGATATCTTTCTTCTCCTCCTCATCCCCATCACCATTAGGATCATAGAATATAAGGAAAAGGGAGAGGGCGAAGTAGGGGGGTGTTTAATTTGGCATCAGATTCATCTTGTTCCACTTGTCCCTCACCCTTTATAGTTAAACTGAAATCCTTGCTGCTTTCCAGTAAATCATGCCAACAGCATTCATTCATTTCCTTAACAAAGACTCACCAGGATATAAGAATAAATGAGAATCTTTACCATTTTTTGAGCTCTGTCTCTATGGCTGGCACTAGAATGTATGTGTGCTTCACCCACATGATCTCATTTGATCCTCCCTCACGACTCTAGGAGGCAGATTCTATTATCACCCCCTGTTTTTTACAAACAGGAAAATCAAAGCTCATAGATGTGAAGCCAGTCATTTAAGGTCACACAGCTCAACACTGGCAGTCTGGCTTCAGAGCCCATGCCTGTGACTGCTGTGCTGTCTTGGCACATGCCGGGTACCAAGGGCTTCCATGGTAAACAAGAAAACATGATTCCTGACTTTGAGGAGCTTTCATCTTGGCTCTCAGCAGCCTTCTGGCCCTTAGTGTATACTATTCCTGTTTTAAAAAATAGACTATATTTTTTTGAGCAGCTTTAGGTTCATAGAAAAATTGAACAGAAGGTACAGAGAGTTCTCATATGCCCTCTGAACCCACACATGCATAGCCTCCCCCATGATTATTATTATTAACATCTCCCACCATTCGTTACCACTGACGAAGCTACATTGACCCATTGTAATCATCCAAAGTCCATAGTTTACATTAAGGTTCACTCTTGGTGTTGTACATTTATGGGTTTAGATAAACATATGACATATATCCATCACTGTAGTATCATATAGAGTAGCTTCACTGCCCCAAAAGTCTTCTGTGCTCCATCTGCTTCCCTCTTCCTTTTGCTTGCAATGCTCTCTTAACACCCCCTCCCCCTTTCTTAGCCTAGGTGGTTTCTTTTTACTCTAAAGTCTCAGTTCAGGCATTACCTCCCTCACCCTTTCCTGACTGCCCAGGTGGTACTGAGAAAGTGTCTTACATATTTTCATGAGCAGACGTAGTATTGCCTAGTGGACAAGGTAGTAGGTCTAGACTGAGATTTGCTCAAATCTTGGTTCCATCACTTCTAAGCACTATAATTTGGGGTAGGTTACTTCACTTCTCTGGTCTCAGTTTCCATATGTAGAAAATAGGATTGTTAAAAGGATGCAATGAGATAATGCACGTAAAGGGTTTGGCACTTGCTTGACAAATGCTTAGCTACCTTGATTAGCTCTCATTAACTACCATTATGAAGACTGATCAGTGATCAGATAACATTCTTATTTCTTCCTCCTGCCCAGGACTGCAGGGCCTGCTGTGATAGATGGGGGTGTTGACTTGCAAGATGTCTTCCATTTCAGTGACTTGTAGTTTGAACCCAAAGGTCAACATCTCTGGACCTAGAATGCAGGCATCTTGAACTAACCTAGGAAATGTCCACAACTTGACCAAAGCCCCCATTTTTGATGATGTTGTATGTCTTAATGAACACACTCATCCCCACACCCTTCCCACAGAAACACAGGGCTGATTTATGATTTTAATCGGATCAACTTTTGCTGATGTGCGGGGAGGAATAATTAGTTGGTAGCTGGTGCAGAGAACTGCACTACACTTGGCCAGGAGGGGATGCTTCCTCTAGCATTTCCACTTTCTTGCTGAGGTGGCTTTCCTTCCTTCCTTTTGTTCCTCAGAAGTGAAACTTGATGGGTCTCTGTGGGAAGCACAGTTATCTCTTTCTCTGCACATCCTCTCCTAGGTCCGGGCAGATTTACAGTCTCCATGTGAGGATGAGGACATGTCTAGGTAACTAATTAGCCAAAACAGAGGATTGAGAGACTTGTAGAACACATACAAATTTCAGTGGATTAAAGGTCAGTGTCCAATAAATTGAGTCTGAGCAAGGCTTTTTCTCCCAGGAGTTGGGATGCTGTAGATTTTAATCTTGGAACTCCTAGGGTCTATGAATGAAAGAGCAGGTGTCCAGAATGTCAGTCTTTGTTCCACTTCAAAGGCATATGTGCTCTTGGGCTCCAGAAAATTCTTGTCATATCCAGTGGAAGCTTTGATTCACTTTATCCTTCTTGTGGTGCTTAGAAGCTCCAGTGCCTGTTTGTAACCTACATGGGTACGTACTTCACTTCAATCAGAGTCAGTAAATTTAGGGGGAAAAACACAAAACCTTGGTTGTTATTACCCAAAATTTAAAAAATAAACCCAATAAGGGATGTGGCAACTTTAAAATGCAGGTGCATTTTTCCCATTGAGAGCTGGGGTCTGTGTCCCCTCCCCTTAAATCTGGGCAGGAGAATGACAGATTTGACCAATAAAACATGATGCTAGATGATTTTCCAGGCTAGGCCATAAAAGACCTCTCAGTTTCCACTTTGCTTACTGGAACACTTGCTCTTGAAGCCCAGAGCTGCCATATATGAAGTTTGACTGCTCTTAAGTTCACTGTATTGTGAAGAAGCCCAAGCTCAATGGAGATGCCTCATGGTGCTCCAGTTAGTTTCAGCTGAGACTAGCTTCATAGTCATCTCAGCTGAGGTGCTAGATATGTTGGTAAAGAAGCTTCCAGATGATTGTAGACCCCAGATCTTTGGGCCATCTCCAGACATTTCAGCTACCTCCAGCCATACATGTCTTCCCAACAGAGGCCCAGACATGAGGTAGCAGAAACAATCCAACTCTGTTATCTCTGTCCAAATTTCTAACCTGTATAAGCATAATAAAATGGTGGTTGTTTTATGTCAATAACTTTTGGGTGGTTTGTTATGCAGCAGTAGATAGCTGGAGCGGTATGTTTCATGGAGTCTTTTCCCAAGTGTGAGTAGGAAAAGTAGGGTAACTATAAGTCTAGTTGTTAAAAGACTACAAAAATCATGGAAATCAGAATTTAGAATCATTAGGTCATTAAATATGAAATATCTGATTTTGAATCAAGAGTTTAGTTTATTATATCTCAAACAAGAAGCAGTACAATTAATCAAACTATGTGCCTAACCTATCGACACAGTTTTGCCATCTTAATGGTAGTTTATTTATGCCAGCGGCAAAGAAGCCTGGAGAGCGAGTGGCAGTGAAATTGTGAAAGGTATTTTCCACAACTGGTTGAGAATTGAATATTTTTCCCCACAAGAAGTGGTCCAAAGCCTGGAAGAAGTGATAGCTGGTACAAGGTCTGGTGAATATGGTAGAGGATAAAGAGTTTTCAAGTCCAGCTTGTGTAGTTTAGGCAGCGTTGTTTTTTGCAACATGTGGTCTTGCAAGACTATTGGCCTGTCTCTATTGACCAGTCTTGGCTGTGTAATCTCAACTAGTCTCATCATTTCATCCAACTGGTTGCAGTAGACATCCGCTGTAGTCGATTGACCAGGTTTCATGAAGCTGTAGTGGATAATACCAGTGCTAGACAACCAAATAGACACCATCAGCTTTTTTTAGATGAATATTTGGTAGTGGACTGAGTTTTGGCACTTCATCTTTATCCAAACATTGTGCTGAATGCTTGCTATTGTCAGAAAGAATTCATTTTCATCACATATAACAATATGGTGTAGAAATGGTTCACCTTTATGTTGTGATAGCAAAGAAAGGCGAGCTTCGAGACAATTTCTCTTCATATGATCATTTAATTCGTGCAGTACCCATCTATCCAGCTTCTTTACCTTGCTGATTTATTTTAAGTTGTCTAGTATTGTTGGAATAGTAATGTCAAACCTTGCTACGAATTCACATGTAGGTTGAGATGGATTCGCTTCCACTACAGCTTTCTGCTCATCATTCTCCGCCTTGGTCTCAGGTCACCCACATGGTTCATTTTCAAGATTAAAATAACCAGAATGAAACTTCTCAAACCATTGACGTACTGTGTGTTCATTAGCCACATCCTTCCCAAACACTTTGTTGATATTTGGAACTGTCTAGGCTGCACTGGTTCCACAACAGAACTCGTATTCAGATATAACACAATTTTTTTACTTATCTGTGGTTTCACAAAAATTGATCTAAAATTTTTTTGAAAGATAATCACAAGCCAAAATGTTCATTTGAAAGAATGAGGATGTACCATCACAATAATAATTAAAAAAAAAGGGTCAAATTGAAATGTCAGAGATATCAACTGTCAAACTTAGTACTTAAGGAAATTGGATCTTCCATACTTAATAACCTAAATATAAGGGACCTTAAGTTTCATCTAGTAAGTCCACAGCCTGGCAGTTGCTGCTAATCTGAATTTTCTCTTTATCATCTTTGAACAGAGATAATTTACTGTTTGCTTACATGCTTCCATTGGTGAGGAACTCATGACTTCATGAAGCCTCTTCTCCTGGAGAGGTACGACTGGATACACTGAAAAGAGATGATTTTACTGCTAGATAGATATGGTTGGTGACAGAACAAACACAGATGTCTGAAAGCAAGTGGCTTTGAGTTAAGGGTCTACCTATGTATACATGTTGGAGCTCATTAAAAAATAGCAAGCACCATGACACCTGAAGTTTGGACTTTTCAGTTGGAATCAGTCACATGCTGGTGGCTTTTTCTAGGCTGGTATGTTGGCTCAAAGAAAGGAAGTCATAGTTGACCGAAAGCTGAATATAAATAAATAAATCAATGCAAATACAGAAAACTCTAATTCATCCTTCAGCAGGCAGCAGGGTAGAGTAGTCACAGGTGCTAATTGTTTAGCTGTCCAGTGAATAAGTCCAAACCCATTTGCAGAATTGCCCTCAGTTCTGGGAACTCTGCTTTAAGAGGAATACTGACAACACAGAATATTTTCAGATGTCAACTAAGATGGAAAGAAACCATATCTTGTGGAAAACATATGTGTGTGTGTGTGTGTGTGTGTGTTTAGCAACAAGAGGGAAAATAATAAGGAATGATATAACAGCTGTCAAAGACTTCAAGGATTCTAAGCAGATACAAATGTGAATTTCGGGACAGACAAGATGGCTGACCAGAGATACCAGCTGCCATATCACTAAAAGTGATTTTCAGATTCAGTGCAATCCCCATCAAAATACTGAAGTTGTATTTCACAGACCTAGAAAAATAATTCTATGCTTTATTTCGAATCAGAAAAGAGCCCAGATAGCCAAAGCAATCTTAAACAAAAAGAACAAATCTGGAGGCCTCACATTACCAGACTTCAAACTCTATGCTAACAGTCTATAGTAAGTAAAACAGCATGGTATTGGCACAAAAATAGAGACAGACCAATGGAACAGAATAGAATCCAGATATAAAAGCATCCACATACAGCAAACTGACCTTTGAAAAAAGCAGAAAACAATATACACTGGGAAAAAGAATCCCAGGAGGTTGTTTTGGTTGGAATATGCATCTTTCTCTCCAACTAGACTTGGAGCTCACTGAGAACAAGGACCACTTCTTAATCATCTTTATATGCCTGGTGCTCATTGTGATGCCTGATATGGATTAGGTTATAAAATTCAATTTCATTGTGTTAAAGCTGGATTATTACCTCAGCTAGTTGAGATCATTTGGACTCTCAATTCTGCCATCCATTTCATTGAATATTTTCCCCAGTATCGTATCAACTATAAATTTGGTAAGTATGCCCAGGTGATAGAGATTTCATTGGGGCACATAAAAGTATAGGAATCCCTTGGATTTTCAAAGAATGACAAAATGATTTCTAGATTGTTTTTATGGATATTAATATTTCTTGAGTGTGGTGTACTAGGCATTTTCTAAGCAGTTTTTCATTGAAAGCTGTAGCATTTCAGTGGTGAGAATTAACAATATTAACCCCATTTTTCAGACTTAGAGTAAACTTTGCAAGTTCATAGCCAGTAAGTCGAAGAACATGAGTAACCTTGATATATTTGATACCAGAGCCCAAGCTTTTAACCACTATGCTAAATCTTTTTGGTGCCATTTCTATATACCTGTATTTCTTAGACTGAACCATCAGGCCAGATTAGAGTTAATGGGGATGTTACAAAGCTAATCCTATTTTTATTTCAGGATAAGGGAGACTTCAATTCCCCCTCTTCCCAAACAAGAAATGTTCTTTTGTTAATTATTGCTTTTTCTTCCCTTTTCTCTCTGTCAGGGAAGCTTGGTTTCTTAGGGGTCATGTGGCTGCAAACAAGTTAATGACAATTGATGTCCATCCTCTGCTCTCACATCAGCAGCTCTGTGTGAGCTTCCACTCCCCTTAGTGGGCATGCCCCTCTCCATCACTTTTCCCCCATAGGCTGAGGTTTTACCTTAGCCCGTGAACTTTTAATCACTCTGAATCGCTAATCACCATAATTTCTCACTGTCCAAAGCTGCAAGTTCATCATGCGAATGGACCCTGTGTCCCTGTTAATCACAGTCATCGCTCACCACTCATGAGCTGTGAAAAGTAGTGACGAGTCTCCTTTCATCACTCAGCTTGCTCGTCATCTGAGAGAGGCTGGTAGGAGGGTCATGCTTCACCCAGCATGGGCTGTGGGGTGACAGTGCAATGCCTGCCAGAACTGCAAGGTTCAGATCGCTGCTTTTAATGATAATTTTTCTGAGTTGGCAAATGCTCACCTCCCCACCCCTACAGTTACTGATGCGAAAGCTCCCATGACAGGGTTCCCTCCTCACTGGCCTCTCCTTTCTTTGGGTCAAACAGAATGATCCATCTTGCTTGGTATTCAGGCTCCGCTTGGTTGGCATTCTCCACTGGGCTTACTGGCCAGGCCATGAACTTTCATTGCAAGGTTAACTAAGGGTATTTGTCTTATGCTGGGATTGTTTTGGTAGCAATAAAGCAGAAACCAATCCATCTGGTTCAATTATAGAGGGATGTACTAGAAGGGATCAAGGACATATCTCTGACCCAAGGCCTAGAAATCAGACTATTCTTCAAGAGGGACATACGCTGGACTTGCAAAACCATTAGATGTCAGGGCAGTTCTATTAATCATATTCTCCTTCTTCTTCCACATAGACTGCTCTCTCCTTGTGTGTTCCACTATTTCACTTTACTATCTTGCTTTGCTTTGTTGACCACCTCCCTCAGCTTGATTATGGGATGTAGATCATAAATGTCCTTACCCAAAGGGCAGTCTCAGTTTACATGTCCTGAGCTGTCCAGGGTTTGTAGCTAACTGAATGCACTTTTTGAATTCCACATTCTCATCTGTCTCATGGTTCTTCAAGTTGTCTTCTATTATGGACTCCGCTCTCTTTCCGTTTCTTCTCCCAGATTTGCATTATCAAGGTGCTGGAGAATAAAGTATCCCACACTTGTCAAAAGCCTTTGTCTTAGAACAGTTATTTTAAGTTGCCAAAATAAAATTTATGTTATTATTTTAACTTTTCAAAAAGTCTTTAAAAATTGTGTCTGAATGGGCCAAAAACTGTAACAGACAACAGAGAGAGAGGGAATATGAAAAGAAAAATGAATGAATAAGAGAATCCAGATCCCCACGGTCCCGGAACACTGCAGAGGATTTTTTTCTTCCAGTTAATATCCATTTCTTACCTCACCCTCCTTTTGGAGAACTTTCTCCAATTTTCTTTTGGATAACTGTCTCTTTATTGTGTCTATTCTTGGTGGAATTGTCAATCAAGTTGCCCTAGCCAAAGGGTGAGCAAGAGACCCAAAGAAGGCCAGCTGACTTCTCATTTTTGGGACTTTGAATATTTTAGAGTTCAGCAACACCAGGATGAAAAGTTTATTGGAGCTGATTCTTTGTAGTGTTGTCATTAATTGTTGATTAGTTCCTGCTACTTGGATCCCTGCTACTTTCCCCCCTAAGATTGGCTTTTAGTAATTCCTTTAATCCTTTAAATGATCCCATATCCTCCTAATAAAGCTGTTTTGCTTCAGTTGGCCAGAGCCAGTTTTGTTGTTTGCAAACAAAACAAAGAAATATCCCACAGATGTAGATACTATAG
Organism: Lemur catta; assembly: GCF_020740605.2. Classification (NCBI taxonomy): domain Eukaryota; kingdom Metazoa; phylum Chordata; class Mammalia; order Primates; family Lemuridae; genus Lemur; species Lemur catta. Next base: position 26,662,965 of record NC_059132.1, on the reverse strand, counting down.
TAGAGAAATTCTTGGTTCCACAGAACGTATGTTGCCTGATCCTGTGAACACAGTTTCTCTGTGATTGTGCTGATGGGATGCTGAGAATTTAAGGGCAGGGTACAGTGGCTTAGTGCCTTGTTTATTTCAGGTAGAATTGACAGAGTAAGTCATAATGAAATTGTAGCCATATACAGTCATGGTTGTATAAACTTTGGTCTGGGTTCTGGAGATGTATCTCCCAGGTAAAGTCTAAGTAACGACAACTCAAAATCAATCCAACTTTGAATATCCTGGAGCTTGCATCTCACAACTAGCCACCTTCTCCCTCTTTTGGTTTATTAGCAAAGATTTTGAATGATTTGTGGCATAAGGTTCAGGAGAGTTTTTTGCAGTTTGGCAGTTGAGCCACACAAACAGGGAAATCTAGCTTGACAAAACAACGTAGTCCCCATCATCCCTGGGTGACTTCCTAGGGCCATACAAGGAAGCCCTGTTTTCTCTCTCCCTCTCTCCCTTTCCCTTCCTCTCTCTTTCTCTCTCCCCCTTTGTCCCCCTTCCTCAGCCTCCACCCTCGTCTCTTTCTCATGCACATTTCTTACACAACCATTTTATAACCTGTTTATCTCTGTATCTGATATTAAGTAGCATCTCTTTCTCTCATGTAAAGATTCAAAGACTTCAGAATCAGACAGGATGGAGACTTCATTTCACTTCTGCCACTTTCTAGCTGTGTGACCAAGGGCAAATTCCTCTTTGAGATCCAGTTTTCTCATCTTCCAAATGAAAGGAATACAAGTGTTCACGTGAGGCTTATGAGCAAAGCACTTGACATAGTGACTAGCTCATGGTGGGTGACTAAGGATTGGTAGCTAGTTTCATTAATGTTGTTATTTTCCTACTATTACTTTCTTCTGAAAAGGAAGAAAATTTCTTCTCACTCATTCTCAGCACTTAACTACACTTATCTTTGCCTCCGTTCAGCTCCTTTCAATTCTCTCCCCTCCCCTCCCTTGCCCCACGATAAGGCCACTTAGAGGAAACCTAAGCTATGGAAAGTCATTCCCAGGAGAAATTTAGAAACAATGAGGAAATATTAGCCTCTAGGAGACTCCGGGTGGACATCCGTTTACACTAGTGAAACATGATTTTAGATTATTGTAGTAATACCTTTATGGAATGTTTCCCTTTTTCTAAGTCTCACTTCTTGATCTTTTGAGAATTCAGATAAATTTCTAGATAAAAGTTATAAAGGAAAATATGAAGCCCATCAATTCATGAGTGGATTAGTAAAATGTGGTATATGTATGCCATGGAGTATTACTCAGCTATAAGAAATAACGGTGATATAGAATCTCTGTTGTTCTCCTGGAGAGAGTTGGAACCCATTCTATTAAATGAAGTATCCCAAGAATGGAAAAATAAGCACCACATGTACTCAACAGCAAATTGGTTTCCCTGATCATCACCTAAGTGCACATTTGGGAATAACACCGATTGCATATTGGACCGGGGGAGGGGATGGGTGTATACCTACATGCTGAGTGCAATGCACACTGTCTGGGGAATGGACACGCTTGAAGCTCTGACTCGGGGGGATGGGGGGGGCATGGGCAATATATATAACCTGAACTTTTGTACCCCCATAATAAGCTGAAATTAAAAAAAAAATATGAATCCCTAATGGTCCAACTTAGGGTGAAATCTCACTTGGCATCTTAGAACAAGTTGTAAACATGATAAGGTTTTTGAATCTGAGACCACAATGGATAAGAGTATATCTATGTATTTATTATAACAATAATAATGAGTTGAAGTTAAATGATCAAACTTTTTGAAAATGCATCATCAAAATTATTAAGTAGAGGATATTCACATTTTTTTGGTGGAGTCTCTTACAATAATAGTTGCATTTAATGAATCTCTCTCCCTTCTCTTAAATGTTTGTTACTATATCTGATAAGTTGGTGTTGGGAAAACTTTTATTCTTTTTAGCCCAGCACTATGTGAGAAATACCATTCATCTAGTCAAGGCAGTCTCAGCTTGGCTGTTTTCCTAGACTCCTGATTCCGCTTTAAGATGTGTGCTCTAGTTGACAGCCAACATACATGCATATCTCTTACAGAGGCGTTAAACTTGGGAGCTTATCAATAGTTTGGATTTGGAAGTACAGTAGGTCTAATGGGAAAACTTTGCTTTGCTGAACCATTAATGCTCAAGCTTTAAGTGTGAAAGCCAACTGTGCTTAATCCACTCCCTTATTGCCGTTTCCAGCTGAAGCCTGGAACATGCTCAAAGTCAGGAGCTAAGTGGAAGCAGGGATCTGCTGACATGAGAGGCTGAAGAGATTTTCTCTGTGTCAGAATTTTTCTCCAGACTGTTGTGGGATTTGACACTGGAATGTAGCATTTCAATCTCTGTTTAATGCGGGGACTTTGAAGGTATCCACATCCTCTATCTTAGTTCTTTTTCCTTCTTACCATCTGTGACAATGAATTCTATCTGATGGTACCCCGGGCATATCGCCTGATTGCCCTCCTCAGATAATGCGTGATGGTTCAGTTCTCTGGTGTTTGCATTCAGATCTGTTTCACATCAAAATGCATTGCTCTGACTTGCATAATCCTCTGTAAGCTTGACTAGAGCGCTTGGTTTCTGTTCTTCTCCCTAGGATATTTTCTGTGTGTGTGACGGGATGGGGAATATAACTTACCTTACTTTGAAGATGAGAATTAGGGAAATATTGAGGAGACTGAACAATGCTCAGAGGCAGAAATAAAACTAAAAGACAAATGATATAGAGAAATGGGAAAAATAAATGTAGAAAAGTATATATAAAAAAGGAAAGTAAAATTGCTTGACTTCTGTGGTTAAGTGTAAGTCAAATATTTTTATTTTTTTAGATCTCAACTTGTTTATAAAACAGACTCATCATAAAGTAGTGAAAATATTCTGAGTAAGTAAAGGAAAAAGTATATTCCTCCGTTTCCCTCTCTCCTACCCTATCCTTATTCTACTCACAGGGGTGAGACATATTAATGTGTGTTCTTTCATTCACCTGTTGGATTATCTTGGAGAAGCCACTGAATTTTTTTAAGCCTTAGTTTTCATATCTGTAAAGTGGGGATAACATCAGTTACTTATAGCATTGTTAAGAGGCTTAAAACATGCCATTTGTATAAATGTATATGGCACAAAATAGGAGCTCAATGAATATTGGATATTATTTTTCCAGGCGTATACAAACATAGGTATTTCAAAACAGATAAAAATGGTGCCACACTATGCATACTGCGATTTCAGTTACTATTTTTAAACTAATGACATGCTGGAAACATTTAAAAATTATTTATATATGCATTATTTTATTTAAATGCATGCATATGATCACATCTTGCTTAATGATGATTTTTAGGCTTGCTTTCTCTCTTCATGCTTTCTCCACCCATGTTGCCTGTCTTGAGAATATCCACATAAAGGCTCAGTATGTGTGTGCCTATATTTTCCTTCATGTTCATGTAATCATAGACAAAACACACATGCATGTTAATATAGTTTTGTGATTGCTCTATAAAAATAAGAATATGGTATACAAATAAATATTTTTATAGTATTTTTAAATTATAAAATACTTTTTCCCAAGCCTTTCTTTATTTAGTAGGGGCTGGAAAGCTTAAAATTTGAATTCATAGCAGACATCTTTGCTGCTGAAGGGTGAGGCAGACAAGTGTCCCAGTGCTGGTCACCTATCCCCAAGGGAAAGTCTGTTCCAAGCATTTCTAGGAAAGTTCATTCCTAACAAATTTGGCTTTGTTGTTGTTCTTCTACCTTTACAGTTCTTATAAAGTGGAAAGGAAATCTGAAATGACAATACCATTTTTGGATCATGAGGAGACAAGTATAAGGACAAAAGCCATAACGTTAGTGGTGACATAATAAAAATACAAGAGGCTGAGTGCCTGATACCATTTTCAGTGATGAATTAGTGCCACTGAATTAGTGCTGAGTTACGTTTATTTCTAAAATAAATCCAATTTGCTTAAGGCACGATCACTGGGTTTTTTCTTCTTTACAGTCATATACATTCTTAACTGGCACACAAACTAGTCCACATCTTGTTTTTGCCGCCCAAATCTGGTTAAAGTTCTGACTGATTATTTATCATGGCAGCATATTATTTGACGGTGTGAATGACTATAATTTAGTCAGCCTTTCTCCAGTTGGTAGATAATAAGTTTTTAAGTTTTTATCCAGTGTTTGTTTTGTCTTTTTTTTTTTTTTGCCACTTCAAATAATATTGTATTAAATATCCTTAAAAATATATGTTTATGTAGTGGGACTTTTATCTTTATGGAACAAATTCTCAGGGGTAGAATTGCTGAATAAGGGGTATAGATATTTTTAGTTTTAATAAATGTTTCCAGAAAAGCCAGTAACTATTTACATTTTATGAGCAATGTGTAAGAATAACTTTTTCCTTCCCACATCCCCACCAGCAATAGTTGTTACTGTTTTTTTGCCAGTCTAGTGTTTATAAAAATCATAACTCATTGTTGGATTAGTTCACATTTTCCTGACTACTGGTGATTTTAAGCCTTTTTCTATATGCTGTTGACTATTTGGATTTTTTCTTCTGTGCATCCTATTCATACTCTTACATATCTTTCTCTTCGGAAGTTTCCTTCTTGTAAATTTAAGAGAGATTTAAAAAAATATTACAGGCACTAAATTTCAGTCTTCAGCATTGAAATTTGTTTATAGTGTCTGCCATGGGCTGAATGTTTGTGTCTCCCAAAATTTGTATGTTGAAACTCAATCTCCAAGGTGAGGACATTAGGAGATGGGGCCTATATATGTATGCTGGCATTACATGATAAACTGTGAACTTCCATCATTGATTTCTTAATGACCTAGAGGAGTTTAAGTAACACTAATATTATCTTTTCATTAAAGATGACACTTTTCATTAAGTGAAATCCCTCCCAGTTCTGATTACTCTTTTAAGTACTCTTTGAGAGTACTTTACTTTACTCTTTTAGAAGGTATCTCAATATATTCTGTGACAATTGTCCAAAATTTCTATTACTTCTTGGGTTAACCATGTAATTTATATTTGGTTAGGAAATTATCCATCCCCTCTAGGTTTTCACATAGATTGTCGTATATTTGCCTATAATATGTTTCTACTACAATCCTTTTTTAATTTTTAAAATTTTTAAAAATTTTATTCTTTTTTAGAGACAGAGTCCTACTTTGTTGTAAGGCTGGAGGTAGTGGTGTGGTCATAGGTCACTAATGCCTCAAGCTTCTGGGCTCAAGAGGTGCTCCTGCCTTAGCCTCCCAAGTCCCTGGAATTGCAAGTATGAGACACCACACTTGGCTCTTTATAATGTTTCTTTTAAATCTCTCCTGTGCTTATGGTTAGAGTTTACTTTTAACTCCTAATCATTTATGTATGTGTGCATGTATACCTATTTTCCCCCGAGATTAGTTTATTTTTCCTATAAATTTTTGTTTTTATTTTCCTCAAGTCCTTTCATCCTTATGAATTTCATCTTTCTAGTTTGTGTTGTTTTATTTTGCAGTTGTTTTTATACTTTCTCAAAGATGAATTTTAAGATCCTTTGTTTTTCATCTTCTTGAGTGATGAAAGCATTAAAGATAAATACCTTCTTCTCAGTAGACTTTAATTTGCCTTCTTGATTTTAGTGTAAAGTTTCTTTTTTTAGTTTATAAATATTCTTTTCATCTAAGGCTTAGCCAAGAATTTCTCATAATATTATTTATCAAAATATATAGCCTATGAAATATATGGGGTTCATTTAATTACATAGTTACTTTGAAATTTTAAAGATTTTCTTTGAGGAAAGCACAAATTTTATTTTTGAAAACATTGCATAGGATATAAAAATACGTGCTTATTCCTCATCAAGGGATGTAAGGTACTCCATATGTCTCTTACAGCATTATTACTCATGGTTTACACTTTATTTAGGAATAAGCTATGTACGTTAAGTTGCACATATTTCAATGTACAATTTGTCGAGTTTTGACAAATATATACCACCCCCACCACCACAATTGAGATACTGATCATTTCCTTCACTCCCAAAAGTTGCCTTCCTCTGAGATACATCCTTCTCTCCATTGCCATCCACAGGTAACCACTAATCCTCTTTCTGTCATAAAACTGTACATAAAAGACATTTTATGTAAATGGAGTCATGGGGTATGTACTTTTCTCAAATTGGAATCCTTTCATGCATAATCATAAATTTCAGATTCATTCATATTGTTTGTTACCTGGGCCAGTTGTTTTTATTGTTGAAGACTGTTCCATTGTATGGAAATATGACATTTTATCTACTCATCTGTTCAAAGACACTTTAGTTATCTCCAATTTTTAATGCCACAAATAAATTGGCTATGCACATTTATGTACAATGCTTAGTGTGAACTTATTTCCATTTCAGTTAGGTAAATATTTAGGAGTAAAATGGCTGGACTCCATAATACATTTATGTTTAACTTTTTAGGAGCTTGCCAAACTGATATCCAAAGTGGTCATACCATTTACTTTCCAGTCAGCTGTGTTATAAGATTTCCATTTGTTCCACATTCTAACTAACATGATATCATTAGGCTTTTTAATTTTAGCTATTCTAATGATTATGTAATGATATTTCATTGTTATTTCAATTTGCATTTCTTCAGTGACCAATGATGTTAGGCTTCTTTTCATGTGATTTTTCAACATTAATATATATTCTTTTGGGAAACATTTGTTTAAACCTTTTTCCTATTTATCATTGGGTTTTTTGTATTACAAAAATATGAGCTTTTTCTATAGTCTTAACACGTCCTTTGCCTGATATATATATATATATATATACATATATGTATATATATGTGTATATATATATATATAAAATATATTCTCCTAGTCTGTGAATTGACTTTTTATTTTCTTAATGGCGAATTTCAGAGAACAAAAATTTCTACTTTTGAGAAAGCCTAATACATTAATTTTTCCTTTTAGAGATTGTGTATGTTATGTTTTATCTAAGAAATCTTTACCTAACCAAAGGTACCACAGGTTTTCTTCAGTGTTTATTGTTAGAAGTCTTGTAGTTTTTAGCTTTTTAAATTCTACAATCTATTTTAAGTTAATATTTTGTGTGGTGTCTTTTGATTTTTGTCAATAAAAGTGCCACTTCCGGATTCTCCATGCCAACAATCTCTAGTCAGAGCATACTTTAAAGCCGCCCCTTCTTTTCACTACAAAGCTCTCCAACTCCTTTGCCTGCCTTCCAGTTTCTGCCAAAGGCAAGTGGTGGTGACTGACTGTCTTGCTGTAGCAAGCTCTGAATAAATAGGTTTTGCTTGTTCTCATTTGGGTGGTCCTCACTTACTTTCATGTAAGTCTTAAAATAAGATAGTGTAAGTCTTCCAACATTGCTATTAGAATTTTCATTAACTATTCCTAAGTGTTTGCATTTCTATATAAATTTTAAAATCAGATTTTTACCTTCTACAGAAATACTGTTGGAATTTTTATTAGGAATGCATTGAATTTATAGATCTTCTGTCTTTTGTTTTATTTTTGCCCTTCTCTTTCTGAAGCTCCTTTGATTTGTATGTTAAATCTCTCATAGTCATCCTCCAATTAATTTTCATCTTTTTTGTTTTGTGATTTTTACCTTTTCATGAATTTCTTTATACTATGAAATTTTTTTTTGGGCCACTAAATCAGGTCTCAACAGTGATCTTGGACATCTTCTCCCTTAATTAATGGACTAAATAGTTTAGCTGGAAACCATATCGTATTTTTGGAAAGTTTTTTGGGGGGTGTGGGAGTAGAAGATGGAGGGAATATGCCCAGATGTCCCTAAACTCTCTTATTAGTTTCCTTTTCAAACTGTCACCTGTCTATTCCAGCATCTGTCAAAGGCTGCTTCTGTGTTCTTTTTGTTTTGGTTGATTTTTCTTTCTCTGGCTGCTATGCTGCTTTGAAGCATTGTTAACCTGGAGTACATCTCCCTCCTCCCAAGCCTCCTGTACTGATCCAGCCTGCAGGATAGGGGTACTTCATTCACCTGTTAAAGATCCTTTTAGATCTCTGGGAACCATAGAGATCTGGCACACACTGGGACCTCTGTTGATCTGTTCCCTTAGTCCACAGATTTCCACAGGCCAACCATTGCCAAGATCCACATTTTAGTTAAGATCCTTGCCCCAGGGCTTTCTGACAGCTGGTCTTGGTCTAGTTATGTCTTCCTAGTCCATGACAAAGCAAGCCCATTCCAGACTCTCTTTCCCAGGACTCATACAAATTTGCACTCAGCCACTGGAGGCCTTAGGCTTTGATTTAAATGAAAAGATCTGAATTGAGATGGAGAGTAAAGGAATTGTGTTCAAGTCACCATTTTTCTGGAATCGCCTATGGGCATCTTTCCACGTCATTACTTAAGAGAAATATCTCCTTTTAAGCGCTACAGAGAAACAGAGTCAATTTTAGACTAAATTGTAACTTAAAGGTCATCTTCCATGAAACTTGGGTTGAGGGGGGCACACAGCAGGAGGTGAGCAGCGGGGCCAGCATCACAGCCTGAGCCCCATCACCCTGCACCCCCAATCCATGGAAAAATTGTCTTCCATGAAACCAGTCCCTGGTGCCAAAAAGGTTGGGGACCACTGCTATAAAGCATCTTTGACAGATAGTGGTCCAGTGCTGCTTAAAGATCTCCAGGGATTCTGAGCTTGCTACTCTCTTGGGGTGTCCTTTCTCAAACCAACTCTAAGTTCATATTCTCTTCTTTCTGTTTCCCTTGGAACCGTGTGAAGGTTACCCACACCTTACCCAGAGTTGGATAGCATGTTTTTTTCTTGTTGGTCATTTTCCTGGTCATTAAAATTACTGTAAGTTCAAGAGCAGGAAAAGAACATTTGTAAACTAATCATCTTTGTAACTCCCTGGATTCTCTTAGATAAGTTTTGATAAAGAAGATTGAAGTAATTTATTTCAATGAGGATTTTAGATTCATCTTTTCTTCTTACATTACATGGACGCACTCTGTTGGGTTTTTTTTCTCTGCACTTAAAGTACTACTGTTTTTACAGAATGAAATGAGCTTCATAGTTTTGTTCTAATTATGAAAATAATTCAAGCTTATTGGGAAAAATGGATAATAGAAAAAATATAAATAAGAAATTAAAAAAAACACCAAAACTCAACATTCCTTAATGACCCTTTCCCCAAATATTTCTCTATGTGCTTATAATTTTACGTGTTATTATATTGTGCATGTTTTGTAATATTCCCCTTTCACTTAACAAAATGTCATGAATTGATCTATAGTGTTTTTAGTGTCCACATAAAATTCCTTTGTTTGAATGAACTATGATTTATTTACCCAGTAATTTTACTAATGGTAGACATGTTTGGTTGTTTTTAGGTTGTTCATTCACTCTATATAAACAAAATAATGCTTCTCTGAAACTTTCTGTCCACTTGTGTGATTGTCCCATTAAGTTACTGGCATTGAGAATCACCAGGTCATAGCGCATACCCATTTGAAATGTTCATGCCTATTGCTGAGGTTTCCTTCAGAAAGGTAATACTAATTTACATGTTCACCAAAAGTGCCAGCACTGGGAATCATTGATCTATTTCAGCCTGGTCAAGTAGAAGACTTGGTTTTCTAAGTCTTAGAAAAGTCTTCTAAGTCTAAGACTTAAAAAGTTACGGTTTTTAAGTCTTAAATTATTTTTCTAACTATTATAGTTCTTGTATTCTTCTAGATAAAGTTTAGAAGAGCTTTATTAAGTTCTGAAAAAATCTTAATAGGGATTAATATAATGTACTACAGGTTATTCTGTTTTCTTTATGTAGGTCTTATAACATTTTTAAAAATTTTATTTCTAGTTATTTTTATATATGTTGTAGTTGCTATTGTGAATAGAGGTTTTTCTCACTATTTTAAATATTTCTTTGGTGAAAGAAAACATATCGTTCTTATAATCCTAAACACTAATACATGCATTCGTGGAAAATTTGGAAAATATAGAAAAAGCATGAAGAACAAGAAAACTGCTTATAATCTCATTACTTAGAGAAAAATCTTTGTCATTGTTTTGGTATCATTTATTGTGGTCTTGTTTCATTTCTTCCTTATATATCTACATATAATTTTATTTTCTACTTTTAAATTTTATAAGAATTTTCAGGCTCATAAACTTTTTGGAGACATATTTAATATCTAGAATGCTTCTCATCAAATAAATGTAATTTATGCCATAATTTTTATATTATTTCAGTGTTCAATAGATAAATCTTATTCTTTGATCTTAAAGACCATGTTTTATATTTCATTTTGCATTGATCCCAAGGCAACTAATGCTGGAATAGATACCTAATAGGAGCTGTATACAATAACTTACAGTAAAAGAGAGATTTTTGACTCTACCCTCAGTTTCAGCAACAGTTGACTGTGTAGTCTCTAAAAAGTTAGCTCTTCTCTCTGGGCCTTAATTGTCTTATTTATAAAAAAGAAAGTTGGGTAATTTCTTCTGTTTTTCCTCCTTTATCACTGTCAACATCATTGTTCATATTTATTTGAGTATTTAAAACATGCAGTCATTGTGTTAAGTACATTATCAGCTTAATTTAGTTATTATCAACCACAAATCGTACAGACGAGGAGAGAGGGATGTCCAAAAAGCCTATAGTTATACAGCTAGTGTGTTAGAAACCAAACATAAATTTATCTGTCTTATAAAGTCATACTCCTAACTATTATATGCTGTTGTGATTGCCAAAGTCCCTTCTGATGCTAATGGTTTAGTAACTGATGGCCCTAAATTAGACTTTGGTATCTCTTATAACACTTTGTCCTATTTCTGTGGTTGACAGGAATGGACCATAAGTAAATAACAGTGTCTAAACTCTAATCTTGGTTTACTATTACTACTACTAAGTGATGCTTGTTTTATTAGAGTTTACTCTGTGGACAGCAGCAATTATCCTAGAGGAACACTGGATTTTTTCAGAGACCTCAGGAGGTAGAATAAACTGCCTCGTGAGATCCCTATGGGTATTGTTTTTTGACTGTGAGGGTTAAGGAAAAAAGAAACTTTTCCTCTATACACTTAGACTTTTTAAACTGGATTAGCCAATTAAACTGAAAAAAGAACAATTAGCAAAAACAAAGGAATATACATTTTTACTGATAACATTTTCAATTTTAGGTGCATGAGAGCTTTGAAGAAAAGAAGTCAAAACTCGAAGAAGCAGTTATACTCTTGGGCTTGTATATCATTTTAACAAAGGGTGATAAATTGTGGTGAAGAGATTAGACAAAGGAAAGGAGTTTGGGCTTCTAGGGGCAATAAATTGAGGTAAGGTGAGTAGAAAATTTATGGAGAAAACTAATGGCAGATAAGAGTTACTTAGTAATGTTTGTTTATGCCAACTCATTTTGGTACTATCTCTGCCACTGGTGATAAAGGTTGTTCTCTCTCTGGTATGGAAGAAGAGGGACACCTTCACAAGGGAAATTTACGCTCTGCTTTTAGGCAGATAAGGACAGTACAGAGAACTCTTCCTGTGTCTGATTTTTCTCAATTGCTTTCAGCTCAAAATAACCCTTATGCTAAATGGCATATTTTGAAGTGATGTATTCTTATCCCCTTTAGAGGGAACCTGGAATCCTAGTACCTAAATGTGGGAAAAAACTGTAATGTGTGTTCCATCCACCTTTCCATTTGATCCTTGGATTCTCCCCAAATCAACCACCTCTATACCTCTTCTCTTTGTTTTCCATATTTCTTAGTTCTTTCCCCTTTTTCCTCTTTTCATCATTTTCCTTGTTCTCTTTCACCTCCCTCATCGTTGTCTCCTTCTTTTCTCTTTAATGCATAGAAAATGCATCCGGCTCTCAAATACATCTTATCACCTCTTAGCTGATTGTCTTCTAAGCCCTTGGAGAAATGGTTGATATCACTTATCTTTCTGTTGTTTTCCTGTCAGGCAGCTCTGCCTGGGAGCCCAGCTACATTTTATAATATTAATGATGCGCTGTAAGAACCTAACATAACATTTTATAACCCTATAACAAATCTTATTATCAGATGACAATGAGGTACAGTACATTAAATATTCATCATCCTTGGTTTACTTTAAAACTTTAACAGAGGATAAGGCACAGAGGCAGCTTCAGACTAATTACTGTTCTCAATATATAGCTTGGTTTTCAATATTTAATGGGGGCCTCATAAAACTGTGATTGAAAACAATGCAGTGTATCAATCAGTTGCCCTGCTGACATGCACCATGAAGAAAATGCCCTGTTATTTTATAGATGATGCTGTTATATTTCTGCAGTAGTGGCAGCACTGTCTCAGAAGGTACAGTTCTTCACCCAGTAGTCTGCTAGAAGCCCTCCTATTACTCAAGTGGAAGGTTTTACTTCTGTGTATTGGCAGTCTGGATAGTAAAAGGCAGAGATTCTTCCTTTAGCAACTGTGGACTAGTCTTTTGCCAGCAGATCTAGGTTGTTATGACTTCATATTGCTGAGTAGAGTGTTCACCTGGAGGCTGAGTTGTGGGAGAAGGGAAAGAAAAAACAATACCATAATCATCACTGCCCAACATTGCCAGTTATTGATTGTAGAGGTCAGGTATGACATAGGAGACACATAAGAGCCTTGGTTCAAGTCTCAGCTTTAAAATTTACTTACTGTGTTCCCACAGGGATGTTATTTGGTCATTCCGTGGGGTAGGGTAGACAAACATAAAAATCCAGGGCACTTGTCATAAGGAAGGAGTCTAACAAATCTGCTGACCCACACTCAGCTGCAATTCTCAAAGTTCTCTACCCACTGGTAGAGAGAGAACAAGAACTAGGAAAGCTCTTTTGAAGACATACAGTCAGGGATTGAAGCTTCTGGATTCAGAAAATCTCTAGGAAGTCTCAAACTTGAACTAGTTTCAAGGTGTTCCTGGGCTGAGAGTGTTTCCGGGTATATGGCAGAGCAAAACAATTTTTCAAATACAGTGTTCAGTATAGCCAGAGATTCAGGCATATGAGAAAATTAGGCTCCATGAATAAAAATCAGCAAAGAGAACATTAAAAAATCCCATAAAGGTTTCAGATATTGACATTAACAGAGATGAATCTACAGATCTGAAAAAATACTAATGGTTATGTTTAAAGAAATATAATGAAAATTGAAGTTATTTGCAAGGAATAAGATGTAGGAAGTGATTTAGTGGGTTTGAAAATGAGCCAAATGGAATCTCTAGACACAATGTTTGAATTAACAAGAAATTTATTTTTGAAATGAAATGACTGAAACTGAAGACTAAGTGGTGAGGTTAATGGCAGATTAGATATGATTGATAATAGAATTAATGGACGGGAAGATTGATCAGAGGAAATTACCCATAGTGTAATGCAGAGAAAAAAAGAGATGGAAAAAAAGAAGAAAAGGTAAGGGACATAGACACAATGAGAAAGCTTAACCTGTATTTAATGGGAGTTCCTGAAGGAGGAGAGCAAGGGAAAACGGGAGTTGGGGGGAAATATTATAAAGGATAATGTGGTGGTTTTAGAATTTCTTCATATTCTTTGACATTCTTCCTTTTACTAGATGGAGCCTAATTCATTTGTTTGAGTGTGAACTAGATTTAGTGACTTGCTTCTAATGAATAGATTGTGATACAAATGATACTGTGTGACCTCTGTCATTAAAAGAGTAGCTTTTGTCTAGCTCGTTCTCTCTCCTGGATTGTTTGATGAAAATCACTGTATATTATAGAAAAAAATTACTTGCTTATTCAGGTAACTTTAGGTTGTATTTAACATTAGAGAATTAATCATACAATCATTACAGTAGATACAGAAAAAACATCTGCTAAAATTTAATATCCAATTATAATAAAAATTCTTACCAAATAAGAAATAGACACGGACTTTTTAAATTTAATAAATAGTATCTAGAAAAGATTTATAGCAAATATTATGTTTAATGTAACATGCTGAAACTTTCCCTTTAATGATGGCTATAAGATAAGGATATACACTATAAACAATTATGTTCTTTATAGAACTGGAGATCCTTGTCAGTAAAGTCAGGGGAAAAAAGGCATAAGGAAAGGAAAGGAATAAGGACAATTTCATCATTTTTAGATGATACATAAAATTTAAAATCTATAGCAAATTATTAGAGGCAATAAACAAACTTAGCAAAGCTGCTGGAAATGAAACCAATATACCACAATACTCCACCATCATGTTTTAAGAGTAGGCTCCAAAAATTCAATCAGTAAAATGTAAGGGTTCATTTCTGGTGAGGTTAATATAAAGTAAATATTTCAGGCTATCCGTGTTGACACACACTAAGTTCAAAAGTAAAGATGAAACTTACGCTGTACCCAACTGACTGTACAACAACCCAGGAAAGTCCCACATGATCACCAAGCAAAAGCAGTCCTTCTCTATGTCCCTCCTGCCCTTAGAGGAGGAGAACTTTATAGCCCACACACCTGTGAGAGAATGGAGACCAGAGGACTCAAACACCAATTGCTTTATATCCAACTTGGCATCATTACAGAGGATGTTATCATAGAATTTTACTGTAAAGATTCAGTTGTGTTTCCATAAACCAGAAGCAAGCAGAAAATGAAATTAAAGAAAACATACCACTATAGGCACAGATATTAATCTCAGGTACCTAGGCATAAATCTAATGGAAGATGTGCAAAACATCTTTGGGGAAGACTACGCTCTTGGGGTTGGGGCAAGATTCCAAATAACGAGCTTAAGTCAGCTAATTAAGAGGGTTGGACGTGCAGGACCACACAGAGACAGCTGTAATTGTTGTGCTTGTACAGTCTGCCAGAATGCTAGTACCCAGTGTGTGACCAGCCTGGAGGACAGATGTGAGCTGAAAGGCCACAGTTGGCCAATGAAGTCCAGCCAGAAGGAAAGGTCTGAATGTCAGCCAGGCATTGACACCTACAGATGCTTAATCAGATGGTGCCCACACAGTGAAGGGCCAGAAATGCCAGCGTTAGCCAGCACCTGACTCTGGGTCTTCAGAAGCTCCAGGCAAGGAAAGGGCCAGGTTAGAACTCCCTGTCATGCTCTTTCATCTGAATAGAGGTTTTCAGATGTTATCCTGAGGCCAAGTCTGTGAGATTAAAATAACTGATATTCAGTCCCAGCTGCATGGATGCTGGACATGAAATAGTAGATCAAAGGCCAGAGAAGTAAGTAGAGTCAAGTTCACGTGGGGTCAGAGGTGGATCCTTAGGGTGTGAGTCTCCCACCGTAGGGCCAGCCAGATTACGCCACCTCCAGTGTTCTGAGGAGTTAGGTTGCCTTTGGGGAAAAAAAGGTTTCTCAGCCTTCCAGACTGGGGGGGGGGTCAATTAAAACTTCAAAACCCAAGAGCTTTTGAGATGAAATTTCAGAGCTAAGCCAAATCAAAGTAAAACAAAAGACAAGAAGAAAATCATTGCTAACGTTGGTAAATTCAGGACTCCTGGGCTTGTGAAACCTCCTTGTCCCATTGAATTATATTTGGAGCAAACCTGCTATAAATCAGACATACAAACAGGTAAGCAAGAAAATAAACAACTACCTTTCCTCTATTTATAAAAATTTTAAACTGGCACTTAGGCTAGCAGAAGCAGGTTAGCACTCTTTAACCACACAGAATGGACTGTTTGGGAAAGCATTTGGTGCAAGGCACTCAGTATGTTCATTTTGAAATGAGACGGCTGGGATCCTGGCATGTTACGGAAGGGATTCACAACCTAGGATTGAAATACAAAACATACATGTTGCTTCCTAGCACTGTAGTTAGGGGCCCTTGTTTACAGATGAGGAACTTAGCCAAAGTCACCCAGGGTTTGGGTGCCAGATCAGAACTAGAACTATCTTCATCCAACGTCAAATAGTACACACATACACATGTTTTCTGGACAAAGAACCTTCCGAAATAACCTCAAATCTTACCCTGGGAATTCTGAAAGGAAACGGTCCAGACTTCATTCATTAAAATTATCAAGAAAGGGGAAGCCAAACAATAGAATCCTAACCCACTTAAAATGATATAAAACTCTACCTCAAATAATGGCATATTGAGGATGTCTGGACACATCTTGAAAGAGTTGTAAAAATTTTGGCTCTTTTATTCCATTGAAAATTTCCCGAATACTTTGAATTAAATATTAAAGCCAAAACAAAAACGAATGTCAATTCCTAATGCCTGAGCTGTTTTAATCTCATAACTCTGTTTCAACTACTTTTGGCAATGAATCACTGAACAGGGCATTCTAAGGGCATTTCTAATAGCCTTTAATTAAAACTCACAAGGGTTTGTATGATGTAATAGCGAGCAAACTAATTATTCCCAGATATTTCTTTGCCAAGAAGCTTTGCTTTGGAGATATGCAGTCCTGTCCCAGAATATTACCTGCCTTCCTATGTGAAATGATATCTGTCTTCCATTACCATTGAACGTGTGTCTTAGCCATGGTTCCCCTAAAGCAAAGCCTGTGACAGAGGCTTCAGTGGGGATAATCTATTTGGGGATGTGTTCCAGTTATCAGGAATGACGATTAGGGTGGCTGGGTGCTATGGATTCAATGTTGTATCTCCCCAAAATTCCTATGTTGAAGCCTAGTCTCCAATGTGATGGTATTAGGAGGTAATTAGGTCCCAAGAGAGGGCCATAAAGTCATCTTTATGAGTAGGATTAGTATCCTTATAAGAAGAGACATGAGAGAGCTCACTCTCTCTCGCTCTCTGCCACGTGAAAATTTGAGAAGGTGGACATCTGCAATTGACCGGCAGACCCTCATCAGACATTGGATCTGCCAGCCCCTTATCTTGGACTTTCCAGCCTCCAGAACTGTGGGAAATAAATGCATGTTGTTTAAGCCACCCAGTATCTGGTACTTTTGTTATAACAGCCTGAACCAAGACACTGAGGACAGAGAAAGAGAACTATGAGGATATGTTATCAAATTGGCCATCATTGCAGGTGACTATTGCTCAATTTTGTAGGATATTTTGAGAAGCCATATAAAATTGTCTTATAAGCGTACACGTGGAGGAGGGGATGAAGAGGGGGCACATTTATTCATCATTGTCTGCCCTTTTCAGCCAAGGGTTATCCTGAGGAGTATCCCCTGGACTCCTGGCTTGTGGATGTATGAATGCCACGCCCCAGAGAAGGACCTGCCCAAAGCTGGTTGAAACCTGCAGAAAACTGATTGCTGCCAATAGGATTTGCACTGTTGCATGTGCAGTGTGCAGTAGACCTTCCTTGAGAGTTTAGATTAAGCCCTATGACTGTGTCCCTCCACATGACTGCATCATATCACCGTCCACCTTCTTAGCACAAACCACTCACTTGGGCACCTGCTTCTCTACCATGTGCATCACTTTTTCATAGATTCATAGCCCGGTGCCAGTGTGATCAGGTGTGTGCCTGAGATCTGGGGTCTTCTCTGTGCCTCACTTTTTCTACCTGTACAAGGATGGGGTTGGATTAGCCCAGGGCTGCAAACTCAGATGTCTGTAGGGATCAGACAGGTGAATAATGACTAAAGTAAGCCAGACTTGTTTGAGAATGGTGTCTGTCTGAAGCTGTATTCTTCCTACAAAGATATGCTTTGCTTGGAGGATAAATAAAAATAGAAATTACCCTCACATGGGAAAATAAATTTCTCATCTTTCTTGAAAAACCAAGCTCTCTTGGTCTATCTTATATTCTCCTTACTTTTGATAGTAATGCATATACAGGAACCCCTGCAACACAACCTCAGTGGTAAGTGACAGCTCTCCTTTGGCCCCAGTGTTGAGACTTCAGATGGCACAAGAGCCGTGGTAAATCCTTGAACTGGGTAGCTGATACTCAGATTATTGCTGCTGGAACCAGGGCTATCAAAATCTTCAGATTTTTTGTGAGAAGCCAGAAATCTAGATTCATATCCATAATTTCCCAATTTTGATGTCTCCTTTAAATTAATCTTACAGACTATGTACGCCCAACAAAACTCTTCTTTGGGTTCATTCTGATTTGTAGGCCCACTAGTTTGCCAAGTTGGAACAAAAAATTCCTAACAGCCTTTCCAGAGTAAATATGCTGTGTTTGATACTTGTGACTGCTAAGAACCTCTTTTCCTACACACTCGCCTCCTGGTCTGCATTTAGACAGTCTCGGGAATCCTTGTTTAGAACCACAACTCTATGACCATCCTTAGCTCTGTCATTCTGGGCTTTATCCCCATTTGTAAGCTGACTTTTTGCCAGATCAGCTGCATGGCCTCAAGTTCTAAGAATCTCTGAGATCCAAAAAGAATTGTCCATGAATTTAAACATCATTCTTCTACCTAAGGATTGTAACTTTGAGCCAAAAGAAAAAACATCAGAAATTACG
Organism: Lemur catta; assembly: GCF_020740605.2. Lineage (NCBI taxonomy): Eukaryota > Metazoa > Chordata > Mammalia > Primates > Lemuridae > Lemur > Lemur catta. The sequence goes on along the minus strand of NC_059132.1, from coordinate 26,644,532 downwards.
GAAAACCTAAGCCATGGGTGTTGTGCAAACCACAGGATGTGTTACTGCAATGAAAGAGTGAATTGTACTGTCTGGTGGTGAGCTACCAGAGGGACAGACTCTAATTTACTGCTCCAAACACAGTCCTTTTGCCCTTGCCATCTAGGTCGCCTGTGTCTCCAGCAATTTATCTGACGGTCGTATCACTTTGTACCTTGGGAGGACTTATAACATGCTGAGACTGTGAACACCTATAATTCATAAGTGTGTGGTGGGGTCACAAGATACTTTGTTCCCTTTTATATTTATTTTATCAGTTATAAAGTACCTGATAAAATTTTTATTTCAGATAAAGCAGTGATGGAAGAAAAAAAATACTGTTTTCCCGTTTTTATTTTTAAAGAGAAATGTCTTAATGGTTATAGAACAGGGTGAGTTACTTCTCAGATTCTGCTGCTGGAGGCTGGGCCATGAGAGCTCTCCATTGTGAATGTTTCACTTAGGGCAACAGCAATATTTATAAAGCAGCTAACAGTTTTGGAACGTGATCATGTTCCTGGCACCAAGATAAGTACTTAACATGTATCATTTCATTTTATCTTCAGAATGACCCTAGAGATAAGCACCATTATTATTCCCATTTTATAGATCAGGAGACCAAAGCCTGGAGAGGTGGTTACTTCCCCAGGATCATCTAGTAACTTAGTGGTGGAACCAGAACTATATTACCCCAATCTCCCCTTCCTCAAATGAAAGAATTAGGTAGAGAAGTTTTACTCAGTTATGGTTCAGAATATATAGTTTACATAGCAACTCCATAAATGCATTCCTTTATGACAATTTTTGCTTTGTGACAGAGTCATATAAATACCTGGCTATTAATATTTCTCTTGGACACATCTCTCTGGAAGGCTTCAAGACTAATCTTTCCCATAATAGCCTTTAAGGATATAATAGTTACTGCACTAACTAACTGGGGAGATTTGGATCAGCCACACCTAGAAACAAGACATCTAAGAGCTGGCTTCAAGGCACTGTCTTGTTTTGAATCCCTAAAATGCTTTGTTTTAGTAATTACAGGAATCTGTTAACTCTAATGTCATTTCCCAAGTGCTCATAAGCAATATTGTAAAAAGAAGAACTAAGAGAAGATGATTTGCCAGCCAAGTGGGAGTCCTTCATAACAGTAAATACATAAACATGTCCACCTATTCATTCATCCATTCATCCAGATCACAAATAGTTATTTTCTAGTTCTCTGCTGTATGGGTACTTGTACCCATCCCCTGTCTCATTTCTCTTACTTTTGATGTCTATATACCATCCTCTCTTTTTCTTTGCCTGCTATAGCCCGGCACTATGTGTCTTCAGTAGGAGCTGAGCCCTAGGTATAGCCACGTAAGACAGATCTATCAACTATCCAGGGAGATTGTCCTTCTCAATCCATCCCTTAGCTCTGAAGTATCCTACTGAGCTTGGGGTACCTTGGAGGCAGTGTAATATAGAGGTTACAAGAGTGAATTCTATTACCAGCTAGCTTGGGCTCAAATTCCACAGTTACTATTAATAGTTACGTGATCTTGGATCTGGTGCTTAACTTCTGAGTCCCCAATATTCCCAATATCTGAAAGAAAAGGAATGAAATTTCTTAGAATTCTTGGGAGAATTACATGAGTTTATGCATAAAACCTCTAGCATAGTGCCTGGCCCATATTATGTATGTAAGAAAAAAGTTTGTTGTGGCTTTTGCTCTTTTGTTTTTGTTTTTTTACAATTGCTATTCATATACTTAGATTGAAATTTTGGATCTAATACTATATTGACTGTATGCAGTTTACTTCACTGATTTTGCTTTCAAGGCATTTGCACATACCTTTCATCATTCTGTCCTCTCAAGAACCCATTTCCAAAGACAGGCTAGATAATTAATCCTCATTTTATGCATGGAGAAACACTCAAGCCAAGATGACCAGTGCGTCCACAGAAACAGCCTACTGCTTTTCCCTCTGTTCAATACTGACTTCCTAGCTGCAGAATTTCTAACAGAGAGGGAGTAGAAATTGCCTGGGCCTTCATCACAAGGTTTACTTGTGGACTGTGGCTGCACTTATTGGTCAGTCATTTTGGGGACAAATGTTCTTTTCTTCAACCTAGAATATGGTAAGGATGCCTTTGGTTTATGGATAAAAGGAATAACGACAGAGGAGGTGACTTCTTTCATGCCATAAACCACAGTCCTGTAAGACCACTTGACTCATAACACCTCTTCAACAACACACTTCCTAACTCAGCTGCAGTGGATCATCACAGTGTCCAGCCCACACCTCCCTTTCCCTAGCTGACATTTTAGAAGCTAATCCTCTGATGCTACCACATCCATCTGATTTTAAGTCTCACTAAAGATCATCAGCCTGCTCTATGAAGCTTTTTCAGCATGCATGCGCTGTGTACCAGGCATACTTGGAACCACTGTTTATGGTGTTTCTAACATCTAGGATGCTCTTTCTTTTTTTCTCACCTTCTCATTATTCAGATTTTATACATCCTTCATGTTAAACTCAATTAGTCGTGTTTAGAAATACTTAGTGGAGAGCTGCCTTATCATGTAATTTTAACAACCTGTACCTGTATTTTCTTAAAAACCTACCTGCTCTTTCCCTGACAATCCAGCTCTCGTAAATCCCTCCTTCCTTTGGACTCAAGAATGTTATTTCAAGTGCTTGTCATAGGTGCAGAGCTTTGGTGACCTTTGTTACTGCCAAAGTTCTGGTCCAAGGCATTCTTGTCTGAACAGCACAACCTCTCAACCCTTTCTCAATTCATTCTTTCCACTGCCTCAGTATTTCCTCCCAATAAAAATAAGACCCTGTTTCTTTTGTAACTGGAAAACGTTCTATGCCTTCATCAATGCCTACAAGATAAAGCCCAAATGCCTTCGCCCAACATTTAGAGTCTGCCAATGCCTGGCTCTCCTCTGTCTTTTCTCCTTCTTCCTTCCTTCTTCCTACCTTCTCCTTCTATTTTTTAATATGTATTAATATGTTAAGGCCTTTTATCCTGTCCACAATCCCACAAGACATTTGATATTATTACCACCTTTTAATAATAAAGATGAAAAAGCTGAGACCCTGGAGGTTAAGTGACTTTCCTGACTGAGGTCACACAGTAAGTAGATAACTCATATGGATTCAAAACCAACCAGGTTGGCTGCAAGCCCAAATTATTATTTTTTTAAATAAATTTGCATATTTAAGGTATACAATATGATGTATGGGATACCTATAGATAGTAAAAAGGTTACTATAGTGAAACAAATTAACATATCCATCATGTCACCTTGTTATATATATTTTTTGTTTTTGTGGCAAGAGCAGCTAAAATCTCAATATGAATCCTAAATATAGTACAATTTTATTACTCATATTTCTCATGTTTTACATTATGTCTCTAGACTTGTTCATCCTACGTATCTGCTACTTTGTATCCTCTGACCCACATCTCCCCATTTGCTCCCCCATCCCCACCCTGGTAACCACTCTTTTATTCTCTATCTCTGTATATTTGAATTTTTTTTTCTTTTTAGTTTCCACATATAAGTAAGATCATGTAGTATTTTTCTTTTTTTTTTCTGGCTTATTTCACTTAGCATAACACCACATGTACTCACTATTAAATTGGAACTAACGGATCAGCATTCATGTGTACAGATGGAAGTAAAACTCAGTGGAAATCATGCAGGTGGGAGGGGGAGGAGGGGGTAGGTGAAATCATACCTAACAGGTACAATGTACACAATCTGGGTGATGGGCACACTTACAACTTTGGCTCAAGCAATACAAAAACAATCTGTGTAACCAAAATATTTGTACTCCTATAATATTCTGAAATTAAAAAAAATATTTACCATCAATAAAAAAATGAATTGGTAGTCTGTGGGTTAAACTATATATCTGATAAGGAGTTAATATCCAGAATTTATAAAGAATTCACATAACTCAATAGTGGAAAAACAAATAATCTTATTTAAAAATAGGCAGAAGATCTGAATAGACATTTCTCCAAAGAAGGCATAAAAATGGCCAACAAGTATATGAAAAAGTGCTCAACATCATCAATCATCAGGGAAATGTGAATTAAAACCGCTGTAAGATACCACCTCACACACTTTAGGCTATCACTGAAAAGTCAAAAGATAAATGTTGGTGAGGGTATGGAGAAAAGGAAACTCCTGCACACTATTGGTGGGAATGTAGGTTGGTACAGCTATTGTGAAAAACAGTATGTAAGTTTCTAAGGAAATTAAAAATAGAACTACCATATGATCTAGCAATTCCTCTTCTGGGCATATACCGCCCCAAAATGGAACCACCACCTCGTAAAGATATCTGCATTCCCATGTTCATTGCAGCATTATTCACAATACCAAGATACAGAAACAATCTAAATATCTGCCAACAGATGAATAAAGAAATTCTGAGATACATTATCATTATTCAGCTCTAAAAAAAGAACAAGATCTTGCCATTTGCCACAACGTGGATCAGCTTTTCTTCTTTTAAGCATACCATCTGCACCTTCTGCTAAAATCTTACTAGAATAGGCAATGGTTTCTGAACAAGCCCCATATATTTTTTGTACTATCTCTTTCATTTTTATTTATTACTCTTTTACATGAATATCTTTTCCACCCATCCTCTTTTCTCCTCGTCCAGTTCATACCCACTCTTAGAGATTTAGAATGGATGTTATTTTCTCCATGAACCTTTCTGAACTCACAGATGTAGCACATCCTTTGCCCATTCTCTGATTACACATTGCACCTCCTTGTAATCTTTTGATCACCCATTAAATTAGAAACTTCTTTAGGATCTGGGCTCTATCTTATTTTTGTTTGTGTCACGGCACCTAGTACAGTTCCTGATTAAGTTTCTGGGGGCAGGAGGACCATTGAAGGAAGGAAATCCCTTCAATCCATGCCATTCAGACTGTGAACAGTTAACAGGCATGAGATGTGTGTAGCTACCGGTTAGCTCAGCAAGCAACAGGCTGCATGGGTCCTATTATATCTCCTTAGGGGTACACATTTATTAACCATGCCCTTGAAAAGAGTGTAAACTTCAGAGTGTTCTCGGTGAATATTTACAAGACATGCAGCGGAGCCCAGAGGAGTTGCTTAAAACCTGTGCTCCTGTTCTCTCACCTGTCCTCTCTCCCCATCCTGCTGCCAGCTGCATGTATGCCTCCTCACCTGCGGGGTGGCACAGGCAGGCAGGAGACATCAAAAGCTTAATGAATCCAGCATGCAGAAACAGCCAGCGTTTTTAGCTCTTTGTCAGGCAGATCCTGAAGGGAAATGTTTTGTATTATAAACAATGAGAAAGTTCATGCAGCCTTGCAAATTAGTGCAGGCTGGTCTCAGCTAAAGCTGGTCTTGAAGAAGTCGGTCAGAAAAATGAGTAAGAAAAGCCATGGAAATGAAAAATGAATCTTCTTATCTAATCACTGTGTGGAGCCCAGCAGGAAAACTCCCGGTTGTTGGAGGAATTCTTCTATCTACAGAGGTTGTTACTTAGTGCAAAGAATAGTGGAAAAATTTAGGAGCAGGGAGGTGGGGAGGGTGGTTTTATATTCATACCTGTTATTGTCAGGGAGGATAATTTGGGGTGTTTTTTCCCCAGAGTGTGAGTCAGTGAACCCTGTTTTTCTCTGTGAAATGTTCCTTTGTCTGATCAAGATGAGTAAGGTCCAAATCCATGCTGGTGGATTTCTGGCAGTCAATTTGCACAATGTCACCCTTCATCCAACAGCCCCTATCCTGGCAGAGTTGAATGGACTAAGGTTGAGCATCACATTCAGACCAGTCAGAGTTCCTTTCCTGAGACGTTGACGTCAGGATTTAGCTTGAGTCAATCTCTCCAGGTGGCTGATCATGGAACTTGAAGGCTGCTAATGGCCAGAAGCATCAATGTTGCCTGAGGGCTAGACGAAGATATTCTGCACAAGAGAAGGATGAAGATGACCCTCAGAGAGGAGCAGGAGTGAGAAGTGCTCCCTGGAGCATCCTGGTGTGCTCCTACCTCCTTCTGCAAGTTATCCCCATGGATTGACTTGCAATAGTGATGAATATTTCTACCATTAACAGCTCATTCAAGCAAGAGTTCTTTTTCAAAAAAAGGAAATAGGATTATAAAAACAACCACCTCATTTGGTCTGACATTAAGGAAATTATAGTGCTCAGTGGAAAGTTCTACAGCCATTAAAAGGGATGCTTACAAAAGATTTCTAATAATCTGGAGAAATGCTTATGTTACACTGTCAAATTTTAAAAAATCAGACAAAATATTGCATATTTATAGTATGAGCTTAACCACATTAAAATTTCCATAAAACTATGTGTAAAAATGCATAGAAAAATAACCCCAAAATATTAGCACTGGCTATCTCTCTGTTATTTTATACTTTTCTATATTTTTCAAAATTTTTTCTAATAAGCCTATGTTTCTCCTTATAATAGAAAAGCCCAATTTTATTTGAAAACTTATTTTTATAGTGCCTGGCTTTATGCATCATCAGCTGAGTTTGGAATTTGAAATCAACTAGAAGATCACAGAATGCTAATGTTGTGAAGAATCTTAGAAATTTTTTAGTCCAGGGTTAAAAATATTTCTTTCAGGTTACAGATAGCTTGAGAATATGATAGAAACTTTGGCCTCCTTTTCAGAAAAATGTATGTATATAAATATCAGTTTCTTTGGATACTTTAATTGTGAGTTACAAAAAACCCTGTGCCACAGGTTTAGACTATAAAGGAAATTTATTGATTTAAATAACCAAAAAGTCCAGGAGTATTTAACTCTAGGTGAGGTTTGATCTGATAACAATGTCACAGAGGCCCAGATATTGTTTCTCTATTTCTGTTTTTCCTTTAGCAAGTTCAACTTTATTCTAACACTATTCACCTTTGAGTCCCAGGATGGTTTTTATAAGCTCCTGGAGTTTCACACTTACTTATACCCAGCAAGAAAGGAGAGTCTTTGCCTCAGTATTCCCAGTAAATGTCATCTGATTCTAGACCTCACTGATCAAGCTGAGGTTATGTCCATTCCTGATTAATCACTGTGGCCAGAAAATTGAATGCGCTTAGCCTAGATCATGTGTTCCTCCAGGTCCTCACCCCATATTAATCCCCTTATAGAAATCAGACTTAATGTCATGGTGTTCCTAGTTCGTGGTGTCCTATGATCTCAGGCCAGACTTTTGTCTGTCTGAAGGAAAAATGGAGAGGCACAGAAGATTTGTAATCCTTCTAAATCACTCCAAGTGACACCCAGGTGGATGGATGAATGGAGTACTCAAAAGTTTTGTGAAATGGTTTGGTGACACTGAAAAATGAGCACTGCTCAAGGTTGAGGACAGTGAAACCTGAACAAGACGCTCACCTCTGATGCTCTAGCTCCTAAATCCATTTATCTGGATGAAGCTCTGATTTGTCATCAAGCCAACCCCATGGTCTGCCAATAAGTTCACATGGATACCTTCTGGAGAGATGGGGTCGCTACTTTTTCAAATAACAATAATAACAAACATGTTAATAATGGTCATAGTGGTGATGATGATGATGATGATGATGATAATGATAAATGTGTTAGCCTGGGCTGTTTTGGCTGGAGTAATAGAAACCCTGCTCACACTAGATGAGAGAGAAAAGCAGATGTATTGGCTCACTTACCTGAAAAGTCCGGTCCCAGCTGGTGTCAAGGTTCTGAATCTTTAGCTGCCTGATGGTGCTACACACAGGGCAGGTATGATTATTACTGGCAGATCAAGACTGATGCTTCGAGTTTGCTTACCTCAGTGGATGGTGGAACTGTTCTCAGGGCTAGAGGACCAGATGTGGGGAGATGATCTTGAATTTAGATTTGGGACATATTGACTTAGTGATGCCTAAGAGACCTCAGAGAAAACATCAGGCCTCTCTAAAGAAGGGAAGTTCAAGCCAATATTTGAAGAATGAACTGACCAAGTATAGGAGCACCCAGGGGAGAGGGAGAGGGCATTCTGGGCAAAGGGCTCAATCAAGACAGGACTTATGGCATCACAGGGACCTGAAAGAAGGCCTGTGTGGTTGGAGGGCAGTGAACAAAGGGGAGAGTGGCACAGATTGACACAGCGGGGGTAACCAGGACAGAGTCCTGCAGAGACAGGTAGGACTTTAGCATCCTGTAGAAGGAGATTCTCTTCCCTGGAAGTTTGGGTGGAGACAATGACCACAGTTAGACCCTTTAGGGCATGTCGCTATCCCTGATAATACAGGGGAATGGGATCCTTTAGCTGGCTATCTCTAGGATTTGCAATTATCCCAGGGATGGGGAGGGGGTGAGGGAACTGATCACCACCTGTGTTCTCTGTGGGAAAGACTAGCTTCATTATTTTTTTTTTTCAAAGGGAAGAAGGCTACGCAATGTGGGGCAGGCAAAACAAATGCCCAGTCTAAACCTCAAAAGTATTTGCTGCATTGATAATAATGATAATTATAATACAATAACCACATATTACATTTTATTGGTTGATAATGATGTGCCAGAAACTATGCTGAGCACTTTTCTTATATTATTTCATTTAAAATTCACAAGGACCTTTTGAGTCAGGTGTTTTTATTATCCCAGTTTTAAAGAAGAGGAAACTGAGGTCCAAAGAGGTGTTAAGTAACTGCCTGAGATCACACAGCTGGTAACAGGGACAGAACTAACACCCATGTCTAGTCTGTCTGATTCAGGAGGCTAAGCTGTTAACCACTATTATATGGTAACTTTCTTAGAAAGATTTCAAAATCTCTCTAACTCAACTTTCAGCAAGACCTCCATGATATAAGCAAGACTAGGTGTAGAGGCAGTGAAAATGTGCCTCTCAGATCTTTGTCCCAGCTGCCATCCTCTGAAAGTCACCACTGCATTGGTGCTAAAACCACACTCCCATGGGCTGCTTCCAGCTAATGACTGAGCTTGACTGAGACCTAACACAGGCCTGTTCCTGGGAGACTTGGGACTTCTCTCGTGGCTGACTTTGATTCAAGGACTATTCATTTGCTTTGCCAGATATTCTTAGAATTGAAATGTGGTCTAAGACTCTCCCACTCAACTTTCCTTCCTTCTCTGGTTCATAAGGGGCAGACTTGCATGGTGCTCTGATGGGTTTCCCAGCCTCCTTTGGTGCCAGCCCCATTTTCCCTCACAGGTGTCTTCACTAATTAATCTCTTGCAGGTCTAATCTGTGTTAGCTTCTTAGAACTGCCTTAACAAACTACCACGAACCGGGTGGCTTATGCAACAGAAATCTCTTGTCTTGCAGTTCTGGAGGCTAGAAGTCCCAGGTCAAGATGTTTGCAGGCTTGAGTCCTTCTGAGGGCTATTCTGTGCCTCTCTCGTAGCTTCTGTAGCATCAGATGATCCTTGGATTGCAGATGCTTTTCTCCCTGTGTCTTTACATCATCTGCCCTCTGTGTGTGTCTGTCTCTGTGTCCAGATTTCCCCTTTTAATAAGGACACAGTCACATTGAATTAGGGCTCACCCTAGTGACCTCATCTTAACTTGATCATCTGCAAAGATTCTATTTCCAGATAAGATCACATTCACAAGTACGGCGGGTTAGGACTTCAAGATCTTTTTTGGGGACACAATTCAACCCACAACATCCATTTTAGTGGGTCTTTCTTAGAGGATGAAGGCCAACACGCAAGAGAATTCAGGAATTTCAATACGTCTGTTTATATTTAAAACAGGCATCACTTCTAGATTCACCATTTGGCGTAGGTGTATTTTTGAGGATGGAAAATCTTGTACTCTTTAAACTGTGAAATGTGCTAGACATATTTAAATTAATTTAATGGAACATAATTATACTAATTAGATGCATTTAAAAATTTCATCAGAAATACCCCACAATATTAATTTTAATGCACAGCTATTCTAAGATAGGCCAGACATTGGATAATTTAACTTTCTCTTTATTTTGAATAATAGACTTTATTTGGTTTAGTCTTGCTTTTCCCAAACTGCTTTCTATGGAACACAAGCTTCCTGTAAGATATAATCGATATTTTAAAGGAAGGCATGTTGTAGGGTCACATCCTTACTGGGCCCACTTCTTGGTGATTCATTCATTTGTTTCACAAACATTTACTGGGTATCTGTAGGTGCCGGAGATTGTGTTAAGAGGATTCAACACTGAATAAGATAGTTAATGTCCTTGTCGTTCTGGACTTTATGTCCTCATGTCCTTGTGGGCCTTTTATTTAGAAAGGATCGACAATCAATCAATAAATAAATCAAGAATTGGACAAGGTGTGTAGGAGAAATAAAAGGGAATATATACATGATAAGGGCAACTGGGATGGGTGAGATGTGCTTTGGATGAGGTGGTGGGAACAGCCTCCTGGGGGAATTGACATTTCAGCTGTGACCAACGGGTGAGAGGAAGGAGGAGTCAGCTGTGTGCAGGAACAAGGGAAGTGGGAGCAGACGTGCCAAGACATACTCTGAGGCAGTGAAGAGTTTGGCTAGTGGAAAGAACCAAAGGTGGGAGAACTTGGTTGGAGAATGAGACTGGAGGTGAGTGCCATGACTTGAGTTTGGAAAGGTCAGCAGAAGGCAGGTGCATCTGGTCTGATGGGTCTGGTGGGCAACGCTGGGGAGTTGGCATTTTAGTTGAAATGCAACCCACATTGGCATATTAGAGGTTCAGAGGGGTCCTACAGTAGAACAATCTGTTTGGGATGGCTTATTTTTCAAGTTTCCAAAATGTCATAGACCAAATTGCTAGGCCAACATCTGACAGAACAGTGGCATTCCATGGACGACAGACTTGGAGATGTTGATTTGGTGAATTTAAGGCAGTTGCTACTTTAGGGACACCAGTGTTTCATGAAAGCAGATCACTGGGGCACAATTTGGTGCAATAAAGGTGGGATTTAAAATAACAGAATGTCACCTTTGCTTTCTCTGAAGTCAGAGTTCATATCCTAACTCCACTATTTAATAATTATATCCTTGAGCGTAAAATACTTAATCTGTGCCTCAGTTTTCTCACCTTTAAATGGAAGATAATGTTCAATATTTCAAGTGATTATTAGGAAGATTGAGAACGTATATGTAAAGTTCTTTGAACACAATAACTATTCAATAAATATTACTATTTTTTATTAGCATTATTAACTTAAAAATGTCAATATTTTCCCCCCAGGGTGTTCAAGCGTTATTTCTTGATGTTAATGGGCTCAGGCACAAGAAATAAGATACTCTGGGAAAAGTTTCTTTCTTAAAACCTTTTTTATTAAGTAAACTTATAAAAACCAACACACCTATATACAATTTTAACAAAATAATGTCTCATGGACACCCTACAGTAAAATAAGCAAATGTTTGATCATCCATTTCTGGTTTCCCTACCTCTGTTTTCCTGCCTTTTTCAGAACTACCAAATGTAAAACCTAAACAAGTTGGGAAATTATTAGCTTATTCAACACTTGTTTGACCATCGGTAATTCGTGTCAACTCTGTTCCAGGTGTGGATACAGGTGTTTCTCTTTAAGGGACGTTTTGAAGCCCTAATTGTTCCTTCATGCCATTCTCAGCAATAGATAGTGAGCATGTTCTCTTCACTTGTCACCCACTGAGGATACCCAGGACTTCTGAGCTCTGCCTCCTTGGTGCTGGTTGGTGGCACTGAGCTAAATGATCCTCGCTGAGAGAAAGCAGGACCAGAGCTGGCTGATAGCCTGAGCGAGGAAACCTCCAAAGTACATGGAAATACTAGGGAAACCAGTCAAATAATCATGATTTCTCCATTTTAAAACTGAAACTGAGGATCATTGACATGATTTTGGCCCATTACAGTTATGGGTTTTTTTAAAAACCTACCTTGCCTCAGTGGATTTATTGCTTCTTTTTTTTTTTTCTTCTAACACTTACTGGGTTGGGGGGAAGAGAAACCTTAATTGCAACATTTATGTATAATTGCTGTGATGAAGGCTTGAGGAATTTTTACTTTCCAGACACACCAAAACAAAACAAAACAAAAAAATTGTACCACAATCAATATTTCTGGGTGAAATGAGAGATGTTCTCCCACATCCTGTGGGTGGGCATTTTGGATTTAATTGCTTCTCTATTTCATTTGTCATTTTCTAAAGTAGGCCTCCAAAGAAATTCTTTTCAGACAAGGTGTTCCCCTGGTCAGGGTGTATAGTGCATGAATCAAATGAAGAAAAGCAATCTCTAATCCAACTGTGTGCTGCATAATGGCTTTCTTGCTCTCAAAGAGCTTACACTTGGGGAATAAGGCTACCAAGCATTTGAAATAATTGTGGAATGATACAAGAGATTTGAGATGGTTGAATGCTTCCTGTTGTAGCAAAGACTGTAGGTATTAATTGACTACTGAAGAATTATTTCTAATAGAGATGAAATCGTATGGAATGGGAAATAGTATGCTCCACATAATTTTTAGTTACGATTCATGATTGTGTCATGGCTGGGATGATATAAGATAGGGGGTCTATACTGGTGGTCCACGGGCTGCACAGGGCTGCATTTGCATTTGGTTTGACTGTTAAGTGTGTGTAATATTTTGGAAATCGCAGTAACTCAGCAAGCCCTACTTTCAATATACACCTTAGCCCCATTGTGTTGTACCCCACACTTCTCATGCATTTTTATGAATTTCAGATTCCAGGCCAACATTTAATTTTTGCAGTGGCCAAATACATAAACCACAGATTGGTGAAAAGAGGATGGGGATTGGACTAGATAACACTGTAAACCATCCCCACTGATATTCTATGCTCTGAAAACTCAGGAAGAGGAAATAAGGGCATAGTGAGATAGTAAGGAGGCTTTTGCAGAGTAGGGAGGACTGAAATGGGTGCTGAAAGGGAGGCAAGATTGGAACTGGTGCAGGAGAGGGTCTCCCAGCAGGTGGAAGAGCAGGAGTGGAGACATCTGGTGGTAATGAGCCCAAGGGAAAGAAGAGACTACTGGTGTGACAAAGGGGATGAGAGTGTGCTGACTATCGGGAAAGAAGCTGGGATATTTACATTGGGGCCAAACCTAAGGATGCCTTCAAGTCAAAGAGGCAAATGAGCTTTCCGAAGCCCACATAGCAATAATCAACAGAGCTGAGACTAGAGCTCAGAGCTCTCAGCTTTCTTTGCCCTTGGTCATTCCCTGATACCACTGTGCTTTTGTAAAGCTAACAGGTAAAACCAAGTTTCAAAGTTAGGAGACCCATTAAATAAAACCATAGCCACTTTTAGACTCACATCCTTTGAAGAATAGAACAGGCGTGTATAAATACATACATACATGCATTGTTCCAGAATCCTCTGTCTCTTTGATAAAATGGCAAATGATTTTCTTAAAGAGTAGAATAATTCACATTTATTCTCTTCTTTGTCTCATCACATAGGTCATTCCCACCCAGGCATAGCCACCATCACATTATGATGGGAACAGAGAGAATTATTTATTCTGGGAATCCTGCCCATTTTTTCAGCACATCATTTTTATTTCATCTCTTGATTCATGTGCTTGTGAAAGTAGAGGGTCCTGGCTGTTCATTTCCATGAGCCTCTCCTTGTCCTGAGGTCCAAATCCTTTTTCTGCCACGATGTGAAGGTGAACTAGATGGTGGAAACAACACCAGCAGCTCTGGGTCTCTCTCTCCATCTGTTGCCAAGGGTTTGACATCTGAGTTTCCGGAATGATCAAATGGATTGATGGACATCGTATTAGGATACTTTTGGTTGCAAGTGACAGAAGCACAAACCCGTTTACACACACATAAAAATTTCTGGCTTGCGTAACTAATGAGTTCAGGAGTTAGCTTCAGGCACAGCCGGGGCTCAAACAATTTCAGCAGGACTTGGTCTTGCTCCATCGCTTGGCTCTGATTTCCTCCCTGTTGGCATCGTTCTCCGGCAAGCTCTGCCCATGTGGTGGCCAGCTGGCCCTAAGCAGCTCCAGGCTGTCATCCTCCCAGCCTCAAGTCCAGTGAAAAGGACTTCTGTTTCCCAATTACGTATAATTGAGTCCCACTGGTCAGGCCTGCATCACAGCCTTTCCTTAAAGCCAGAAATGGGGTCCATCCCTGAACCACTGGGAGCGAGAGCGTGTATGAGGGGGGTTTCCTAGAGGGAAATCATGGTGCAACCACCAGGAGAAGGGGGTGCTGGGCAGCTCAGGATGTGATGGTGACTTGAGAAGGATGAACCAGGATGCCAGGTGGGGGCTTAGCTCTTTCGGAAAAGAGGACTGAACTCAACATTTCTTTGAATCCTCATCATGTTTTACCTTAAAAATTCATGTGACTTCTACTCCATCAACTGTGTTTTAATGCAGAAATGAAGTTCTTAACTACCGATTACTCCTAAGTCACTGACTAGCTTTAACATGCCAGGAAGGGACATCGTTTTAAACCCTGTGGCTTTGGTGTCCCCGGCACTTCCCTGTGTTTCAGAGCCTCCTGCTGGAGAAGCTCAACTATATGTAAGCAGCAAATAATAAAGTGGCCACTATCAGGTTTCTCTGCTGCTTCAAGTGAATTGATTAAGCCTGGAGGAAATAACCACAGGACAAACTGGCATACTGAGTGGCCATTAAGAGAGCAGGTTTTTGGTCAGATGGCCGAGGGTTGGAATCCTGCTTCACCACTGATAATCTGTATGACCTTTGAGAAATCACTTAACCTCACTGAGCCCTCGTTCCTGAGTGGTTAACACAACTCATCCTTACGCATTGTGAGGACTCAATGAACTAATGCGAAAGCAGAATAGAGCTTGGCATGCCATAATTCTCAGGAATTGTTATAATTACATTGCAATAAGTATCACTATTAATATTTATATATACTATAGATGTAACAGACTTCTAAAATAACTTATTTCCACCAATAATGACTTCATATTGCAACTTCAAATGCAAGCAAAGAGGGATGATAGATTGGTTTTTTTGTTTTTCCATGACCTGCAATCAATTTTAAAAGTCTCTGAATATAAAGCAAGGAGGCAGAGGAGATTGCCTTGAGAGTGGAGAGTTTTTATTTTCCTGCCATTAGCTTAGACTCACTGTAGTATTTTCCTACTCTTTAATTCCTACACAGTTGTTACTAATTGCATACTTATTTTGCCATTTAACAGTAGCTCTCATTTCCTGACCAACTCTTGCACAAAGCGATTAGCCAAAATACATTTTCCTTTAGTTTTCAACAGAAAATCCACCTGCTAAGCGTTTTTCACATTCTGAATAAAAACAAGCAAAAGGAAGAGGTAGGAAATAGCATAACTGGCACAGATTATCAAATGATTATTGCTGTCTTTTAATTTTAAGAGCTAATGATCATTTCTAGCTTAAGAAAATGCCCATCACATTTGAGAAGATCAGAGCTACTATTAAAAAGAAGGTTACAGAACATGAAATGGTAGAAATAAAAAGACTCCTCAGGACTCCTTTCATTTACGCTTTGGAGACTCTAATCTTTTCTAATTTTAAGGTGTGTCTTTTAACTTGGCTATCATACTTTTAATAGCTACCTTCACTTCTTTTTCCATGTAGTGTGCACGCATACAAATGTGATTATATGCTGGATATATGCTCCTATTTTAAAGGTTTGAAATGTCTTCTATAAGGATGCATATAGACAAAGTCAATTTGAGCATATAGAAAATTCCACATCATTCATTTGATTAAATGTTTCCCTAACTCCCACTCAGTTCATGAAATGAAAATATGAACAATCCAACTCAGGAAAGGAGTAACTCCAAGTGGAACACTTTGTATTTTAAACATGTTGTCCTTGAAATTTAGACCATTTAGAGGGTCTCCTAAGTACAAGGGGGTGGTTCTGAGGTTCTAAAATGTATCCCCTTAACCACCACCCCTCCTTTTAAAAGAAGGATTATAATATCATGATTAATAGCCCAGAGTCCGAAGCCAGACCACTTGAGTCCAAATGTCAGGTGTACCAGTGCCTATCTGTGTGACTCTGGGCAAGTTATCTAACACCTCTATACTTTACTTTTCTCATTTGTATCTACTTCATAGGGTCATTGTGAGGACTAAATGAGTTAATCCATATAAAATGATTAAAACAGGGCTTGGAACATAGTATATTATTTTATACACATTTGCTGCTGGTACTGTTGTTGTAAGAACATGGATGGTTTTTAAGAACACAGGTGAGTGAATTCGATCTGAGTTTGAACCCCAGATCCACAATTTACTAGCTGTCTGATCTGGGGCCAGTGAGTTTCTTAATTTTGCTGGGCTTTTGTTTCTTCACTGGTAAAATGGAGATAATACTATTGAGTAGGATTTAGTCTGGGTCTGTAGTCAGAAAGAATTGAAGAAAAGTCTAGGGTTCGATCCTCATTACTCTTTGAACTTGGTCAAATTACTTCACCTGAGAAATGTGTTTATTGTGAAGATTAAGTGAGCTAATCCAAACAAAGGGCTTACAATAGTACTTGGTATTTTACAAGGGCTAAATAAATTTTAACTATTACTACTGCTTACTCATCTCACATTAATATTCATATTTTACAAGGAATAAGGCAAACAGAAAAGGTTACCTGCTTGGTCCAAGCAACTGGCATATGGCAGACCTGGGATGTAATTCCAGGGCTTCATATACTGTTAGGCTGTGTCATGTGATTGGCCCGGTCATATGACCTGGATTGTTGGTATAATGGGGCATTAATTGTGTGCCCATGAGTTCCTTCTGCCTGAAATGTCCACATGTCTAGATCCTTTAAGATCCACTTTAAATACCATGTGCTTTTTCCCTGTAGACGTGTTTTTTGCTTCTCAAAGGTAACTCTTATCTGTGACTGTGTTAAACTGTGACTGCTCTCACCACTACTCATCTTAAATTATTGTTACTGTACATATTTTTTCTCCTCTAGGAAACCACAATTACTGTGAAGGACTGCTCTGTGAATGATTCATCACTGTAATCTCTTCATTGCTCTAACAATGCATGGAATTGAGAAAGAATCTTGTCGATATTTGCTCAATGAATGAATAAACAAGTGAATGAATGAAACAGCTAACGGCTTGGATGATGATGGGCAAATTAGCCTGGGAGGGGATAACACTGAGCATTTGCATATATACTGAAAGTTTGTATTTCCCTGTTAGGATATCAAAACCACAGGCTCTGAAAAACTCTTCCAGCTAAGAGTCAGGGCTGCAAGCTGGACCTGTGAACTGGGTGGAATTTGTGGGTTGTCAACTTAAAAAAACGATTCACTTGTTTATTCAACAAATGATGCTCATTAAGTACTTATTACTGAGTGTGAGGTGTAGCAGCCTGTGTTTAGAAGCTCAATTTGCCATGGAGTCCCAGGACATCAGAGATAGGAGGGACCATGGGATCATCCTAGATAGGGTTTCTCAGAGCACATAATGAGGTATATTGGCTCCCAAAGAGATATTCCACAAATGAATGAATAAATAAGACATTTCTATAGTCTCCTAAATTTGGAGGATGCTATATTCTATTCCCCTCTCCTTTCCAGATGAATAATAACAATTGTGATAGCCACAATAATGCCAGCTAACATTTATTAAGTTCTTTAGAATTGATTCATTTAATCCTCAGAAGAACTTTGGGGGGTAGGCACTATTATCCCCTTTTAAAGATGAGAAAAGAAAGCGTATTAGAACTTCAAAGGCACTGACAATCCTGAAATAAAGAAACCCATTTTGTTTTGCTTAATCCAGCATTTTCCAACTTTAATTAACTACAGAGTGCATTTTTTTCTTTTGCATACCACCTAACAATAGCCTGTGGATCCATGGAACATGTACGTTATTTTGGGAAATGTTATCTAGTCTAATGCCTTTATTTTAAGAAGAAGAAACTGAGGCCCACAGAGGAAAGAATCTCATCTGCTTCTGTCCTTAGCAGGTTGCAGAGTTGGGGCTAGAATTCAGCCTCTTGATGCTTACTGAATTCTGAATTCATTTTTTGGTTCTTGATACTTTTTGCTTGCTTCCTTCTCCATTCTCCTCCTCCTCCCATCCTCCCCTTCTCTGATGTACTTCTCTGTACCCTAGCAGGAGAGTGACCATTAAACATTCCACGACTGGGTTTTTGGTAGGTTTTGTTGATAGCCCCCTCAGTTCCTCTATCTCCAAGTACTTACTACCAATCAAACACTGAAAGTCTCTTAAGCACAAAACCTCACATGGCACTAGCAGCAGGTGGGCTCTTTCTAGGATCACCGTGTGTGTGTTGTGGGCTGTACAGTGAAGTGGGTTGTCCACTGAAGAATCGTACTGCCTAATTAAATGAAAACCTTTAGCTCTCTTCTCCATTTTTTTCCTTTCACTAACAGTATTTTTTTTCAAGCAGTAGCTTAGAAGAGTAAGGCTTATTCTATACTTCTTGCTGATTTATCTATTTCTTCTTTTAAAAACCTCTGTGTAATAATTTTAAATTACTGACCAAACTTAAAAAAAAAAAAAAGATGTCTTCTGGTCTCTTCCAGAATCTGAAATTCATATCCTCTAGACTTTTGTTCATTCATTTAGCAAACATTTTTTTAAGTCCCTTCTCTTTGCAAAATACCGATGCCAGGCTCAATGAAAGATGATATAAAATACGAGGGTAGCCGAGACATATTTCCTGTCCTCAAGGGTCTCAAGCCTAAGAAAAGAGACAAGCATGTAAATATTAATAGACAATGGCTCTCCGAATAATTTCCCAGGAATTTTTGAAATTTTGTATTATTTAAAATTTGTTCTTAATTTAGTAACTCCTTATCATATTGAAGTTAGCAGTAAATTTTGGGGGAAGGAAGATTCTAAACAGTTTTCAATGAAAAACTTTTCTGTGCAGAAGTTTGCACTCAGGTAAAGGAAGAGATGATATATAAAGTAACATCAAAGTGCCTGACAGACAATATAGTAAGCACTTAATAAGTTACAGTTTTTCTCACCATTATTAGCAATAGTAGTAAGAGTAGCAGCAGCAACATTAGATTATCCAGATTTAAATGTCAGGTTTTTTAACTCACTAGCTGTGTGACATTGAGCAAAGAGCGTAATTTCTTTGAGTGTCACTTTGGGAGGACTGAAATCCAAAGAGGCTATTAGTCAAGTGTAAAGTGCTTCAGAAATGCTTTATGGTTTAAAAACTATAAAATGTCATCCTTTTGCCTTGAATTGCCCTCTTCAATATGCCAAGAAAATCTATTCTTTTGGCCACATTATATGTGGAATGCTGTGCTTACATCATATTTAGGGGTGCCATATAAAATGCGGACACCCTATTAAATTTCAATTTCAGAAAAACAACAAATAATTTTTTAGTGTATGCCCCATGTATGAATACTAAAAAATTATTTTTTTTGTCTAGAATTCAAATTTAGCAGAGCATCTTGTATTTTTATTTCCTAAATGTGGCAACCCTAATTATATTTTAATGGAGAAGTTTACAAATTGGGGCACAATTCCTTGATCTAGTATTATTGGTATCATCTTAGAGAGGAGAAAACTGACTATAGGACCTCTATCATTCATTTCAAACCTGAGGATTTTATAACTGTAACAGGAAAAGGAAGCAGATGGAATCTAGCTTACTTCAAATTCCAGCATTACTACTTCCTGCTTATGTGAATTTGCTTAAGTTAGCCTTGGTAAGCTTTAGCTATTATTGTCATAGATAATTTTCTTCTAAGTCAGTTACAGTTGGCCCTCTGCATTTGTGGGTTCCACATCCATGGATTCAACCAACAGCAGATGGAGAATATTCAGAAGAATCCAATTGCATCTGTGCTGAATATGTGCAGACTGTTTTTTTGTATTCCCTACACAATACAGTAAAAAAATGATTTATGTAGCATTTACATTGTGTTAGGTATTATAAGTGACCTACAGATGATTTAAAGTATACAAGAGAATGTGTGTAATAGGTTATGTGTAATATGTAAATACTATGCCATTTTATATCAGAGACTTAAGTATCCTCTGATTTCAATATCTGAGGGAGGTTCTAGAACCAATCCCCCACAGATACCGAGGGACAGTATACTATCTCTTCATTGGGTTTGCATTATCCCATTTTTAGTACTTTCTGACCTATATTATCTAAATTTTAATTTTCTCTCTGCAAACAGAACAAATGCAGCATTCTAGTTCTTTTTTTTTTTTTTTTTTTTTGAGACAGAGTCTCACTTTGTTGCCCGGGCTAGAGTGAGTGCCGTGGCATCAGCCTAGCTCACAGCAACCTCAAACTCCTGGGCTTAAGCGATCCTACTGCCTCAGCATCCCGAGTAGCTGGGACTACATGTTGGCATGCGCCAACATGCCCGGCTAATTTTTTCTGTATATATTTTTAGTTGTCCAGATAATTTTTATTTCTATTTTTAGTAGAGACGGGGTCTCGCTCAGGCTGGTCTCGAACTCCTGACCTCGAGTGATCCACCCGCCTCGGCCTCCCAGAGGGCTAGGATTACAGGCGTGAGCCCCTGCGCCCGGCCCAACATTCTAGTTCTTGACCTTTGTAGCTAATACTAAGTTAGTTTTCCTGAAGGATTCCTCCTTTTCTTGTTTACAGTCCCTGAGATCCTAATAGGAACTCAGAGACTGTAAACAGGCTCATCAGTCATACTTGAGAATTTCATGCTGGTAGAAGGAGAGGTTTCAAAATCTGTCCTCCACAGTCAACTTTGAGCCTGTGGAAGGCTCTGGTTGGTGTCCATACATTTGTTGGTATTGGAGGGAAAGTTAAAGCTAGAAGTTCTCCAAGTCATAGAAGGACCAGACTTAAAGAGGGAATTTTGGAGTTTAGGGTTAATATCGCCTCCTTCCCTCCACGCTGGGGGTGGGAGAGATACTTGGTCTGAGCCTGGCTGCAGATACCTCCTGTTCATTGAGCACCACCTCTCTGTTCCAGACATTGTGCTAAGCATCTCAAACGCAGTACCTCATCTCATCCTCACGTAACCCTGGGAAACACATACATGTTATCCTCATTATAATGGGCAAGGAGATGTTCTCATAGGACAAGACTAGCCTGAAAGTCTACATTTGATTCCTAGGTCATGGGAAGAATGTCAGTGCCCACTGAAATTGCTACTTAGTGAATAGCTTGTTAGTAGTCCCCAGTTAGCCTACTTGTTTCCTTAAGGCTTGTTTAAGATGGTGATCTGCATAGCTGTTTTTCTCCCAGAGATGTGATCCATCAGGGAGTTTGATGGTGTGCTTGGCACATTCATTTCTTTCCCTGTGGGAGCTGGTTTTCTATAAGTCACCAAGTGACCAAAATGATTCTGAGTTGCTACTTGAAATAGTTTGGAAAATGTGCAAATAGCGCGTGTGTCTTAGTTCAGGCTGCTATAACGGAATGCCATAGATTGGGTGGCTAAAACAATGGAAATGTATTTCTCACAGTTCTGGAGGCTGAGAAGTTCAAGATCAAGGTGCTGGTAAATTCAGTGTCTAGTGAGGGCTCTCTTCCTGGTTTGCAGATGGTTATTTTCTCATTGTATCCTAACATGGCGGAGAGAGACAGAGAGAAAGAGAGGGCACTAATCACACTCATGAGGGCTCTACCCTTGTGACCTAATTACCTCCCAAAGGCTCCACCTCCTAATACCATCACATTAGGGGTTAGGGCATCATCGTATGCATATTGGGGGACACAAATATATAGTAACATGTTCTTTGTTTAAGTTAGAATACAAGGCTATGGTATATATAAAAACAAAGCATAATCTACTCTTTCCCAGTAAGATATTGTTAACATTCTTATGTAATGTGTTCCAGACAGATAGGCAGATAAGGATAGAGATGGATTGACAAAATATAAATTTTAGATGTATCTTACAGAAACAGAAACATATGAAACAAACCATTTTGGAATTAACTATTCTTTATCACTTAATAGTATGCCTTTCTCAAATACATACCCCAATAGAACTTACATTTTTGTTGGGGAGATAGTCAACATATGTATAACAATCTTTAAAAGTATTATAATATATTAAAATCTAAATTACATAGTAGAGATTCTATACTTTTAGACTATTACAGGTACGTCTCCTCTGAAAATACTACTTGTGATTGATAGCAATCCATATTCTACTTTCACTTAATTACATAAGTCTCCCTGGAGAAGAAAAACAGAAGAAAAAGTAGAATTAATAATGGCAGTTCTTTAGTCCTTATGAACAGGACCCTACAGCTTTTATAACTGCCTAATATCTAGGTGAATATTTTCTAGCATGATTTTCTGACTTAAACTTGCCTTGAAAATTTTCTTGGGTCTGTTAAAAGACAGAATCTGCTCTTACACTATGAAAGACACCAAGGCTGCGTGTCTTGACAATTTCACAGAGTGAAACAAAAAATTTAGAACTTAACTTGAAAATTAAATTCAAGAAGAACATGCCACTCTTCTCCACTGCCCAACCCAACATACCAAGGGTTTTTTTAGGCACCAGCATGACAACGCTGTTGCTGCCCAACCAGGTTCATTTGCTTCCTACACAGAGAAGAGCCTATGTACTGAGACACTCGAGGTTGCAATGGAGAAAGAGTGTAATAATTCCACATAGCACTAAGCAGGGAGATGGGAAAAAATTTCTCAAATTCGCCTCCCCGAGAATTTGAGACACAGGGTTTTTAAAGACAGTTTGGCGTGGGCAATTGGGTCTGCTAATTGTCTGTGTTCTGGGAGGAACCATAGGGTTGCAGAAATTGTTTTCTTTGCTGACCAGGTTCTTGGGTAGGGGGTCACAAGACCAGCTGAGTCAGTTCCTCCATGTGGGCCGCTGATCTGGGTGGATCCTTCCACTGGAATGCTGGGCCTGGAAGATATCTCAGAAACTACCCCTAGGTTTCAAAAAGATGATGTTATCTATGTAAAAGGCTAAGAACCTTTATGACCACCAGCGAGGTGGCTCCAGAGTGGCCAATTATAGAAAAGTAAACAGGTGGACAGGGGCTAAATGTTAGCATTATTTTCATCTAGGCCTGTGCCTTATTTTTAGCTAGGCCCTTATCACAGTTTTCACCTTGCAGCCCTTTTTATTAATGTATAAGGGCAGTTTCAATGCCTGGAAAATTGTCCAGATTCTTTAATTCTCCTGCTGATGAACAGTCCAAGTTGAAGTGATGGCTTCACTATAATGTACATATAAGTACTTATTCTGGGGATAGATTCCACAGAGATCTGTTCTGTTGAGATCAGTTAAGGAAGCAGAAGAAATCATACCTGCTTGTGACAAGAGCTTTTCACTATATAGGTGCTCCATAAATGCTAATTGATGGTCATGAAAGATAAGACTCTCCGACTTCCTCCACCCATTTTTTTGCCAGGGGGAAGATTGCTTTTGCAGTGGGTGGTAATGGTAAAGACAGCAGATCTGTGTCCTTTTGCAGCAAATGTAGTGGAAGCAGCAATAAATGTGCCTTGAAAGACTTGAATTTGAGTCCAACTTCGTTGCACACTGGCCCATCAACCCTAGGCAAGTTATTAGGGCTTGGTTTCCTCATCTGTAAAGCAGAAACAACGATCCTTGGCTTCTTCAGTGGAGTCCTGTGAAAGTAATGCATAGAAAATGCTTTGTTGTATGCTATAGATCATTTATAGTAAAGGCAGAGCTGAAGTTTCTTAATCAAGGCATTCAAGAAAACCAGGCGCTGTGCTAAACACTTCGTATGTATTGTCTAATGCCCCAAATCCCTAGGCAGTAGATAGTGTTGCTATTTTCATTTTACAGGTAAGGCAACTAATGCTAAGAGTGATTAAGTAACTTGCCAGGGCCACAAAGCTTGAACAAAGCACAGCAGGATGGAACACTGCCGATATTAATTTTATAATTTTTTCTCAAAATATATTAAGTGAAGTATCATTGCATATATGATGTCTTTAGTAGAGGCATAAGGATATTTTTAAAGAATAATTATGTATTTATTTTAACATTAGCAAAAAAATATATATCTGGCATATCAAACCCCTGATTTTAGGAATGTGACTTCTTAGAATAAGGGCAAAGTTCCAAATAGTCAGTTTAAAGAAATCAGGTGATTTGAACACAAATAATAGAACAGGTGATACACAGATGTGGTAAAATCAGGGGTGTGGTAGAAATGACTAAAGTCTGTGATACACTAGCCTATGTCATTAAAGATGTAGTTAAATATTATATACAACATTTAAAAATGCTATATATAGTAAGATTTTGGTGTTTTGTACACATAGGCCATAGAAGGGTAAAAATTCAAAGGAAGACTTATTATATAAACTAAGCCCAAAGTATTTAATTTAAAATCAACAATAATGGTAATAACTATCATTTAGTGGAGCTTACCATGTTTTAGACATTATGCTTATAGCCTAATTTAAATCCTAGGTTCCATTTGCTCTCAGAGAGGCTGTTTTAGGAATGCCAAGAAGCTCTGGATCTACTATGGCCAATGTAGTAGCCTGTAGTCACATGTGGTCATTGAGCAGCTGAAATGGGGAGAGTCCAAATTGAGATGTGCTCTAAGTATAAAAGATACATTGGATTTTGAAGATTTCATATAAAAAGGAATATGAAATATCTCAACAATTTTTATATTGATTACATGTTGAAATAATATTTTAAATATATTGAGCTAAATATAACCTATCGTTAAAATGAATTTTGCCTGTTTATTTTTCTAAGGTATCGTAACATTTAAAATCACCTACGGGGCTCTTAATGTCAGCTCTTGTTATATTTCTTTTGGACAGTGCTGCTCTAAATGAGGTGTACAATGTACTCTTGGCTTGTGTCTGGGCTGCACCCCAGGTTAGAAGGTTTTCAGAGGGAAGATGAGGTTTTTCCTTTGGTTTAATTAGCAGGTGCAAATGTAAACGTATCCAAGGTTCAACTACTCTGATTTTTCATTTGCATTTTCCTACAGAGGCCACCAGCTGCTGAAAAGCCAGAGAGGGATAAAGAAGTCTGCTTCTTGCTGCTTTAGAGCCATTAAACTCTTAAGGCAGGGACATTGCCCCTTGATTCAGTGTGCAAATAACAGAGTAGTTTAATTAGCATCCGTGTAGTTACACTGATGTAATCTCATGGGGTCAAGGCAAATTATTGTAGTCTGGGGCTCAAGT
The DNA here is from genome assembly GCF_020740605.2 of Lemur catta. Taxonomy (NCBI): domain Eukaryota; kingdom Metazoa; phylum Chordata; class Mammalia; order Primates; family Lemuridae; genus Lemur; species Lemur catta. The sequence continues at coordinate 26,619,400 of NC_059132.1, read as the reverse complement.
GCATTCAGGATGGGTAATTTATTCATAGGTGAGGTATAGCAGTTTTCTAAGAAGTCTCCCAGAGAGTGAGCACACAAAGCTTTGGAGAGTAATTATTATTGCAGCAATAGATGTTGTTAAGATAGGTAAGCACATACATGGAAAATGCAAGCCGACCTCACCTTAGTGCTAATACAGATTTAAGCACCTGTGACCCAAAGAAAGAAACCTTCCTTTGTGGCAAATGACCATAGTCTTTCCCCATTTTTGCTTTTCTCCTACTGGCTTTAGCAAGACTGTCCTCAAGCAAAACATAACCACAAACAAACACACTGTTAAAAAGAGAGTCGAAAATCTAAACACCAACCAGTTCGTAGGCTTGAGGAGGCAAAGCCAATGCCAGTACCTCCTGCTCACCCAGGCACTTTCCCTGTAGTTTCTTATTCCTCCTCGCGGTCAACATCTTGGAGTTGGGAGAAAAAGAGTGCTGGCCTCGGAGGAGAACACTCAAGTTCAAATGCTGTTAAATGAATTTAGTAGCTTTCTGTCTTTGGAAAAGTCCCGTGACTTTTCCGAGCAGCTGTTTGTTAACCACCTCAAAAATGTCATCAAGTACATAAACAAATCTGGAAAACTCTGTCCTGGGGCAATTGTGAAGCATTTTAGTGACTAAACACTTTCCAGATTTCATGTCTTAGTTTTTGGCTTATTACACTTTCGCTTTGTAAAAATAATGAACTAAAATTTAGTGAAAACGCACTGTGTCAGGACTGTGCTGCGTCCCTCTGGTTTTTTAGTTTTTCTGTTGTGACATATTACACCCTTACTGAAAAAGAAACATACATCTTAATGGATTTTGGTACTTTTGCTTCCTGTGGTTTTAGTTAACCGCAGTCAGCACCAAGTCTGAACTAATGGAAAAATACAGAAATGAACAATTCAGAAATCTCATGCTGTCCTGCTCTGTCCTGCCCAGGATGTGAGTCATCCCTTTGTCCAGTGTCGCCATGCAGTCTACACTACCCGCCCGTTAAGTCACTTTGTAGCCATCTCGGTTACTGATCACAAGAAGAAGGGTGGCACAGAACAGTAAGAGATTTTGAAGAGAGAGAGGGAAAGAGATATCACATTCATATAAATTTGATTTCAACATATTGTTATAATTCTATTTAATTAATAGTTATTGTTAATCTCTTGTACCTAATTTATAAATTGAACTTTATCATACATATGCATAGGAAAAAAACATAGTATATGTATGGTTTAGCACTATCTAAGGTTTCAGGTATCCACTGGGGGCCTTGGAACATAACCCCTGCAGATAAGGGAAGACTACTCTTTTATAAAGTGAATATCTGTGTAGCCATAATCCAGATTAAGAAACAGCATTTCCAGCACCCATGAACCCCCCAAATGACTTGACTCAGTGAAAACTCCCTTCATCTCCTTAAGGGTAACCATTATTCTGACTTTATGGTATTCACTTTCTTTTTTTCAACACCAAAGTATATATATGTAGACAGTATGATTTGGTTTTGGCTGTTTAGGAATTTTAAATAACCATCTCTGTACAGACTCTGTGTCTGTTCTTGCAAGACATCATGTTTGTGACAATCACTCATGTTGTGTATAGTCATAGTGCTTTCATTTTTATTGCTATTGTCCATTTTGTGAGTACACAGTGATTGATTTGTCCAGTCTGTTGTCAATAAACTTTTGGGCTGTTTCTAATAATGCTGCTGTGAACATTCCTGCACGTTGTCTTTGGTGCACATGAATGTGCATTTCTGATGGGTATATTTCTAGAAGTGGAATTGCTAGGTCACAGGTTATGGACGTGATCAATTTAAGTAGATACTGCCCAGTTTTCCCATTTGTGTTTTATCAGTTTATGTCCCTACCAGCAGAATTAGAGAGGTCCTCTTTCCACATCCTTACCAGCAGTTGGAATCATCAGTTTAAAAAATTTTAGCCAGCCTGGTGGGTGTGCATAATGGTATCTTTTTGTGGTTTTAATTTGTGTTCCCCTGGTAGCTAATGAGCTCATTTTCATGTGTCTGGTAGCTGTTTGGACATCTTTTTGGTGAAGTGACTGCTCAACTCTCTTCCTGATTTTTCTACTAGGTTTTCTATCTTTTCCTTATTAATTTATAGTACTTTTATGTTTTAGATACAAACCCTATATTGGTTAAATGTATTACAAATACATTCTTTACTCTGTGACTTGTATTTTCATTCTTTTAATGATGTTTTTCAAAGAGCAGATGTTTTTAATTTTGATGTAGCCAAATTTATCAAACTTTTATTTTATAGTAGTGATGTGTTCTCTTTAAAAATCTTCTCCTGCCCTGAAGTTATGAAGATATTTATCCCACATTATCTTCTGAAGGTTTTATCGTTTTGTCTCTCACATTTAGATCTACAGTCCACCTAAAATTGATTTTCTGAAATAAGGTATAAGTTGGGGTCAAGTTCCATTATTTCTATATGGATAGCCAATTGTCCCAGCACCATATATTGCAAAAGCTATCATTACTCTATAACTCAACAGTGCCACTGTTCTAACTTAGGTTTTCCTGAAAGCAGATCCCTGAGGGAAGGGCTTTCCTGGAGGTCATTTATTTGGGAATGTGATCCCAGGTAGCAGAAGTACAAGACAGTGCAATGAAACAAGAAAACAGAAAAAGCTAATGCAAGGATATTTAAACCAACTGGCTACTGCTCTAGGTCGTTGGTGCTCAATCATTGTAAGGTGCTCCACGAAATGCAATTCAGAGCTCTCTGCCTAGGGGCAAAAGGAAGAAACATTTCTCCACTGGGCCTTCCACTGGTCAAGGCTGGTTCCAGAGGTGTTAACTCCCGTACATCTCCAGGTTATGCGTGTTTGAGTGCGGGCATCCCATGCTTTGGCATTAGGGAAATCCTAGGGCAGGAAGAAAGAGGTATGTAGTGTGGGCTCAAAGCCAGATGTAGGGTGGTTGCACATGTGTGGCTGGTGGTCAAGGCCAATATGGCTGTGGCAGTAGCAGGCTGGAGTAAAAGGTGGCTGTGAGAGGGTTTTGATGTGGTTCACAAGATGATCTTTATTCTAGTCTGTTGCTCTATTTATTAACATCTATGTTTGAACCAATGCCTCACTTTATTGAATGTTATAGCTCTGTGCCAAGTTCTCTGATTTTTGAGCAAGTTCTCTGATTTTCTTCTTCCTCAAGAGTGTTTTGGCCTAATGTTCACCCTTTGCTTTTCTATGTACATTCTAGAGTCACCTTGTCAAGTCCCACAAACAAATCTTTTCAGATTTTTGTTAAAATTACCTTGAATCTATAGATCAGTTTAGTGAAATGTGCTGTCTTTACAACATTGAAATTTCCATGGATATAGTTTGTCCTTCTTTAATTGCTCTTAGTAATGTAATCTAACTTTTCTGCAGAAAAGTCTTGCACATCTCTTATTAGATATATTTCTAGATATTTGCTTTTTGTTTTTTAATTTTCTAACTTTGTGCCTGCTATGTAAAAAATAAATGAATCTTTTTATATCCATTAATATTGCAAAACTAATTATAATAATTTGTACATAATTTAAAATTTTCTGCATACATAATCATAGCATTCTTGAATAATGACAGTCTTGTTTTTTCCTTTCCAATTTCTACATAGTTTATATCTCTATCTTGTCTTGCTGTACTGGCTAGAATCACCTGGAAAATGTGGAATAGAAGGATGACAGTGGGCATTCTTGCCTTAGTCTTAATGAAAGAGTTTTAATTTTTTACTTTTAAGTTGTTGTATAGTTTTTTACTTTTAAGTTGTTGTATAATTTTTTTACTTTTAAGTATGTTGACTTTATAAAGATACTCTTCATTAGATAAAAGGAAGTTACATTTCTATTCTTAGTTTGCTAAGAGTTTTTCAAAAATGATAAATGGATTTTGAATTTTATTAAGTACTTTTTCCACATTATTAAAATATTTACATATTTTTCTCCCTCATTCTTTTAATGTAATGAATTATACTTTTTTTTACTTTGTACTTTAGAATGATTTTAGATTTATAGAAGAGTTGAAAAGATGGGGCAGAGTGTTTCCATATGCCTTAATTGCCTTCCTGTAATGTTAACATTTTACAAAAATAATAGTATCTTTACCAAATTAAAATTAGATACTTTTAAAAAGTTAAATCAAATTTGTGTTACTGAAGTAGACTTCAACGTCGTTATAACTTTTACACTTTTTTATGTATTTCTGCATGTGTAAAGTTAAAAAATTATGTTTGTGAGTATGACTTGCTTCAGTTTTCCTCTTGTATTGTTCTAGCCAGGTTTTTGTATCAAAATATAATTAAATGTTTTGGGAATTTTCTCCTTTTATCTGTTTTTTTTTGGGGGGCGGGAAGAGTTGTTGATAGATTAGCATCATTTCCTTAAATGTTTGGTAAAAATCTTTGTGGGTAGGTTTTTAAATTAGGGATTCAATTTATTTGATAGTTATAGAACTATTCGGGTTTTTTATTTCTTTTAGAGTCAATGTTTTTAACTTGTATTTGTCTAAGAATTTGTCCATTTGTAGTGAATTTCTATAATTTTATGTTGACTCAGCATCCATTTTGAGTATAAGTCAGAGCTTCTCACACCAAAAGTAGGGCTTGGGCACTATTGACATAGTTTCCATTTCTCTGTCTCCTCCCAGTTATTCAGTGTGGTCAATCCAGCTATCTGCCATATGCCACTGCCTCCTGGTGACCACTTCTCTAAGGGGCAGCCAGATGCAACCTACTTGACTGGCCCCACTAACACCTACACCCCACATGGACTGCTCAGATATGCTGTAGTGACCACCTCTCAGTCACAGGATGACTCCCTGTCACTTGTGCCTGCTCACTACAAACATAGCAAATAAGGAAGTATGCTTGGGTAACACCCTGGACTCTAATAAAGATTTTGGTCCTCAGGTTTCTTACACTCTCTCACTTGCTCTCTACCCACTAGTTAAGCATGTATGTCCCAGATGGCTCCCCCCTTCCCATTGGCTCTGCAAGGCATTCTGCCCTCTTCTCTCTGGGATCTGTAAGTAATAAACTACTTCTGTTATTTCATGTGTTTTGTTGAGTTATCTCCTCTGTGTCTTCTGAATAGTACACCTGACCTAACTTCTTTCTCAGTCAGGGCTCTCCTAAAGAGTGGCTATCTTGGTAGGAATAAACTGAACACAAGTTAGACAAGAGCCACAGGGGTGTTTGCCATAATAAACAAGTTTGATGTGATAGGGACACTTGGTCACGGGTTGAACACTTAGGCATTAGGTCATCCACCAGGATAAAGAAGGATCCCATGAAAGGTACATTGTAGACATCCATGACCACATCCCCTGGAGCCCCAGCAGAGAAGGGCTGGAGTTTATAGCCACTCTTCAGAGAGAGACCTCAAAATCAAATTAGAAGAAAAAAAATACACCATTGCATCACAATTTTGAAATTTATTGTCTTAAGTTGTTTATAATATCCTCTTGTATTTTTAATTGCCATCAGATATGTAAGGATATGTTCCTTTTAATTCCTGATATTTTTAATTTGTTCTTTCTCTTTTCCCCCCTTAATCATGTCATCAGAGGCTTAGCAATTTTAGGATTCTTTTCAAAAGAATAATATTGACTTTGGTGATTCTCTATTGAATATTTATTTCATTGATTTCTATTATTATTAAAATTTTTTCTTCTTTTTTTCTTTTCTTACTCCAGCCTCTCAAGATGGATGCTTAAACTCATTAACTTATACTCCTTTTTTGTAACATATGTATGTAAGCTATAATTTTCTCTGTAAATACAACATTGGCTAAATCTCACATGTTTTGGTAAGTAACATCTCAATTATTATCCAGTTAAGATACTTTCCAATTTCTATTTTGATGTCTTCTTAGTCCATGGGTTGTTCATAGTGCGTTTCTTAATTTACAAACGTGAAGTTTTTTAGTTACTTCTTGCTTAATTGCACTAGAGTCAGAAAAAATTCTGTGTGCTTCTATTCTCCTGCAATTTATGTTACCTTTATGGCCAGGACATGGCCAGTTTTTATAAATGGTCCATGTGTGATTAAAAAGAGTGTGTGTTCTGCAGTTTTTGAGTATAGTATTCTACATATGTCCTATAGGCCATGATCCCTGCTTGTGTTACTCAAATTTTCTGTATCTTAACTAATTTTTTGTCTGCTTGCTCTGTCAATTACTGAGAGAGGTATATTTAAATCTAGTCTGATTGTCCATTGCTCTGTTTCTCCAGTAATTATATTGATTTTTACCTGTTGTACTTTGAGGCCATATTATTAGGTACATCTTGCCTGTGGATTAAATCTTTGGCTTTAGGGCATGATATTGAGCCAGTCTAGCCAGGAGATGACCTAGGGGTGGGCTTTGTGGTTGTTACAGTTGCTCTCAGTGTATTAGGTTTAAATTTCTGCTAGCTATCTTGTATTTAGGATGCGGGATGGTTTGCTAGGTGGTTTTTCTCAACATTTTCTCCACCATCAATTTTACGTCTCTCTTTTGTACTTTGTCTCAAAGAGAGTCTTTTTCCACTCTTATGTCTCTTTTAATCTTCTTTTTCTCTCTTCCAGGAGTTTCTGATATTGTTTGTTACTGGGTGCTTGTTGGTGAGGATTGGGTGAGAGTTATTCTCTGTTCTGATAAAGCTTCAGTCTTTGGCAGGTATCATGTCTACACGTCTCATGGATGTGGTCTTCTCAGAGCTCCTGCCTTGTCCCCAGGTGTAGTTCTGAGCTCAGCTATATCCCTGCCTGTCCCCCAGAGGAACAGGATTTTTTTTTCTGTTTCCTTCCCTCAGTTTCAGTGGAGTTTCACTTGAGTCCTCGAATTTAGGGCACAGTTTGTTTCCCTCTCCCCCAACCCTGGCTTTGTAGGGGAGAAAAGAAAGAAGCATCTGGGCAATCCTCACGCCTCTCCAGCTGTGGCTACAGTTGTCCTTCCCCAAGTCTGTCCCTGGAGGGATGCCCTCTCAGGACTCCCACCAATCTTTTCTGCAGGTGCCCCGTGAGGTCTATGGAGGAAAAAGTACAAATGGATCATGTGAATTCCCCCTGTATTGGCAGCCCTAAGGGGTTCTACACATTCTTGCCAGCCTACACTTTACCAATCCATGAGCAATTATCTGGCTGTGTCTGTACCTGATAAACAAGTGCTTGCAGTCTGCTGTTCCGTGTAAGAACCTCTGTTCTTAGATTTTGGGCTTATTTTCATCCTGTGATTTCAGCTCTTTGATAGGATCAAGAAAAGTCATAAACTTTGCAGTTTTTCTGACTTTTGTATTGTACTTATAAGGGAAAAATTCTTTTGACAGCTCCCTACATCCCAAGCTGACCAGAAGTTCATTGCGGCCTTAAATCTGTAGATTGATAACTTTCTTCAGTTCTAGGAAATCCTTGGCTGTCATCTATTCACGGGCATCTATTTCATCTTCTCTCTCTCTCTGCTTCTTCTGGGACTCCTATAATTATACCATACTAAATCTTCTCATTATATTCTTTATACATTTTACACCCTATTCTGCATTTCAATACTTTATATCTCTGTACATAGTTCTAAGTAGTGTCTTCTGACCTGTTTGCCACTTCTCTCTTTAAGATAATTCTTAAAACTCTTTCTTATCTGCTATCAGACTGAACCACTGATATTTTAATTTCATTGATTGCTTTTGTATTTCTGGATTATTGGGAGTCAAATTGGTATTTTAATTTTTTAATAGTTAACAGCTCCTTGATAAAAATTTTAAGTTCATATATTTTCTTTCTATTATAATCATAGATTTTTATAGTCTGGGTCTGGTAATATCACTGTCTGGAGTACCTGTAAAGATGTTTTCTTGTTTGTTATTTGTGTTGGTCCTCATTCATGTTTACTTATCTCTTTGACTATCGGGTCTGCTTTTATTATATGCTGAACATTGCACTTGAAGTATATTAATGAAATGATATGAGCCTAGGATGGTATTATTATCTTGTTCCCAAAAGGATTTTCATTTGCTCTGTCAGGTGCCTCTAGGCATCAGCAATCTGGTGTCTTCTTAAATTTCTGTCTAGGCCAGACATCTTGAATATAGGCTATAGTCCATGGGATCATTGGTTTATCACTAGTTTCCTCTTAGGACGTAGCTCCTTGTGGGATCAATGATAAATGTGGGTGGTTTATTAGGCTTTCTATCCTTGACAGACTTTGAATCACATTTTTGTCCCTCTGGCTGCAGAGGACTGTCAAAAGTTCTGTTCATCCTTTCAGCTGGCTTTTCAAGGTAGAAAAATGCCCCCTGGGGAAGTAGCCATGCTGGGCTCAATTTTTCTGGATTTCTGTCTTCTCCTGAATCTTGGCTTTTTAGAGGTAATTCCTACTAATGCTGTTGGCTCTTTAGAAGATGCCCTTCAGAAGGTGTCATTTATATTTTTTCCAAAGATTTTAGTTATCTGAACATCTAAGGGTTGGTTTAGATGACCAAGTCTGCCTTTACTGAATGCAGACATCTGGAATTCTTTCAAAATCCTAGCAAGCTAGGTTTTATTACCCTATTTTACAATGAAATAAATGAATCTCTATGACTTCAAAAGTATTCTTTTTAATGTTATGTGATGCTTCTCTGTAATCTCCACCATCTTTGTGTTCCATGTTGAGAAGTGGTTTTGGTCCACCGAATTTGGAGGGAATGAGCACTGTTTAGGAATTGTTTAGGAATATCTGCCAGAGTAGATGAGTGGTATGCTTATATCATGTTGTCCTTTTGAAAGAAAGTTGTTTGGGGTGAGCATATTAAGTAAATTATAGGTAGTTTTTACTCAAACACATATGGTATCCCCTGTATTCTAGATAGAGATTTTAAGCACTAGCTCCATCTTATTCAATTGTGTATTTTCCATATTGTTTCTCACATAGGAAAAATATTGATTCCTGTTTTCATGTTTATATTGCTATATGTAATACTTAAAAAAGAACATACTGCTTTTGATACTTATCAACCATCCTGTGAGGGAAACAAGATGGAATACACAGAACACCTAGGGAAAAAAATTCAAAAAGTTAACTGCTCAGGGCCATATAGCTAGCAATGGGAAGATTTAAAATAAAAATATTTTTATTTTCTGTTGAATGAATGATTTATGTTCTTTACAACCAGTTTGTTAAGAATACCATCTTTCTACTATAATTTATATATCTATATTATATATATGTTACTTACTATAATTTCTATATGATGTGTGGTATTATAGGGAGGCTAAAATGCCAGACTTTGAAGACTAACAGGCTATGTTCAAATCCCTGCCCTTCCACTAACCAGTCACTGGGATTTGGTCAAGTTACATAGTCACACTATGCCTCAGTACATTCATCTGGAAAACTAGGATAAAAATACTTAACTCAGGTTTTGTTATGAGGACTAAATGATATAATGTATGTAAGTCCTTTATGCAGTGTCTGGGATGTAGTAAGTACTTAATAAATAGTAATTGTAATTATTGTTATTTTAGGTGTTATTAATAAAGATGATGAACTATGTTGTGGTGGTATTATGACCATATTTTTCTTTCTTAATTTAGAATAAAGAATAGATTCTTTTTTTGCCTTATTTATGGAATGCCAAAAAGCTAAAAATTTTCTTTGCCTTCTTGTGAGAAATAGAAACCATGTAAGTGCAGATGTCCAGAACATTGACCAGTATTTTTGCTTCCATGGGGTCTCTTGCTACATTTGGAGCTTGAAATTAGGACATTTTGGGAACTATAATTTGAAAGATCTAGAGGAAAAAAAAACCCTAAACATTAACAGATTGAGTGAGCTGGTCTATTCTACTTCTCATTAAATATTTTTTCCCTGTTTTTAAGCTATCATCTTCCAACTATGCTCTAGTAATGATGGAGTTACTAGATACTCATTAATATTTTAATACTTCAGCCCATCTTGATATCAGGAAGAAAAAAGTAGCAATCCTTATGGAGAGGTTTGGAAAAAACCTCTCTATTATTTAGGAGTCAAGAATGTTGAATTTGGGGTGAAAAAAAGGAAAGGTCTATTTTCACCCCTCAAACAAAATGAAGTGGACCAGTAAAACTGAGTCAGGTAGGGCACATTCTGACTTTCTACACATTCCCATGAGCTGAGGCAGTGTCAAAGAATTTCAGTGTGGCAGACAGACTTTAACATGGCCCCATGATTGTCACCTCCTGATGTTCATGCCCTTGCTTAATCCCTTCTCCTGGCTGTAGATAGGACCTGTAACATGCTTCTAACTCATATCCCAAAGGAGATGGGATATGTCACTGCTGTGATGACATCGCATATATGACAAAGGTGATGGGCTGGCACTCCTATGATTGTGTTACATTATATCATTATATGAGACTTAGTTTTGTGTTCCTTCCACTCCTTGCTGACTTTGAAGAAGCAAACTGTCATGAGTCCTACAAAGTAAATAAATAAATAGCTGACAAAATTAATTCTAACAACTTTAGTGAGCTTTCCAATCTCAGTGTAAAAAGATTTCCTCTTGTGTTTCTTCAAAGAGATCTGGATTTTTTACTTAACATTAAGTCTCTAAATTCTGAGGCATTTTTGTGTATGATTTTAAATAATTTTAATTTTACTTTTTCCAAGTGGAACCACCATTTATTGAATAATCTTGCTTTCCCTTCAGATTCAGGATACTGTGTTTCTTATATTCTAAGTTGCCAAATGCCTTAATCTGTTTCTGGACTCTCTCTGCTCTTCCTCACTCTGTTTATCCATACACTAACGCCATTGCCCTCAGTGTTATTCTTTTACAGGGATTCTGTTTGGATTTGATTATAATAATCTTGAATTTCATAGATTAATTCAGAGAAAATCTTCATATCTAATGTAGTTAATTTTCCTATCCACAAACTTATTTGTCCATTTATTCAGATCTTTTTTATGATCTTCACCAACATCTCAAAATTTTCTCCATAAATTACTAAACATCTTTTATTAGATCTATTCCTTGACTCTTATAGTTTTATTATTGTAAATGGTAGCAGTTTTCCTCTTATATTTATTAATTATTAAGAATTAATGGATTATTAATAAAACATAAATATTTATTGATTTTTGTAGTTAATTCTATATCCAGTAACCCTGCTGAATTGTCTTACATGTTCTGGTAGTTTGATTTTGGCGGGGGCCGGGGAGGGGGGAGTGTTTTCTGTATACACAGTTCATTAGAAATGACAACAATTTCTAATCTTTATGTGTACCATTTTTCCCCCCTATTCCCTTGGTTAAGAACATCAGTAAAATAATCATATTTATAATAGTTATAATGGGAATCTTTACCTTGTTTCTGAATTTAATGGGAATGCTCATAAGGTTTTATCTTTAAGTATTATATTTGCTATGGGTTTTATCAGAATAGAAAATTTCATTGCTATTCTTTGGTAAAAATTTTAATTAGGAAAATGTGTTGTTAGGAATATCTAATCATTTTTCTACATGCATTGAGATGACCATATGTTTTCTGCCATTAGTCTGTTAGTGTGGTGACTCCTTTAAGATATTCTGATTTTGAAACAATCTTGCATTCCTGGGATAAACCCTACCTGAATGTGATTTATTATGTTTAAAATACTGTTGGATTTAACTAATGGGTATTTTATTTTGGAATTTTACATCCATGTTTATAAACCTTGGGTGGTTAATAATTCTATTTTCTGATACTATCCCTTTCTATTTTTGGAATAAAAAATGTCTTGGTCTCATAAATTGAGTTGGGTAGTTGCCTTCTTTTTCTAATCTTTGAAACAATTTGCATAAATTATAATTTAAATGTTCTTTGAACATTTGTTAAATTCCTTTCTAAAACTATCTTGGCCTGGAATCTTCATGAGAGAGAAATTTTAAAAATATTTCTAATTGCTTGAGGTGGGAAGGAATGATTTGCTGGGTTAGCTGAGTCTTCCATTCTGAAAAAAAAAATCCCAGTTTTCTGTATATTATGTAGTTTTTTCCACCAAGAGTAAACAAAGATGCTTCTTTGTGAACCTTTAAAATTTCAAATAAAAAAAGTACTGATCAATAGAGCACTGAGGAGATGATCTGTCTGTATTGAGAGGCCTGTGTTTGTCATTGGGAAACTTTGCTCTCCCCACAAAGGTGAGTATTATTATTTGATCCCCCCCAATATTGGGCACCATCATTCCTGGCATGTGTAATAATCAATAACCAGAGCTGCCATTTAGTGTACCTAACTGCTGCCCTTTATATATAATCAATAAAAAACTTATGAAAAAAATTTTTATTTATATTTTACACAGGAGCAAAAATAAATGATTGGAGAAATGAAATAACTGGGCCAAGGTTACTCGATTGAGAAAGTGTCAGAGGAGAGTTGTGAAACTAGGTATATCTGCTTCATGACATCATGGTTGTCACTTCAGAAATATTTGCTGTTTCCCTTTAATCCTTGCTTTAGTACACAGTCTCCAGCTGAAGAATTATTTTTTAAACCAATTTTCCCTCAAGTTTAATGTGATTTTATTAACTCCTTTCATAATCTCTTTGGCACAAACAATGTTTGCAATGTTTTGTTGAGGCAAAAGCAGTGTTAAAGTTCTCCATGCTGTTCCTATTTCTTTTACTTTCTCCTCTAAATCATCTGTGTAATAATCTTTTGTTTCTTTGGCTGGGTTTATTAATATAGTCTCAGTAGATGCATTTAGTTGAACAAAGAATATGACTAACTTTTTTCTTTAATCGACATCAACTGATCATATGACTGAACAAAGCTTTTTAGTCAAAATGGCAGAACCATCGGAAAGGCTTATTGCAATATTTCTGTTTTCCAGTAGCTTCTGCTTCAGCACACGAGAGAGGCAAGATTAGTGGGCTCTGTCAAAAGCTCCATCTTTGTATTGGAATGACTTGATTATGAATCCCAGCTTCACCATATTTAATAGAGGACAAGGAGAACTTAGCAAATTGCTCACTGTCTGTAAGCCAGGAACTATCTCACATACTTCTTCCCCTTCTTTTAACTTTTTTATTTTTTTGAGATATAATTTATATGCCATAAAATTCACCATTTAAAAAGTACGATTCAATGGCTTTTTAGCATATTCACATGGTTGTACAACTATTACTACTACCTAATTCCAGAACATTTCATCATCCCAAAAAGAAGCTCTGCACCTGTTAGCAGTCCCTCCCCACTCCTCGCTTCCCACAACACATTCTACTCTCTGTCTCTAGGATTCTGACTACTCTAGAGACCTCATATGAGTGGAATCATGTAGTATTTCTCCTTTTGTGACTGGCTTATTTAACTTAGCCTGATGTCCTTGAGGTCCATCCATGTTGTAGCATATATTAATATTAGTACTTTGTTCTTTTTATGGCCGAATAACATTCTGTTGTATGAATATACCACATTTGGTTATCCATTCATCAGTTGATGGGCATCTGTATTGTTACCATTTTTTGGCTATTTTAAATAATGCTGCTGTGAACATTCATGCACAACTGTTTGGGTAAACATGTATTTTTATTCGTTTGATTATATAGCTAGGAATGGAATTACTGGATCATATAGTAACTTTATGTTTAAATTTGTGAGGCCAGATTGTTTCATGCAGTGGCCTTACCATTTTATATTTTCCGCCAGCAATATACGAAGGCTCCAATTTCTTCAACTCCTCACCAACACTTGTTATTTTTCTTCTTCTTTTAAAAATCGTAGCTATCCTAGTGGGTATGAAGTTGCATCTCATTGTGGTTTTGATTTGCATTTCCCTAATGACTAATAATGTTGAGCATCTATTCATGTGCTAATTGGCCATTTGTGTGTCTTCTTTGGTGAAATGTCTATTGAAATCCTTTGCTTATTTTTAAATTGGGCTGTTTGTGTTTTTATTGTTGAGTTTTAAAAGTCATTATATATTCTGGATACTAGTTCCTAATCCATTATGTGATTTGTGAATATTGTTTCCCATCTGTGTGTTGCATTTTTACTTTGTGGATAAATGATACACTTAGATGTTATCGTATTTAATCTTTTGGTATCTTTCTGAAGTAAGCAATATTAGCCTCATTTTAAAGCAAAGGAAACAGAGTCAGAGGTGTTACATGGCTTGCTCAAGATCACACAGCTAGTGGGAGGCAGGAGCCAGATTCAAACCTAATCTTTGGTTCAAAGCCCATGAACTTGCTGATTGTGTCTATTGCCTCCTTACAAGATACCAATGCAAGACATGCTCCAAAGCAATGCATGATTCGTGACCAACCAAAAAGTATAGATACAGCTGTGGATTCAGACAAGGTACAAGCAGATAGAAGCCAGAGAAATCTGGGGGAACCTCAGGGAATCAGAATTTCAAAAGAATAGGTAGAAGGGAACATGGAGCATCCTCAGAGCAGAAAATATTGTTGGCAATGGCTTTAAAGTGGGGGCACAAAGTTGATTCAAAGACCAGTACATAAACTATTGGGGCTTAAGTGGAGGATATTGTGGGTAACAACAGGAGATGAGACTAGAAAACTAATTTACTGTCAGATGATGGAGAGTCTAAGTGTTATTACTTTTTCTTTTTAATGCAGGCAGACGATGAGAAACTGTGGAAAGTTTTCAAATTGTGGAGTTTTAGGGCAATTAGTCTGATGAAGTAGATGAATGGAGAGAAGGACTAGAAAAATATGACATTGTTAGAAATTGAATGCAGATTTGTTGTGAAATGATAAAAGCCTGGTGGAAATGGTAGCGATAAAAAATGGAAAAGTATGAAGAGACACAAGAAACATTTCCTAGAAAGAATCCATAAGTCACGATGAGTTACTACATGCATAAAAGAATATGCAAGTTAATTCTACAAGATAAATATGGAGTAATCATAATAAAAATAATACCAGGCATTGAATGAGTATTTTTTATTTGCTGGAGGAAAGAGAAACACCATGGACAATTAGCCATGATGAAAGGGGAGTGATTTAATTGGGGGAGGTATTGAAGGTGAAGAAAAGGCTGTGCTAAGTGTTTTGAATGTGTTATCTTATTTAATCTCTGCAACCTGTGGTCCCCAACTGCCCAGTTGGCTGTGGCTGGGACCAGTCTGTGACCAGTTAGGAGCACAGGGGCACATCGCCACCTGAGCTCTGCCTCCCCCACAGGCCCCTTCTTATGGAAAAATTGTCTTCCATGAAACTTAGGAACCAGGGACACAGCAGAGGGTAAGCAGCAGGCTAGGGAAGGAAGCTTCATCTGTATTTACAGCCGTTCCCCATTGCTGGCATCACTGCCTGAGTTCTGCCATTTGTGGAAAAATCGTCTTCCATGAAACTGGTTCCTGGTGCCAAAAAGGTTGGAGACCCCTGTCTGCAACAACCCTCTTTTACAGATGAGAAAACTAGGGTTCAGGGAGGTCCAGTAGGTTGTCAAAGTTGCAGAGTTAGTAAGATGTGAAGTGAGGATCCAAGCCCAAATCTGTTATATAATACAGTGTAAGAAACCAGTTGAAACCGTGGGGTGAATGCAATCACCAGTGTAGAACAGGCAAAGTGAAGAGGAGACTGCTGGACCTCAAGGAAGGTAGAGGTGAGAAATGGGAGGATTGAACCAAGAAGAGGAAGAAGATGAATGGTGAGAGACTTAACATGAGAAAGAGGATAGAATTAATAGGGAGTTCAAGAAAGTCAAGAAATGCGAAGACTGAGAAAAGGCAGTGCTATGTGGCGTCTTGTAGTGCCTCTGAGAACCTACTTCAGAGAGAAGTTGTCTAGACTCACTCCAGGGGCTTGACGTGTCAGACAGTGAATAGAAAGAAAAAAGGCCATAGGTGTAGAGCATTCAATTAAATCAACTGGACAGTGTTTGGAAGGAAAGAGGACTGAAGTTAGAGGAATGCCAGTGTCTAGAGATTTGTTTGGAGTTGATGGAATTCTGTGTATGTTTGAAGACAGAAGGAAGAAATGTAGGGAGATCAAACAAAAGCAAAACGTTAAATTCAAGGGATATATTTCTAATTATAGTACTAAGGTATCAGTGGTTAGGAAAGTTTTAATTGTTGTTTTTTAAGGTCAAAAAAGTTATTTTCAGGCAGTGTAATAGGCTTTTAATTCTCTCAACAGCGCAGCAAGGTAAATAGTATTACTATTTTTAGAGACAATGAAGCTGATCCTCCTTTTGGAAGCGCTGGATTATTCTCCTATCTCTAAAAATCACACAAAAGGGGTGATCACCTGTGAGCTTACATTTAAGAACATTCTTTCTGTGAGTTTTACTTGTGGGAATTTGGCTGACAAAAGTGGAATACTATCATCTTTAATAAAAAATAGCTATCACTACTGTGTATTTACCATGTGCCTAGCACTTTTCTGCGTGTTTTATGTATTAACTCATTTAATTCTCCCAGCCACCCTAGAAGGAGGTACTGTTACAGATGAGGAAATTGAGACCAAGAGAAGTTAAATAATCCAAAATGGTGGTGGCAGTGGTCTCAGAACTGAAATGCAGATAGGTGGTCTCACTCCAATGTTTGTGTTCCTAAATTTCACATGAGACTGCTTTAGTGTTGGGTTGTCCTTTAGGACTTCCAAAGCACTTTTTTATTTCTTTGATTTCTCAGATAACCATGTGGGATTTATTTGCACATTTTGGCAAAGTGGAAACTGAGGCATAGGAAAGTTAACACTCTGTCACCAGCGAGTAAGAGATTGAATGTGAAATGATACCCAGGTCTCCTTACTCTTGGAACTGTGTGTTTCTCCTTAAAACATGACATGGGATAAAGGGGGTCAAGGCTGGAAATGGGAGATGTGGTGACTCATCCCACCTCTGTCCCTCACTGGCTATGTGACCACGATCAAGTCCCTTGCCTAATCCAGCTCCTGGTTTTTCTCTCTGTAAAATGAAGGGGTAGGATTTGATGATACTCTGACTCTAGAGCAGTGAGGTGCAATATAAACATAACGCAAGCCATCTATGTAATTTTCAGTCTTCCCATAGCCACATGAAAAAGGTCAAAAGCTACTAGGTGAAATTAACTGTGATTTTATATATATATGTTTACATATACATAAAAATAAAATTTAACCCAGTTTATCCAAAATATCATTTCAACATGAAATCAATGTAAAAATTATCACATTCTGTTTTCTTTTTTGGTACTAAGTCTTCAAGCTCTGGTGTGTATTTTATACACTCAACACATGTCAATTTGTACTAGCCACATTTCAAGTGCTCAGTAGCCACCGGTGGCTAGTGGCTATTGGACAGCACAGATCTAGACTTCAAGCAGTAAGTAGCACGAAGTCTCTTCCCCCAGGACTGGTAGCTAGAAGCAATCACAGCCAGCAGTAGATGCTGCTAAGATATTTGCCTTCCCTTCTGCTTAACTTCAAGTCCTCCTTTTCCTCAGGCTCCAAGGCAACTGCCTGCCTCAACTAAGTAGAATGGGACATTATGAATGATGGCCCACTTCTTACAGCCCGCGCCCCTCAGCCGTCGGTACCCGTGAAGCCCACACAACAAGGGCATCATCCTTCCAGGCTGACAGCCCTGGGACGATGACACTCGTAGTAAATTAAGTGGAATGTTGATGAAAAATGAAGTGTGGTCACAATCTAGTAGTGCTAGCGCTCGGCAGAGTCCGCTGTGGCTGTTGACAGATGCCTTCCCTTTTAGATCTTTCCATGGCATTTGAGTGCAGGATCATCTATTATCCTGCACATTATGTATGAGGAGAGAAATAAAACAAAATGGAACTAACACAATCCTTGTAAAGGCATATTTACTAGGGACCATCACAGTTTATCTGGAGGAGGAAAGCCTGTTGCAAGAGGGCATGCTTGTTAAAAACATCTTTATAGCAAATGAGGGCTTTTTCACAGTTCAGAAGTACGGGTTAACCTTAAAAGAGTGGAGGGAGATTAGAATTTCGCTTTCATTAGTCAGGCAGGCCAAACTAGCATGTTTACCAAAAAAAGAAAAAAAAAAAAAAACAACAAAAAAAGCCCCCTAAAGAACAGGTTGAATGATTATTCCATTTCAGTTGATGAAGATCCTAGGGATATACTAGTCTGTTTCTGAGCACACAGAATAGTGCATTTGGTCCATGGTTTGTGACTCTTAGGACAATCCTATAAAAATTTAAAAGGCATTAATTTCCCTAATATCCATTATTAATATCCATAAACAAAATTAACACTAGTGAATGTAGTAATAAAAAAATTTAAAGATAGTGTAGCATTCCTTTCTGGTCAGGAATTGCTTTTGGAAGTGCACCTATTAGCAAATGTGATGGATTGATACAGATTTTATGCTGTATTAGAGCTGGAAGTAATCTTAATGATCATCTGGTGCACAGCAATTAGAAACACGGTAGTGCACACCTCTTATCCATGGCAGATGCTACTCATCAGTCCTTCTTCCCCTAAGCCTGATCATGGGCTCCAATTTTTCTCAGGGAGGAGTTTCAGGCAGCAAATACAAAGCAGTCAGCATCTCCAAGGTGAGCCTCTTGCCTGCTCTCGTCAAGTTCAACTTTCTCACCTTACGCAGGCAGAACAGAAGGCTCAGAGAGTTAAGCTGCTTTCTATAATCACATTTGCCAGAAGTCCCGAGGGGGAAGAAGGCTGGAACCCGGGCGCGCCTTCTGGGCCCTGGGCCTGTCCCCTTGCCACTACATTCTACCTGTGGGGAGTCTGGGGTGTAGGAAAGTTCCACCTATTGTGCAGAACTCTTGTTTCCCGAGATGATCCATCGCTGGCCCCGTGTCTGTATTTTGTGGACGTGAAGACTAAATCCCACAGGGCCCCCCCCCACCGCCACATCATTATCCTCGAGTTTGTCTCAGGCCATGGCTTCCATTCATTCTCTGCTCTGGTCATTCTCTGGTCACTCCAGACAGGCTTGAGTGTGTCTAAATCTGTCTTAGACAGCGATCTCCAGACATGAACAAAACGCCCCAGTGTGGCTCACCCCCTGCAGGGTAGGACCCTCATCTAAGGCAGAATATGGACTATCTGAAGGGTATAGAATAAGAGTCCCCAGACCGCAGTCATTTACACACCATCATTCCAATTTTTTTTTTTGCCACACATGTATTTGAGCTTTATTACTTTTTATGTAATTATACTTTAAAGCATCTACATTTTTTTTACATAAATTTACTTCAAAAAGAATCTTTTATTATCACAAAAATACTTGACATAAATAGAGGCAGCTACAGAGAGGAACACAATGAACACAGAATAATGATATTTAATTCTAGCTCAATTCTGTGTGACCTGCCAGAGTCTCTTTGTTGAAAGGGGAGGTTACAGGTGTCAAGGAGTTGTTAAAAACATACGAGGATCCGATGACGACTTTATAATGATCAGAAGAATGGAAAGGAAAATGATAAAAGAATAATTCTCTGTGTGATCAGTGTTATTTAAATATGTGCCCACGTGACCCTAACAACATCACCTGTACCACCTGGTGCAATCCCACCTGCCCTACCTCACCCCGTGTGTCCTACACTCTAGAAAAGACAGATCCTGGATACTTCTACCACTAGATTTCCTCTAGGCTGTCTAAAGAAACAACGTCCTCTTTTCTAACTCAGATGTGTTTCTTTCTCCGGGAGCCAATAGCCTTTCCTTTCTGTGGTCCCCGAGGCTTTCCTGTTTTCCCCAGCTGTGTTTCCTTAATCCTGTGCCATAAGCAAGGATGTTTCCTACATTCGGAGATAGTCTCTGTTATCGCGCTGAGTCACATATGTCCCTCTTTGATGATTTCTATGCTTTCTTCTGCCCAAAGTGATCTCTGAAACAAAATCGGGAAAACCTCACGCCTCAAGGAACAAAAGGGCATCCGTGCTTCCGTAGGGGCCGGAGACCACGTGGACACGGTTGTCTTTTTGAAGTCATTTGAGAGATGCAGAAGGGCCTCCCTCCTGACAAACCCCTCTTCCTGTGTTTGGGCACTTCCAGTCCCACCATTTGAGATGCAGTTAAGAGCATGGACTAAAAATTCTACTCCTAAATTCCACTCCTATCCATGTGACAAGAGGCATTTTTTGAACCTTGTGCGTTGGTCCCTCTTGCTGTAAGAATGAAGAACGTATTAATACTCACAATCTGAAATTCTTGTAAGGCAATTCTCCCGGCAACCTTGGGAGAGCATTCTTGATGATTAGCTCAGTTTTGCAGACAAGGATACTGAGATTCAAAGAGATTAAATGGCTTATCCAAGAATTAGCCAGTTCGAAAGGTGTGAACTGTGTCATTCAGATCTTCTTCCCTTTTGCTTACTTAAAAGGCAGAAATATAATGAAGATCTAGAAAAATAAATGTTACTAGAAAACAGAGATGGGAATCTATACTTAAGAGGGTGGTGGTAGCCAGGGCAATCTCACCCGCTGCCAGGGTTTTGTCCACCGCTTACACGTTGATGATGTCTAAAGCTGTGTTACTATAATAAGTCACGACCTCATTCCTGAACTTCATATTTTGATTTCCAGCTGCCTTTTGAATTTCCCATGGTCACTTCCAACTCAGTCCAAATGGGGCTCATTATCCTCCCTCCCAGACCACTCCTCCTGTTCTTGTGACACCAGTTAATGGTATCATCTGCTAGCATCAGTGCCATCCCGGACTCCCGGATTAGAGCATCCTGGATTAGGGCGTGAGTGAAGGTGGAAACCCTTCACTCATGCTCTAGTCAAGTCACACCAATCTCCCCTTTTAAGTATTTCTACAACTGCTCCTAATAATTTGTAACACACTGACTTGGTTCAGGTCCTCTTCATCCTTTTTTTTTTTTTTTTTTGAGACAGAGTCTCACTTTGTTGCCCAGGCTAGAGTGAGTGCCAGGTGTCAGCCTAGCTCACAGCAACCTCAAACTCCTGGGCTTAAGCGATCCTACTGCCTCAGCCTCCTGAGTAGCTGGGACTACAGGCATGCGCCACCACGCCCGGCTGATTTTTTCTGTATGTATTTTTAGTTGTCCAGATAATTTTTATTTCTATTTTTAGTAGAGATGGGGTCTCGCTCAGGCTGGTCTCAAACTCCTGACCTCGAGCGATCCACCCCACTCAGCCTCCCAGAGTGCTAGGATTACAGGCGTGAGCCACCACGCCCAGCCCTTCTTCATCCTTTTTGTGACAGTCATCCTTTAGGGTGACTCTCCTGCCTCCTGTCGTGGACCTCTTCATGCTATATCCACTACACTGCAGTCCGAGAACTCTCTGTAAGATGCATGTAAGCAATGCCACTCCACTGCCAGAGAATAAAGCCTGAATACTGGGCATGCTAGACCCACTTCATATCTCTGGTCTTCATCTGCCCTTTGGCCTCACCTACAACATGGCCCCAACCCTAACACTCGCTCTGCACTCTGTTTGTTCTGAGAAGCAGGTTCCCTCAACACCTCTCTCCTAGCTCTCTCCAGGTTCTTGAGGGAGGGATGTTGCCTCATTTCCAAAAGGTAGTTTAGGGTAACAGTTAAGAGCATGAACCCTGGAATCTCACTACCTAAATCTGAACTCCAGTTTAAGCTGTGTCCGTGTGGGCAAACTACATAATCTTCCTATGACTCTATCTCTTGGTTCTCAAACTTGGCCACACTTTGGAACTACAAGGGTAGTTTTTTTTAACAAACAATGATGCTTCTTGGGTCCTGCCTCTAAAAGTTCTGATTTAATTGGTCTAGGCAGCTGGGCTATTGAGAATTGAAAATCCCCAAGTAGTCTAATGTGCAGCCAAAATTGAGAACCACTGTGCTATCTTCTTATCCCTAGAGCAAGGATAATTATAGTGGGTTCCTCCCATGGTTGTTTGATGATTAATTGAGTTTAATAATGTAAAGGTCCTAGTACAATATCAGACACATGGTATGCAATCAGTAACTGTGGTTTATAATTTATTTTAAAAGCAATGACTTTATTATTAACCTTTTTTATTGTGAAATAAATCACACAGAAAAGTTATAAAATATAAATGTACAGTGTAATTAATTATTATAAAGCAACCATCTATAGAGTCATTCCCTAGATCAAGAAATAGAACATTCCTAAACCTCAGAGGCACTCTTATTTTCCTTCTTAATAATACTCCTCTTCCACAAAGGTAACCACTGTCCCGACTTTTATGGTAAACACTCATATTTTATATTTTTATTACCTATATATGCATCCCTAACTATTATAGGGTAATTCTATCTGTTTTCAGACTTTATTTCAATGGAATAATTTAATGTTTTCTTTTTTTCATCATTACAACCATGAGATTAATCTGCAATGTATACATATACTATATGTACATCTTCATGCTGTATTGTTTGGATATGTCACAACGTATTTATCCATTCTGTTGTTAATGGACCCGTGGGTTGTTTCTAGTTCTAGTTTTGAGCTATTACATATAATGCTGCCATGATTATTCTTCTCCATGTCTTTTGATGTACATTTACAAGCATTTGAGTTGGATAACTCATGGAAGAGAAAATGCTAGATCCTGAGATATGTGTAGATTTAACTGTCATAGATAGTGGCAATCTTTTCCAAAGTGGCTTTACCAATTTACACTCTCACCATCAGTGCATGAGTGTTCCTATTGCCCCCAATACTTGGTATGTTCAGTCTATCTTTAGCCATTCTGGTGAGACTGTAGTGTTCCTCATTGTGGCTGTACTTTGCATTTCCCTGATTACTAATAAGGCTGAATATATTTTTACATGTTTACTGGCTATTTCCTCATCCCCTTTTGACCAGTGCCTATTCAAGTCACCTGTCAATTTTTCTATTGGTTGTCACTATCTTATAGATTTGCAGTTTTTTGAAAAACCAGATATGAGATTCTTGTCAGTTTAAGCATAGAAAATGTCTTCTTCAACTTATTGCTCTCTTTCTCACTCTCTTAATATTATAAAATCCTTTGATGAGCAGAAAATCCTAATTTTAATGTAATCCAATTTGTCAATTTCTTTGCAGTTAAAGCTTCCTAACTGAAGTGTACCCCACTTTTGCTCTTCTGAACATGAGGGTCTCATTCCCCTGTACTTTGAGCACTCTGCTGCCATTTGGCAGTTAGATAGTCCAAAACACATCAACTTTAACCCTAAACACACTCCTAGCCTTGGTTACTTTTGAAAAGTTCTTAAATTATGGGAAAACCAAGCTTCAAAATCTGAGCACTCTTTTTAGAAACACCAGCTGGATTTATACATAACACTTACGGGGTACCCTCTTATAGATACCTAGCAGAGTGGACCCACCTAACCTGGGATGGTCAAAAATAACAATGACCCCAAAATAGAGATCTTTCAAAATTCCTAGAATAATTTATTTACATGCACAGTTGGAAAGAGCTGGCTTTAGAAACAAATTAAAAACTTCTAAAAAAAATCCTGAAAGAAAAAAATTGCCTCCATTCAAGAGGTAAACAAAGAAATATTTAAAACTATTTTAACGCATTGACTGCCACACTAGAAATTTTTTTTTTCCATCGGGGCCACGGTGTTTTATTATGAAAATAGAACAAAAATTTCTAAAACAAAACAATCCTTTCTAATTTAATGAAAAATTTGTGGGTTTTTTATTGTTTTCTATGCATGAGTTGTACACAGCTTGCGAAATAGTTCACGAGGCTCTCAAGGTGAAGAGAAATGAGTTACATATGCTTCATGAGGCCTTGGGCTCAAACCCAGCATGAGTTAAATACAACTCACATGGCAGTTAATGTGTTGACAAGACTTTGGAGGCTTTCTCCCTTTCACCTCCAACTGCTCCTTCTCCTTTACACCTATGCAGTGAACACATAGCTTTCTGCTTGTTCCCTTAGCTCCATACATGTCTTAGGCAGAGATTTTTTGGAATTTCAAAACAAACACATTTCCTTCTTGCAAAAGGGGAAAATGAATTTAAATTTGGAACAAAAGGAACAAATAGAACAACCACAGCATGGGAATAAGACTACTGGGATTACAAAAATGAAGATCCAACAATTATTTTTTCTAAACCAGGACTAATAAATGACACTGATTTATTGACCCAATATCAGACAATACTCTCTAAATTTTATCATGTCTTTGAAATACTAACATCCAGGGAATTAGCTAAGCAGCGTTTTAGCTGAGATCAGATCTAAAACAATTTAAAAGCCTTTAAATATTCAAACTGCCTGCTTTGGATCTCCTACAGGATTTATTTAAAAAATAAAAAAGCCAACAAACAGTCTACCCTGTGGTCTAGGGCCTAGGATTTGGTGCTTTCACTGCTATAGCCTGGGTTCAATTCCTGATCAGGGAACCAGTCGCATTTGTTTTAAATTATTTGTATGATTCTTGACCTTTGGGGCTATTAATTTGTTTTTGATCTCTTCCTTTCCATGAACATCTTTTGACTTCTTGTCTTTTTCCATTTGTTGGGCAAACAGGGCTTTTTGGACCTTCATGCCTAGGCACTCCGCCGAGAAACTGAGAACCTAGAAAACATGGCCAGAGAGAACTGTGAGTTGTACTCCATTTGTGGACAGTGAAACTTTTCTTTCTTTGAGCTATTTTAAGGTAGTTCTGGATCTCATGAGGACTGTACCTTTTTGGAAATACCTCATGAATTCTTGGTTAAATCATAACCTGGATAAGGCTTATTAGTTTTGGTGAATCACTTGGAAGGATACCTTTGGTAAAAAAGTTCAAAAGCCAGGAATATCAGTTGTTTGTCCTGGCTAAAATCTGATTGATACTAAGAGATTTGAAAAAAAATTTTTTTAGTGAGCTCTATCATCAAAAGGCAACTTAATTAAAACCTGACATTCAAGTTCCTCCTTCCTTTTGCTGTTTTTGATACCACATAAAATAATTTACAGGAAACTTCTAATGACTCATACCCCCCTAAGGAACACAGAAAAAGGGACCAGTCATTCTTTGTTGGGGTCTTCTGTCTTCCTATAGAGTCTAAAGAGTCGTAGACAGGTTCCTCTTAGGTCTAAAACTCTACTCTCTTTTGTGCCCGATCTCACTGGGCATGGTTCTTAGGCAAGTCACATAAATTGAGCCTCAGTTATCATTTCTACAAAATACAAGATGGAAGAGGGTTAATTTGCTAACTTCTAGTTCTAAGTTATAAGCACCACAGAGTAAGAGCAAAAGCCTCCTCTAGGACCTCGTG
This sequence comes from Lemur catta, assembly GCF_020740605.2. NCBI lineage: Eukaryota > Metazoa > Chordata > Mammalia > Primates > Lemuridae > Lemur > Lemur catta. The sequence continues at coordinate 26,594,282 of NC_059132.1, read as the reverse complement.
TGATTCTCTTTACATAGTGGTACCCTAATATATATTTGTTGAGTTGAGATTGAATATTGTAATCTCTCAATGAGTTTTTATTGTTTATTATCCTCTTTGAGAACTGGAGGACCTTTCACTCCTGGACCACTTACCTGAGAATGTTAGCACAATTGTTCATAATTTTTCCTCCGTAATAATAGTGGGAATTGTAACATGTAAAAGTGCCTGTTGGAAGGGAACAATAGGAAAGGAATTTCTTCTGATTTCTTTTAGAATTTAAGGTCACATTGTGTACCAGTGTTTCTGCACCCCAATTTTGTTTGCACTAACTGGAAATATGATGTGAGATTCATTATGTCTACACTTATGTATCAGTTACATTACTAAGTGCTTAATAGACTAAAACGGACTCTTGCTAATAAAAAGCCTTTTAATGAGAAGGTCAAGATGGTATTGTAGGAAGCAGAAAGAACTCTAGTTAGAGTGACTCAGGTCACATACACACACATTGTCACACAGACACACACGGCAAAAGAAATCAGTGACTAACTTCAGGTCTCATCTGCAACATTCAGTATGAACTTGTAACAAATCTCAGGAGGGAAATGCCAATCCAGGAATTCATTTGTTCAGTATTCTTCTAAAACTGCATGTCCACAGAATTATTTGGCTGAAATTAGTTTAAGAGAGTGGCTGGAATATGAGCGTGATTTCAATTTATATGTGAAGGTTTGATCCCAGATTTGCTAATATTAATTTTGTGACTTTCACTTCTCCAAGTATTTCTGGCTGTACTGATTTTAGGGGCTACGGAGCTCAATGAGGTGACCACAGTAGGCAATAACCCTTGATTCTAATGAAAGGGCAAGCTCACATCTGCTCCCTTGCATCAGAATAAGCTCCTTCCTTGCTCGGTAGATAGAAGAGAGGTCTGACTCAACTCTTAGGGCTTCATTTGAAAAACCGATTGGTGAGGTCGTCTTTTCAATTCAGTTCAAGAGACGTAAGTAAAGTTTAATTTGGGGTTTAAGAAGGCCCACAATCTTGCTGGGGAGAAAGACACTGTCACACCAATTAAAAGTGGAAAATGAAGTTATAAAACATCATGAGCAAATGGGGACAGGGACAATGAACTCCAGCTCAGTGGGATTAAGAAAAATTCTTCAAGGTATATGTTCCAACTTCACTGTTGGTGAGACTTAGTATGCTCTCAAAATAGGAGAAATCGGTTCAATTTGATGAACTTTTGGTTCATCATTGCCATATGTCAGTAGGATTAGTCTTACTCATAAGTGAAAGTGAAATCTGAATTCTTGCACCTCATTCCCTCCACCTCCATGCCTAACAAAAGCTTCACTTCCCTGCTTGGGTGTTTGGCATTCTTTCTTGGGGCACAACCTTCTTACTTCATTGTTTAAGAAAGCTGAGGAAGCAACAGCATAAAATTAATTTTTATCAAGAGATACGTGCTCATTGAGTACCACTGAGTCACAGGCATGGACACATGGCTCATCCAACCAGGAAAGGGACAGAGTTGTCTGTAGAGAGATATACTCCAGACCTTTGCATTTAGTAGTACATATTGATCTTCACAAAACTTTCTATAATCATATGGGAACACATTGTTCTCTCCTTTCTAGAAAAGCCTATTGCATAAACTTCTGTGTGAAAACTAGTGCAGAGAAGACATAAAGAACCATGTGAATATAGAAAAAGGAACAACTGAATTCTTCCTGGAGCATTTATGAAAAAGATCCCAGGGCACTTGAGTTGGGCCTTAAAGATGAATTGGATTTTCCCAGGCTGGAAGGAGAGGTTACTTTATATAGGGGAAATAGTGCAAATCCACGGTTCCTCTGCACGTGTCCTAAATCTTACAGCCTTTGGAGTTCTTTACCATTCTTCATAATCATGCTCCGGGGCTCAATAAATGATTATTCATCCATCTTTACAACCAGTTTTACATAGATGGGCACACCTTGCCTAGCCCGTTACCATCCTCTGGACTCTCTGCTAGCAAAGCAGGGCCATCTGCTCTGACAGACATTACCCAGATAACTGCAGTGATGCCAAAGGCTTTTTCTTTCTCCTCTGACCTACTTAGTGTTCCACAAACCAGCATTTTCTCCCCTTCCTGCATGTTGTGCTAAAGCACTCATTGTTTTTTTCCTCCTTCCTTTCTGTCCAGTGATGCTCCCTGTGCTTTTAGGAAAACAAACTCAGCCATAGGGCTGATTGCTGAGTTACTGTGCTTCTAAATCCTCTTGCAATCCATATGCAATCATCTGTTTATTAAGGTTAAATGAGTTCAACTGATACTATAAAACCTTGATTAATGGGAACATATGAGTAACACTCCTGGTTAATTGAATTTTCAGGTTAATTGAGGGTTAAATGGGAGATTTAATAAAATCGCCAAAGCACTTATCTTTATCTCTTTTATGGTACTGATCACATTCTACCTTGCGTTGGTACTTTTGAAGTTCATGTCTTATCTTCCCTAATAGACTGAAGTCTCTGAAGGTAGAATTGCGCTATATAGATGTCTGTAATTCAATGTGACTTAACAGATCATATTTTAAAGACAGTGGCATAATCTTCACCATCATCACCATCATCTTTGTTATTAGGTCACAGTTAATAGCATAGATTCTGTAGCCAGACAGCCTGAGTTTGAATACTGTCTCGGCCATTTACCAGTTCTATGGGCTTGGGAAAATTACTTAACCTCTTAGTGCCTCAGTTTCCTCATCGGTGCAGTGGGGATAATAATAATAATTACCTTACAAATCCTGCTATAAGGAGTAATTGAGTCAATATTTATAACGAGTTTAGTAAGCAAGGCACTTTACTAATTATTCAACATGTTTATTTCCATTTGACCTCAAAGGAAGATGATTTTAATTACCCCAGTTTATACATGAAGAAAGTAGAATGCAAAGAAGTTAAATAACTTATTCAAGGTCACACAGCTAGTTAAGCAGTAGAGCCAGGTTTGGATCAAGGACGTTTGACTTGACAACCTATACTCCTAACATCATACAATCTTCTAAAATCATATTTTTATACCTCCCAAATCATCATACTCTTATCTGCCCAACTGTGGGAAAAACATTTACTTCTAACATTACACATTCATCATGGTCAGCAGAGGGCACTGCTCATCATGGTACCTGGGGAAGCTGGGTGGACAAGGGCTTCATCATGACCCCTGACCTGTGCTCCCAAGACTGCTACAGTAGTGGGAGGGACCACAGTGAATCACTCATGAGCCCTTCAAGGTAAGCACATCACTGCCATTCACATTTGATTGCCTAAAGCAAGTCACATGACCACATCTAACTTCAAAGGGGGAAGGAAATGCAGCCTTACCATGACTCAATTCTACCATGAGGCAGAGCACTAGCAATACTCCATGAATATCCATAGCTGCCATACCTAAAGACTCTCAAATTACCAGACAAATCCTGGGCGCTGAGAGATGAGGTTATATGAGTAGGTATACAAAGTAGAAAAAGTAAACTTATTACTCTAGAGAAGAATTTCTCAATATTGGCGCTATTCATATATTGAACCAGATAACTCTTTGTTGTGGGGGGAACGTCTTCTCCATTGTAAGATATTTAGCATCACCTCTGACCTCTATTCATTAGATGCCAACAGCACCTTCCCTCCCTCAACTGTGACAATCAAAAATGTTTCCAGCCATTGCCAAATGTCCCCTGGGAAGCAAAATCGCCCCCAGTTGAGAACCACTGCTCTAAAAGTCACCTCCTTTGTACCTACAGACTGTTCAGTCTCAGAGGAGTTCTGATTACACTACGACCCCACTGTATAACGAAGAATTTATGGAAGATTTTGCAGGTTAGAAAACAGCCTCAGAGGGTCAGTGGCTCACAGAAAGTCATGGGTTTTGAGCTGGCACAAGAACCTACATCCCGTAAAAATTTGTCAAGTACTCTTTTTGCTATACTGTATTTCCCAAACTCTCTTTTAGGTTTTCTGCAGTGACTTTATACACTGTGGAGTTCTTCAGTGAGTCTACCTCAAATTGTCAGCCCCTGTAATTTTCAGCCTATTTATTTTTCTTGGTCCTCTGTGGAAGTAGGGAACAGCTGGTCATCATGTTCCGTGTAATAACTTTTCATATATTTGAAGACTGTTATTAAACCATCCCCAAGCTTCTGTTTGCCGGGTAATTGTTATGCTCAAACATGCGCCAGGAATTGCGCAAAGCCTGGGAGAAGATAGAGTCTCCAAACTAATGTTTGTGTATTAAAATTGAAGAAAAACAATTTTTGACTGAAAATATCAAATGAGAAATGAGGCTAACATCTGAGACTATGAGGTTGAGTTTTCAGAGTTTTTCTTTTTTTCTTTCCTCCTTTTTTTTTTTTTTTGATTTATTATGGTTATTGTAGCTGACCTGAAAATTTTAATTTATTACTGTGGAAATTAATGCCCTAATTAAGATTTTATAGTACTTTTAATCTTAATGATATTTTAATGGAAATCCAATGATGACAAGATACCGAGTCTCTGCTTGTCACATCTCAGGATATGATCAGGCATAATCCAATTAACTGCACCAGCAGTGATGAGAGGCCATGGCTTGGAGCAAGACCTTTCCATAGTAATATATAACTTGGACTAATAAAAACTACAATTTATTCTGTGTTTTCCATTTGCCAGGCCAGATGCTAAGGGATTTGTAAGAATTATCTCTTTTAATCTCATGAACTCTGAGAGGTAGTTGCCATTATTATCCCCATTTTACAGAATTAGAAACTTTAGATCAGAGAGGTTAATTAACTTGCCCAGCGTCACAGAGCTGGCAAGTGGTAGAACTGGAGTTGGAAATCAAAGAGTCTGACTCTGGAGCCCATGTCTTAAACTGTAATTACACATGGCCTCTGTGCAAGCAGGAGCCATATCTCATTATTTTTGGTATGTTTTGTGTCTAGCTCCTAGTGTCGATTCTCAGGTATATTTATTGAATGAATAAACAAATGGGGAATGGCAGAGCAGAAATGTGGGACAGCAATATAGGCTGTGGTTCAGAATATTATGTATTATCTGCTCAGACATCAGCGTCCCAGTTCATCCCACCCCATCCCATGGTGGGTTAAATGCCTTCTTTTGGACTCCTTACTAACTGGTGTTTCTTTGTCTATGTGCTGATCTCACTGCTCTATTATGATCTATTTATGTGCCTGCTTCTCCTGCTAGGGTAGTGATTCTCAACCAGGGGTCAGTTTCCCCCCCAAGGGACATTTGGTAATGTCTCCAGGTTTTTTAGGTTGTCACTCTGGGTGATGCTATTAGCATCTAGTAGGTAGAGCAGGGATGCTGCTAAACTGTAATGCATAGGACGGCCCTCCATAGCAATTATCCGATCTAAAATGTCAATGGTGCCAAGATGGAATAGCCCTGTCCCAAACAGAGAGCTCCTTCATGGAAGGAACCTTGTATTCAGGATCATCTCTGTGTTGTAAGTGCCAGGTACAATGCATGTCGTCTCAGTGGAGTGCAACATACATAAATCAAACCAGTGGGGAGAGAATGTGAATGCATAAATGGACGGTAGGAGGAGCAAGTGCTACTGCAGACTAGATTCTGTTTTTAGAAAGTACAGGTACTAGAAGCCCAGGTATTAGAAGAACTACTGTCAATTAATGTGGGACTCCACCAGCCTAGCAGAGCTTGGAAGTGATGCATTCAGATGTATCCCACAGGCAGTTGGTATAAGGGAAGAATATGGTGATATTATTTTGATATATTAGTCTGGTTTTCTCCTTTACTTTCCTTTTTCTTGTAGCTCTTTTTCCATTTATATAACAGTTAGAATATTCTATAACTCCTACCCTCAAGGAAAGGGATGGGGAAATTGAAACCAAAAACTAAAAGAATAAAATTTCTGCCTTTGGAGTTTCAAAAACCAAGGTTCAAATATAAAATAAAAAGACTTGGGAGAATATAGTCAGTCATGTCTAGTTTCCCTGTCCCTGAGACTAGATAAAACACTGTCCACCTAGAGGGAGAGGAAAATCAAAGGAAAAAAAGACTTGGTCCTGAGTGGGCCCCTGAGAAAGGGGCCTCATATTCTGTTCCCCTCTTCTCAGTTTTGGGGTGGAGGTGGAATGTACCCAGGGGAAATAAGGAACCTGAGAACAGGAATGTGCTGCTGTCCCCTGTGGATAAACCCAAAGAGTAGGTAAGATACCAGAATTCCCTTGCACCTAGAATGGTCAAGAATAGAGCAGAGATGGACGTATAGCGTATCTGGGTAGAACCACCAACTTCCCAGCTCTCAGAGTGGCACAGATGGGGCCTCGTTGCTCCAAGGTATGGCCAGTTAGTAGCGTCAGACCTGCAGAGACCCTGAGATTGGGGAGAGGAGGATACAGCAGAGATCTTAATGAGACTGGATTGGAATGAAGTTATCTCAGAAGATGCGAACGTGGATAGATGAAAATGGCCCTTACCAGTTTCTTCACACTTACGCCATAGCCCCATGTAACCCTGGGGAAAAGGAGGGATGGGGACATTCCAAATTGAATGAGTTCAGCTTCTACCATAATGAAGGAAAGCTCAGAATAGAAGTTCAATTCAAGAAAAAATGTAGTTACATTTCTTGCACACCTGATCTGTGGTATAACATGTACTCACTACAGAAGGTTATCAGATCATAGCAGCATCCCAGCACTACGTTTGAAGTTAGGGGCAGGCCCTGCATCCCTGAATGCATTACTGACAAGAGCAAAGCATGACTCTAGTACTGGGGGGTGGCATTGCAATGAAAGTTATCAATTCAAAACCTCAGTCCCTGGGAGCAAGGCAGGATTCTTGCCACTAGCATTGTATTGCAAGAAGCAGACAAGATCTTAGAAGTGAATGGAGTTCTTTAGTTCCCCATCTAGGGGACAAGATGAGGCTGAATCATCAGTGGCTGAGACCTGATGTTATGCTCTGAGCGTTGGATGGAAACATGTGCAGGAAAGACCTTCCTTCCAAGGTTAGCCTTGGCCATTGTGAATGAGATGGGCAGAGTTTACAGATGGGCTCACATAGCTTCAGTCCTGGGGAAAGAGGAGTACAAGCTTGACAATAGTTGTCTAAATGATTCCATTTTTGACAAATTAATCTTTAAAAAAAAAGACAACGTGAATTACTAGATAAAAGTAGTGTCCACTGTACTCAAATTGCATTTCAAAAATCTTGATGTTCTTAATCTAAGCATCTTATTCAAATAATAATTTTTCTGTCAAGCATTTCTGCTACTTATTTTTCTGACACTTTTGGGGGGCTTCCATCTGGAAGAAAGAATGGCTGGAAAAGTATTTCTGGGGTCCCTTTGGGCTTATCCAATTAAAACACCATCTCTTCTATCTACTTTTTTTTTTTATCAGTGTATGTCAGATTAACAATATCCTTGGGTCCCCTGGAGGTTTAGAGGAATCCCCTGTATCAGTGGTCTGTCCTCCAAGGGCCCTTCAGAGTTGGTCCCTTTGAATTTCTCTAGGCAAGTCTCCTGAAATTCTTCATTTCTTTTCCTGTGTTCCATCACACTTGCCTCCATGAGTTCCCTGACTATTGTCAGGATGCTATTGCTGGAAAGGACCCCAGAGATAAGCTGGTTCAATGACTGCCCTCTCCTCTCCTCTCCTCTTAACAGAGGAAAACTACGAGCCATTGTGGTTCTGTGGAAAGCAAACTGGATTTCAGAAGACCTGGGTTCAAGCCCAGCTGGATTACTGATTTACTCAGCATCCTCAGACACATTCTTGGTTTACATCTTTGAAATTGTTAAGCCTAAAAACTCTGATTGGTCTATTTCCTAGTCTTTGGTTTTAGTCTGGGTTTTTCCCTCCTGGTGATCTGGGCAGGAAATTGATTGGCTTTTGTGTAGGGGCTTTTCTGATTTTTGGCTAACCTTGATGGTTAATTCCCTCTGCTTGATCTCCAAGCTCATTCCAATTTCCCCTGCAGTTTTGTGTAAAGATGTCTTCATTGAAAACACCTGCTTGGCTTCACTTGGCTTCACACTGTGTTTCAATTCATTTCTGGGGTGGGCACAGCCAGCTCCAATGGATGATGCAGAAGGTCTGGCATCTTCTTTGGACTCTGTCTCAAACTCACCTTACAATATTATGACAGTCAATTAACTTCACGGGGCTCTGATTTTCCTAAGAATAATGATGATAACAATCGCTGGAGGGTTTTTTTTTTTTGCTTCTGTTAATTTATTCAATTTTTATGGGATCAAATTAGTAGAGGACGTTGACTCTACCTTAGCAGATCACACTAACAAATAAAACCAGTGGTTGCATCTGTTTGGTGTTTCCTACCAAAGTGTACCCTCCAAGAGGGTAAGAGCTGTCTTTGCACAAAAAGACAGAAAAGATTAGTAAAAGACTCTGTGGATTCTGGGTCAGGGAGATTGGCTTCCAGTCCTGTTCTGCCACCATTTTGCCCTGTGATGAGTAAAACATTTACTTCTTCCCACACTGACTGGTTTCCTCACCTGCAAAATGAGGGGCTTTGGATAAGATCATCTTTTAAGTTTCCTTTTAGCTCTGACAGCTTATGAATTTTGCACTTCTAGTGCTTAGCTCTGTGCATGGCCTTTATTAGAGAATTAATGTTTATTGAGTCAAATTTAGTTAATTGCTATTTATTATTAGTCAAGTATCATTGACTCATCACATCATTTAAATTTCTGGAAAGATGATTGGTATTTTAAAATTATTTTTAGGAGATGTAGTGATCATTTATATTTAACAGTTCTAACGATGGCTAATAATGGTAGTAATAATGATAAATATATATTGAGTGCTTATAGTATTCCAGGCACATACTAGATATTTTTAAATTTAATTCTCAGTGTAATCTTATGAGATAGATGCAGGAATTAACCTCATTTTATAGGTAAGGAAATATACATGTTTAATAACTGGACTCGTTCATGTGCATGTTCAAAATAACTGACCAGAATAACACAGTTTGTAGATGCTAAAGCTGGAAATTGAACCCTGTCCAGTCTGTATCCATATGTAGCAAATAAAAGTGCAGGATGACAAATTCATTTTGAATTTCAGATAAACAATGAATAATTATTTTACTATAAATAAGTTCCATGCTGTCACACTGTCCTCACCTGCCACACATAAGATGGGTAATACTGGCTTATGGATTTAGCCAGTAAAATGGGTTCACCTAAAGAAAATCAAATTCTTACAGGATACCTGGCATTCTATACTATAGGACTGAAAATCAGAGTAGAATTTAATATTAGGTGGTAAAAAGCTGTAAAATGAAGTTTCCATATTAGGAAAATGGTCCCATATGCTGTGAAATTTTCTCTTATTCTGTATCTCTTACATCAAATGATTTTATGTCTTCTCTCATGAATCTTCTCTCTACTTCTCAGGGTTTCTGTTTAAATTAAAAGATGAAACAACTGAATTTTTTTTTTTAAAGTTCAAGTGAAATCTGCAATGATTGCACTGAATGGAGTTGAACTCTCTTGTGGATCATTTAAGAATGTTACTTCCCCGTGCTTGAGCTGGAATATCTGTTCCAGCTACGTCTGTTGCTATGACAATGAGTTCTCGTTAGTGGGTGATGTAGACATTTGATTTGTACATTCACAATGAGGGCTCATGTTCCAGCCTCTTTGTCACAATTCTGAAACTCATGGAATTGGAGGAGTTCCATGTTAATCTAAGAAGTTGAATTTATAGCAGGAGGCAGTGTATTTTATTAAGAGCAGGAGGCCCTGGAGGAGGTCAAGCCTCAACTCCTGTCCACTCATTGCTGCTTTAACTCAGTTTCCTCCACTATAAAATGCAGCTAACCATAATGCCTACTTCATAGGTTTGTGTTAAGAGGATAAAGGAGGAGCTTTGTGTAAAATATTTAGCCTAGTACCTGGTAAATAGTCTTTAATAAATGCAATTGCTTCAATTATTATTATTTTTAATCATTGTTGCTAAATTAAAATAGTCTATTCCAGGGAAGCTTAGTCAAGCTTCAGGAAGTTACACTTTTGTCACTCAGTTTATCCATCAAAAGAAGGAGGCAAAGTTAAAACTAGAAAGAAAAACTGGAACCGGTAAATGAGGGCATCAAGTACTAGTTGACCCATCTGGCTGTGGAAATTAGGGTTGTTTAAATACTTGAAACCTCATGGTCTTTTCTGTTAAGTATCAATAATAATTAGCTTATTCCTCTCCCCATAAGATGTTGTGATGATTAAATGGGATAATATATAGGAGATGCCTTGAATGTTGAGAGTGCTATAGAAATGCAAAGTGTGCTGCCTTATAAAAACCCTACCATTTTCTACTGGTGGTCCTGCTAACCTGAGCTCTTTCATATTAGCTCCCTCAAGGTCAGGGATTGGCTGTCATCTCCCAGGAGACAGGGTGGCTATCTGCCATGGCCAATTATAGGCATCACATTTTGATTTTTCATGAGAGGTAGAATTGTTTGGTTAATTTTGTGGTTGGAGAATTCCATCCTTTTTTAGGTGTGTGCACTTGGACAGGCCACTCTATGACTCTGCTTCTTTAAGGTGGGATGAAAAATAAATACGTCCTTCATGGAATTGTTGTAAAAGTTGAATGAAGTAACACACTTAAAGAATGTGGCACAATAACAGAAAACACTAAAAAAGTTGGATATTAATTGCTGTTAAAGTTCTTTCTGTATTTCCATCTATGTCCTGTAGTACTATCTTAGGATACTCTATACAATGTCTGGTTTGTGTGTTCACTTTTTAAGCTCTGGCAATGTGTAGCTATAACCGAGCATGGCCACTAGTACATGCTCTTCTCAGAGAACTCTGCGTCTGCCCTCCAAATCTAGGCTTCAAAAATCAGGAACAACTATTCCACATTTTAACATGTAGCCATATGCTTATATTGCAGTCTAAATACACACATTAAAAACAAAATTACATTTTCTGAAAAAAAAAACTGTTCTTTAGCAGGCAATAAGATAAAGAGAGAATTGTGTGCACCATTAGTGATCGGATTTCTTAGATTTCAGACAAATCAATGTTTTTCCATTTTCCTTATTTGATATCATTGGTCTGAAATTGGGTACTTTTTATTTGGCTTCTCTCCCTGGTACCACAACCTTACGATTCTTCAGCTGCCAGCATTTGAGGGTGTTTAATTCAATTTGGTTAATTAATGACTCTTGCCTATTAAATCAAAGCCCTTTCTCTTTTGCACCATTCAGAGAGAAGCTAATGATCTCTATTCAGCTACTGACTTCTTCCCTTGGAGTTGAATGGGAACAATGGAAGTTCATTGAACCCTGCAACACACACCTCTTCCTGGTTCCCTGGGTGAGAACAGAACATGGGAGGGATATTTGGGGGCAGAGGTCAGGTTTCCTCAGTTGCCACTCTGCTCCTTCTCTCATGTAGCAGTCTTCATTTACTAACAATCCTCTGGAAGCATTCAAACCCGGTCCAAGTGCCCCTCTGAGGCCAACTACAGGCATCAGATGGTTTGAAGTAGCTCACATTTTAAAGTCACTGGCAATCCCGAGCAGAGTTCTTTGGCCAGTGTCCAAACTAGTTACTCATTAGAGTCCTGTAGTAGCTAAGCAACACAGAACCCAAATCAGCTTCGTTTTCACAGACTAGATTTTAAGTCATATTCTTTTAAAACTTATGCACATTCTTTTTCAGAAATTAACCAATAAAATCAGGTTTTTAACCCTTGAGATAATGTTGTTTCTCCTTACAGTTTTACAGAAATTGGTTCCCTGGGGCCAATTTCTCGGCTGATTCAAGAGTTATTATTCTAATGAGAAAGACCTAGATTATTATGAAGCTAAAATCTACTAACTACCTGATATGACCAAGACATTGGAACTTTCAGATGTTTTTGGTGGGAATAGAAAATAGAATGGTACAACCACTTTGGAGAACTGTTTGGCAGTTTCTTATAAAATTAACACATAATATAATCCAGCCACTCTACTCCTAGGCATTTGCACAGGAGAAATAAAAATATATATCTACCCCAAACTTGCACACTGATGTAGCTTTATTCATTGCAACCCTAAACTGGAAACAACCAAGTGTTCGTCACAGACTAATGGATAGACAAACAGTGGTAAGTCCATAAAATGGAATATTATTTAGCAATGAGAAGGGATAAATTACTGATACACACAACAACATGGATTAATTTCAAAGAAAGGCACTATGCTAAGTGAAAGAAATCTGAAATAAAAGAGTATATGCTGTATGATTCCACCAATATGAAACTGTAGAACCATCAAGACAAATCCATAATGGTGATCTGAGGTGGGGGTGCTTAGGGGGGGAGTTGACTGCAGAGAACCATGGGGGAACTTTGTGAAATGATAAAAATGTTTTTTATATTAATGGAGGTGGTCTTTACAGGGGTATATACACATGTCAAGCTGCATCAAAATGTATACTCAAAATGGATGCACTTTATTGTATGCAAATTATACTTCAGTAAAATTGATTTAAAAAGGAAAAAATTCTTATAGACTATATAAACACAATAGAATGAGTTTTGGAATAATAATCGTGCTACTTTTCATATATTTCTTATCAGATGATAAACAGGTTGAGTAAATGGTAGGGCTATGAAGCATTGATTCCAGAAATAGTTTTGAATAAACTCTGAGGAGTAAATATGAAGATAATCTATGACTTCTCATTGCATTGTGTTCCAATAACACAAAAGTAGCTGGTTGTCAAATCCTTAAAAATAAGAAACACCCTAGCAGTGTCCCAAATCTATCAGTCTTACCCTAGATAAAACATATGTTATTGGTTCACATAGTTTGTGATACACTGCCCAAAGCGAGCCTCATAGAAAGAACATTTTGTTTTATGGCAGATCATTTTTGTTCTTATTAGGAACACCAAGTCTCTTTTGTATGCATAATTTAAATTATTTATATTTGGTTAATTTGGGGAAGGAGATCTTGAATGATAAAGTTAAACTTAAGCAAAGTAAAGAATTAACTCTGCAGTAGTATTAAGAGCAGTTCGGGAAATTAGAAGTTCTTATTTCAAATCCCAGGTGTGTTACTTACAAGAGAGGTACTTTTTTGTATGCTAATGGTTAGAAAACAGTGGGGGCTTATTAACAAGAAAAACCATGGAGAGGAAAGGCAGATAGTGACAATTATTTTTTCTGATTAAGGAAAGGCTCAGTAGGTTCAAATACACAAACAGCACATTTTCATAAAACCTTTCCCTCTTTAATAAAAACAAAGGTCTATCCTGACTATCTGAGAAGGAGAGACAGATCAAGAGCAAGGAACTTGGAAGGGCATTTGCCTGCTGGTTTGCTCACTGACAGACATCTTTGACAGGGAGATCAAAAGTTAAAAGGAAACTGCCCACTGAAGCTTTTGATAGATAAAATGGTTCAGAGACCCTATACGATTTTTATTTTTCTCTAAATGTAAGGCTTCCATCTGTCTGAGATGGAAGTTTTCTTATTAAGTGCAAACATGAGCAATCAAGATGATATTAATTGTTGATAGAAAAATCTAATGTCCAGTAAAAAGTTATCTGCAAGTACCTATGGTTGTATTTCAATCATGCCTCATCAATTATTTGTCTATAGTAATAGAATATTAATTGATGATTCTGTTCAGCACTTTCAGCAGGAATTTTTTCCACTAAAAATTTAACCAAGTAGAAAAGCACACGACATTCTGTTGTTTCGATTTACCTTAGTGTGGCAAATGGAGAGACCATGAGGTCATACCTGACCTATTGCAGTTCACCTAGTTCAAGTGCACACTAACTGCCGGCCAAATATCCAGGGGGACAGTAAACACCACCTGGGGATTAGCAGTCTTGTCAAAAGAAATCTGAATGTAAATGGACAGAAATAGGAACAGAAGTACAATTTAGTCTCAATAGAGCCAGCTCAGCTGCTTGGAGCAAGGGTCAGGTAATAAGTATTTTCAGCTTTGCAGGCTAACGGATCTCTTTTGCAACTACTCAACTCTGCCAGTTTTGAGAGAGAACAGCCACAGACACTACATAAACCAATGCACAGGGCTATGTTCCAATAAAACTTCATGGACACTGAAATTTGAATTTTCTAGCATTTTCACACGTCACAAATTCTTTTTTTTTTTTTTTTCAAACATTTAAAAGTGTAAAAAACATTCTTAGCTTGCAGGTCGCATTGAACAGGTGGGTAAGTGGATGAGGCCATACAGAAACAGGCTGCTGGGTTGGGGGTCATTCTCATAAAAAGGCATAACTGTCCCAAGGGCCTAGTTTGTCTTTCCTTGCGGACCACCTCGTCTTTCATATACGAATCCCTGACGGCAAGTATTTATATAGTACTTTGCCCTGGACTTCGGTTGACTCGTTTAATTCACATTACAACTTAACAAGGTGGTAGCATTATTAATCCCCATTTTCAGATGACGAAACTAAGCCTCATTGATGTTAAATAACTCGGATACTTTTACACAGCTAGGATGATACAGAGATGGAATTTGAATTAGATCTCTTTCTGAAGGCACTAGAGTGTGAATGGGTGACTCAGCGTGACCATTAACTGCTTTAGGAAGCACAAGTCACAGACCTTAGGGGACACGTTGGTTTATCTCCATACACAAAGAAAGGTCATTTGCCTTTCCTGGTTGTTGCTTTTCAGTGAAGCTCTGCGAGTCATTCAGAAAACTCTCTGCCTAAGCATAACATCAAGGGCAAATTTTCCAGGAGGCTTTGGTAATTTGGATACCGCAGAACCCTTCCAAAAAGTACTTGCCTTTTCAGGATGTGGCTATTGGAAAAGAATTTCCCTGTTCTCCAAGGAAAAAAAAATCTATAGAGTTTAATACAGTTAGTACAAAGGCAGCTCTTACTTGCAGCTAATTTTTCTTCCAGAACTTTAAATTTGCAACAAGTACATGCAATTGGACTGGAGTGGCAGAAGGCTTATAAATCAGATCACATCATTCTCTAGTTTAAATCTCTCCAATGGATTTATTCTACACTTAAAATAAAATTCCCGTTTCTTACAATAACCTGCCAGATCTAACAGGACCAAACCTCTGCTTAACTGTCTAAAGCTATCTATCCTGCTCTGTCCCCATCTACTTTCTACTCTGCGGCTGCACTGGCCTTATTTCCTTTGCACATGCCGTGCCCTATCCCTAGAATGCTTTCCCTCCAATCCTTACATCGCTGATTCCTTCTTATCTTGCAGATCTCAACTCCTGTATCTGTTCCTTAGAGTGTTCTTTCCTATATGCCCATTTATTGCCGTCTCCTGCCTCATCACCCCCAGCCTCTGCCTAACCCAATACCCTGTTTTATCACCACTATTTGAGATAATCTTATCAATTTGTGTATTTCTTTCTTTCTTGGTCTGTCACTTCCACTCATATGCCAGATCCAGGAGAGCAGGGTCTTGTCTTGTTTATCTCCCTATCCCCATGCCTGTTGCAGGCACTCTGTAACGTTTACTGAACGAAGAATGAAAGCTATTCTGGAGGACCAAGGTACCAGGCCTCCCCTTATTGTCACATTATTGACTTGTTTTGGGCTCTGCTCAGCCTTGGGTGCAGCAGACAGATGAGAAAGCTCTGGAGGTCTTCTTGGTCAATGAATGTCAACTCAGATTTATTCCGTCCAAGCCTCAAATTCATTATTAATGTGTGACCAGTTGACAAGTTTTCATTTTCTCAAATATGTCTGTGGCAAAAATTGGACAATATATCGTCCAATACACTATTGATTTATCAGCTCCCAGTACAGATACACATTGTTCTGAATGCATAATTACATTTGAGGCAGCACATTTTTCACTGGGGATATGGTACATTTAGATAAAATCTAAGTATGCTCAACTAGGTACCTTGTCTAAATCTGGGTATGGAGAATGCAAATAAAATTAGCATTCCATTAAAAACGAGCAATATGTGGAATATGGCTGTGAAGAGGTGTTTGCAGCATCTGGAGTGTGGGAAAGGCAACAGTACACTGTGAAGCTCTGGCTTCCTTAAAGCATCAATGTATTGTATCAAAGCTAATGAAATCCTAGGCTTCAATTGACTTTGCAGAAGTAACAAGACACAAACTATTTTTTTATTGAGGGTACGTAATGATCTAGTAGTTGAGAGATGAGTCTTTTAAGTCAAAGTCCTAAGCTAATTTTTCACTTCTGACGCTTACCAGATGTGTAATTTTGGTCACATCCCTTTACCTCTGTAAAACTCAGTTTGCTCAACTGCAAAAAGGGGAGAGCAATAGTATTTATCTCATAGGATTAAATGAGATAATGCAAGGGCAACATACTAACAGCACATAGTAAGTATTTAAGTCATATTAAATGTAAATAACTTTGCAGCTGGTGCAATATCAAAGTAGCTAAAGTCACCTACTATATCAGTGAAAGAATAGTCAAATAAAAGAAGACCAGAAAGTTCAAATCTTTTTTCTGCCAGTTCATATGTTATCTTGGGCAGATTCTTTGCTATCTGTGGGATTGAACACGAAATCTATTTATTTTGGCTATAAAATCAGGCTACGAACAAGTATTTTCAGAGCACTTATACATACGAAACCAAACTTCTTGTAAAGATCACTTAGTCAGTTGCCATCTATTTGCAGAGAACAACCATGCTCCACCCCACTTTAGAAAGTGACCTTTATAAAGAGGCATAAGATGTGTTCTTACCCTCAACGAAGGTATAATGCAGCTTCTTGGCACATGGGTCAAACGCATGAAATAGTCATCGTGATGACAGAATATAGGAAACCAAGTAATAAATGCTCTGATACACACTCCATGCTATGCCGTGTAGACGAAAGAGGTAAACTGATGGAGGTTCGAAGAGTCAGGGAGGGATTACTTTTAGTAGACAGCAATACTTAGGCCTTGAAAAGTATAGGATGTGTGATGAGGAGAAAGTAAAATACATTCGGGAAAGAGGGAATTGTTTTCCAAGAATTTTTTTTTTTTTTTTTTTGTCTATTTGTGGCAGAAACATTCTAATTGCAAACAGCGAGTCCCTCTCCCGGGCAGCCCAGATGAGCAGGGACGGCACTGTTTTGGGATGAGGTTGCCTTCTTTGTAGGGAAGAAAGCAGGGAGTGAGAGGGAATGTTATCAGAAAAAGTCTAAAATGCATTTAGCCTAGAGAATGACAGGTAATACAGGATATTACCGAGTCTCGAACAACGCAAATAATAATGTCACAGTTTTTATTGGAGTTAAGCTCAATGCCTGCACCTATTGCAAAGAAGATCAAAAATAAAACATTTATCAGACATCCCACTGAGCATATTACTAGCGTCATCTCATGTAATCCTTTCAGAGACTGGATTCCTCAGGACTCCTTCGGTTGTTGGC
Source organism: Lemur catta (assembly GCF_020740605.2). Lineage (NCBI taxonomy): Eukaryota > Metazoa > Chordata > Mammalia > Primates > Lemuridae > Lemur > Lemur catta. Next base: position 26,576,911 of record NC_059132.1, on the reverse strand, counting down.
GGCAGGCATTCAACACAAACTAGCTTAAGCATAAAAGGAAAGGTATTGACTCATAACTGAGAAACACAGGGGAGCAGCTGGCTTTGTGTCCAGCTGGATGAAGGGGCTCAGACAATAGCTTCAGAACTCTTTTATTTCCACCTATGGCGGAGATTCTCCGTGAGGTAGGCAGAATGGCCTCCTGCAGTTCCAGACTCACTTCCTAACAATGGGGCAACCTTGGTGGAAAGCAGCAGCCCTTACCAGCATCTCCAGGAGAAAGGTTTCAGGAAGGATTCTGATTGGCCCAACTTGAGTCCCATGCCTATCCCTGAGCCAATCACTGAGGCCAGGGAAATGGGGTACAATGATTGGTCAATCCTGAGTCACGTGACACCCGTGTGAATGAAAGCAAGTCAGGTTGGCCCATAGGGATCATGCTGGATGAGTTCTCCATAGCGGGGCAGGCGCCATTAGCACACAATAGGATGGAAAAGAAGTTCTAGGTAGGTGAAATCAACAGATGTCACAGCAGATGCCATGGCATCAATGTTAGCAACTTATTATTAAACATATTTTGCAGATGGAGAAACTGAGACTTAAAGAGTCTTATCTAAAAATCACATAAATAGAGAAATAATGCAACCAGAAATGAGCCTAGGTCTCTCTCTCTCTCTACAACATGTGCTCAAGACTGCTATGCCCAGTCGTGGTCATAACACCTAATATTTACTTCTCAGTACTGTGCTCTCCTAGTCTTAATTTTTTAGCAACTCAAGTTTTCATCATGTAGTAGACTTTTGTCATTATTTTTTGCTTTCCCATCTGAACTCTTTTTCTTACCTTTGGGGAGTTTGCCAGACATGGAGCTCATCTCTCACTAGAGAAGCTGGAGATGCCAGAAAGTTGATTTTCCAGCTATGGTCACAGCTAGGGCACAGACATGTGAGCTAAGCTCTCATGTACATACACCCAGACTTTGAATGGGAGCTAGTGAAGATAAATGAAGAGTTTCTCTCTGGCAGTAGGGGTGGTTGTAGCAAGCTTATGATCTTAGGGGTCCAAGAACAATTGCTGGCGGTGAACTCACTATCCCTAGTCTCAGGCATGGTGGTATGAACTGGAGCTTCGAGGGCCTGGTGGTGGCAGCAAGCGGGACGTAAGCAGACCTGCTGTGTGAATTTGGGAGCTGTTCCTGACCAAGTAGCTACTGAGTGTGTTGTCTGGTGTTCCTGTTGGTTCAGCAGCTAATTAGCATCCTTCTATTGAATGATTTTCTGCTTAAATCAATGAAAGTTGGTTTGTGTTGCTGGCAGTTCAGAACTCTGTGTGATACACATCCAGAGAGAATGACTTGGTTTCTGATTTTCTCCCTTGATGTCAAAGGACTAGAACCTTCTTGAATAGAGCTAATAGTTTATATTGTCTTAGTAGTTCTCCTACCTCTCCTTTTTTCTCTTTTGCTCTCCCAACATTTTCTAGAGACCTCTGCTATTCTAGGATAAAATTTTGTGCCTTCAGAGGGACTGTAGCTTTCCTCCTGTCCTAGTCTCTTCCATTTCTTGTGAGATCACCTGCTTTGTTTAATGCCTTCCCTGGCTTCTCTCTCTTCAGGGAGTACCTATTCTATTCCATGCTTCCAACCCTTTCATTCTAGGTTAAAGTGTCTCTTAAAACTTATAATTAAAAATAACTTTGAATCTGACTTCCACAAGTTCAAGTACAAACCCATAGGCACAGCAAAAACAGACCTGGCCTTGAACACTTTCATGAACTCAACCCCAAGCTCATTATAAAGAATGTGCCTTGGATCAGCAGCTATCCTCCCTAGAGAATTAAAATGGATGCTCTTTTAGATAAGGATTTGCTCCCAATAAATATGGAAGCTTTGGGGCCAAAGCCTCTGAGAGAAGCTCGCAGGTGCCCTGACCAACTTTATAATGGACTTGACCTGAAACTATGTGTTTATTTGCTGTTTCCTAAAATAAGCACTGCTCAACTTTGGGGAGCTGCTTCAGGCAACATAAACCAGGCAGAGAAGGCAAGGGCAGGGCTGTTTTTAAGAGGAGATTTGAGGGTACATCTGTACCTTATCTTTACCACTGAGTATATCCTTCTAAGTTCGGATGCTCTGGAAGCCAATCTTGATTGGGACACTTTAACATAATTTAATGCCTTTAATGCCTTTTTGAAAAGAAGAAAGATGAAAACTTGTCCAGAAGGGAATATTGAGCTCAAGGTATTTAAAGAAATTATTCTTTGAGGATGCAGATCACTATCTCAGCCTCCACAATTCATTTAATGAAATGAGATTAGCATTTCAATATAATACTTGTTTTTTTTTTCTCCCACTTCACTTCTACTCTATTTTCTGCAGACAAAAAAAGGGCGAGGGAGGTGCAGAAAATAGAAAACTTAAACAGTAACTTTATGCTACTGAATGACGAAAAGCATTCTCTAATTCTTACAGATGAGGACTGCAGGCTCTATCCAGACAATTAGCTTTCTCCTTCTGCTGTTTGCAATGGAATCAAAGATTCTGCAACCTTACAGTCAACAGATGGACATAAGCCAGACATCTGAAACATGCACCTTCTCCAGAAACACTTGCTGAGCACCTAGCGTGGCGGATCAGGTACAATGCTCAACAGTGGACTTGCAAATAGGAATATATCTTGTCTCTGAATTGAAGGGGCTCCCAGTGAAGAGGACAGATGGGGAGTGGATTTGGGCTCAATTTAATAGTAATTTTAGTAACTCCCACTTATCAAGCACTCATCTTCTGCAAGAGAGTGTACTAAATAATTTATGTGGATTATCTTATTTAATACTGCCAAAAGCCCTGTAGTACATCCTATTACTATCTTCATATTACAGCTAAGGAAACTGAGGCCCCCAAAAGATAAGTCTCATCTCTGGGCATACAGCTGGTATATCAAGGAGTCTGAGTCCTAATCTAGGTGGGTCTAAGAGCAAAGTCTGGGTTTTATTAAACTCCTATTGGATACATGAAACTGGATTTGGCTCTACAGATTAATGAAAAATGGTTGCTGCTTTCTGGGTATGTATGTTCTGGTGGAGAGTAAGAAGGTAGAAATGCAAAAAGCTCTGTAATGCAGAGTAAAACTGAATGTCATATGATTCTGCAAAGTAATGAGGTATGAAACTTCAAAGAGAGGAAAGGTTACATCTGTCTGGGAAAATGACATCTAAAGTGTCTTGAATTGAAGGGGTGGTTCTTCAGACAGAGATGGGTGTTTAGCAACACCAAAAATCCAGGTTTCTACCTAGAAGTGATTTTAAGGCAAGCCAGTTTATAAAATGTTCACCACTCTTTCTCTCCACTTACGAGGGTCAGAGTGACATTGTACACTGTGTTGATTAAAACTCAGGAGCCTGGAGGAGGAGATCAGGCAGACATTGAGCAGAAAATGCAGGATCCAATACTGTGCAAGGTGAGGCAATAACAAGTAGGCCATTTCCAAAACAAAAACAACAAAACCAAAACCAAAACCCCTTTTCTTTTTGTCCTTACTCTCCCAAGTTTGACCCTAAAAATCTAACTTAAGGCAAATCTTCTCATAGGGAGCCACTGTGTTATTTAGCAGGCATGGGTGTTCTCCCCTCTAACAAGCCTGTTTCTACTCAATAAGCTGTTGGGTATCTGATGCATGATTAGGACATTTCTAGACTTGATGGGAAGGCCACCTATAGGTTACTACACTCTGCCTCTGAATAAGCCACCATAGTAATTTCTTTTCTTTTTTTTTTTTTTTTTAAGGCAAAGTCTCACTCTGTTGCCCAGGTTAAAGTGACATGGTGTCAGCCTAGTTCACAGCAACCTCAAACTCCTGGGCTCAAGCGATCCTACTGCCTCAGCCTCACGAGTAGCTGGGACTACAAGCATGCCACCATGCCCGGCTAATTTTTTCTAGTTTTAGTTGTCTGGCTAAATTTTTTTTTTTAAATATTTTTAGTAGAGACAGGGTCTCATTCTTGCTTAGGCTGGTCTTGAACTCCTGACCTCAAGCAATCCTCATGACTCGGCCTCTCGGAATGCTGGGATTACAGGCGTGAGCCACCACGCCCGACCTCCACCATAGTAATTTATCATTCCTATTCTGAAACTTAAAGCAATTGTAGACTTTGTGTAAGATTTAATTTATAGACACTAAGGAATTGAGAATATGGTTCTATAACTATCTAGCTTTCTATCTGCCACCACCCCCGACAATGTAGGTTTGTTAGAAAACAAAAGTAATAATCATAATTCCATTGTCACTGAAACGTACCACTATTTATTGTTGTTAAATATAATTATTAAATATTATAGCAAATATTTCTTCTGCATCAGCAAGAATGAGCAAGAGCTTGGCTACAGGCAGTCAGTTTTTCCTTTCTTCTTACCACTTGCTGCATAGTCCAGGATAGGTCTCATATCTAGGTGTGGGATGCAGGTGTCAGAATAGAATGCAGAAGCCGGATCTCTGATGCTGAGCTGACGCACTGATGTAGAATCCCTGACGTGGGTGACTCAAACAGTTTCTTTGTTTGAGTCAGATTTAAAGTTTCTTCCGAATGGTCTTTTGGAAATTGCTTTTTGATTGGCCGAAGCATGTCACACAATTGCTTCTCCAGTGCCAAGGGAGTGAGGGTGTGGTCTTTATGCAGCAGGGAAAACACCTGAGCGTGGCTGCTGCCAGTTGCTACTTTGACCAACGCCCAAATAGTTTGCAGGAGGAAAAGAATTGAAGTTACCAAAAAATTAGACAGATTTGAGGTGAAAAATGCACCCCTGTATCGTGTCTTTTGCTGAGACATTTCCCTGGAAATGTTTTGGATGGACACCAGAGCCATTTGCCTTGATACAAAGGCAGGGGGATGTGCCAGCCCAGCTCATCGCATTTAGCCCACTCGTGTGTGTACCTGCGGTCCTAGAAAGTGTTTAAAATGGCCTTGAGGACTGCCATGGGCCCCTTTTCATTTAGCAAAGTGAGTAAGTTGTTAGCTGCCTCTAAAGCAGATTTCCCCAGAGTCACACAGGTTACCTTGTACTTGGATGAAGACATATGCTCAGAAGCTGCTCGAGGAATTCCCTCTGCGTCCAATGAAGAAAATAATAAATAAGTGTATGCTTTTTCACACCTCCTATTCCCACTCTCTCCTCATGCTTGGAAGGCTCTTCTGCAAAAAGGGCCCCGACTGTATCAAATTTTAATGGAATATTTCAACCAATCAACCACCAAGTGTAATAGCAGCTAGTCAATTAATTAAGGGACAAACCAAGCACAGATTCATCAAAGCCACTATTTTGCTTCCTAATTAGTACTCATAATCATTGTGCTGGGTGTTTTTTTCCTCCAAATTCATCAAGGTCTGATTTAATTGTCACAAAAACCTGAATAGAAAATTAAAATTGTGAGGCATTACAGGCATGCTGGCTAAAAACAGGATAATGAGACTTGCGTTCCTACTCAGGAGAGGGCTATCAAAGTTTCCGATAATTCTGGGATAATTTTTTTGACAATTCCTATGGTCTAGGTTTCTAAGTCATAAACTTGAGGGTAGGGTTGTGGGGAGGCCATTCATTTTTCTTTCTAATGAGTACATGGTTCAGTTATTTCCCAATTATAGCTACAGCAAGTTGGGCACCAACCACTAGCTGGCATTGCTAGCCTAAGCTTTTCAAAGATCATCTCTTTCGTGAGGGATTCTGGTGAAATACAGTCATTCCTAATGATTGGATATGTTTGAATATTCAGTGGTGAGTGTATAAATCTGTCACTTGACAAGATGCATGGAGAATTATGGATAAATACCTTTCATTCTTTTGGTCTTGAGCAAAATGGAAAACTTAGTTGTAGTTTTGTCCTCTAAATATTCTCTTGGATCGATCTTCTCTTCTCCATCACCGGCTGCTGCCCCCTGGTCCTAGGTACCAAGACCTCCTTTGCCAGATGGAGTACGGGAGCTTCTCACCTCCTCTCTCTGCTTCCATTCCTGCTGCCTCCGTGCTCCCCAATCCATTCTTCATTTCTGCAGCCAAGGTGAGCCTTTGCAGTCTAAATATGATCATGTCTCTCTTGTGCTTAAAGCCTTCTGTGACTTCCCGTTGTATTTAGGATAAAAGCCCAAGTCCTTTTGGCCTAAAAGGCCCTAAACCGTATGGTCCCTGTGACTTCTCTGACTTTACACTCCAGCCCTGACTTCCCTCTATCTCTTACAAAAACACTGATGTACATACATGCATGTGTGCGTGTGCAGTGCACACACACACACACACACACACACACACACACACAGTGTCCAGCTTCAACCATGGGTAGTCAGGGAAGGGGACAAGGAGGAGCACAGAGAGCTTTCAAATAAGCTCATTTCTCTAACTTTAATGCTCTTTCTGATATATATTTTTTTCTTAAGACAAAGTTGCACAGAATTAGAGTAATCATAATCCTTGGCTTAAGAAATAACTCTTTGCATTGCTGCTAGTTTGGAAATTAGAATATAAATAATACTTAATCTTCTTTTGAAATTCTCCACTGTTCTGACTTCCTGCTTCCTTCCATCCAAAAGAAACTCCATTAGAATCTTGAGTTGAGGGAGGGGATGGGTGTATACCTACATGATGAGTGTGATGTGCACTGTCTGGGGAATGGACACGCTTGAAGCTCTGACTTGGGGGGATGGGGGGCATGGGCAATATATATAACCTGAACTTTTGTACCCCCATAATAAGCTGAAATAAAAAAAAAGAATCTTGAGTTGATCTTTATCCTCCCTCGCTCCCTTCCTTCCTTCCCCCTACCCCCCCCACACTTCTGTGTATTCCTAAAATTTATATTATTTAATTACAGATGATTTTATCTATAAAAACGGTATCATGCTATTTATAACCTTTAAGACATTTTTCATTCAGTATCATATTGCTGAAATTCTCCCCATTCACCCATCTGGTTGTAAGTAGCCGTACTGCACTCATTCTGACTGTCATGTAATATTCTGTTGAATGAATGTACTGCAACATAGTTATCCGTTCTCCTGCCATTGGGCATTTGGGCTGCTTCCAAGTTTTCGCTATTATGAATAGTGCCACTGTGAACATTCCCATACAGGTTTCCTGCTGCACAAGTCTAACTCTTTGGTATGTGTTTTAGGAGGGGAATTATGCTGAGTTGTAGGATATGCGAATGTTAACTTTACAATATAATGGCCATTGTCCAAAGGTACTCTACCAATTTATACTCTATAACAATGTACAAGAGATCCCATGGTCCCACATTCTCTTCAATGGCACAAATCAATAAGGTCAACAATACTTAAGTATTTTTGATTTGTGCTATTGCAATGGTGTAAAATGGTATTTTATTGCGATCTTGGTTTGCATTTTCCCGATTGCCAATGAGAATGAATTTTTTCCATTCTTCACTATGTTAAGTTCTATTCAAACTTCAGGTCTCAGCTTAAATGCATTTCATCATATTGGTCTTTTGTTTGTTAATTTATTTATTTTGCTCATTAATTCAAATCAGTCCCCTAAACTTTCTCTACTCTGGGCATCTGTGGGCAATTTTGTTGCAATGAGGATATCTCAACATTATCCTCTTTCCAGGAAAAGTCCCCTTTACACTTTAGGTAGCCCTACATGTATAAAGAATAAGTAACAAAAAACAGTGGGGTCAAATAATTTCAAAAATAGATAAACTATTAGAAATTGTCATGTCAAAACTGTTTTATTGATTTAAAGGTGATAGAAACCCAGTTCAGTTAGCTTTAGGGAAAAAAAAAGGGCGTGGGGGGAGATTCATCAGCCCATGTAACTGGCATTTTCTAGGGCTAATATTCAGGTCTAGGTGAGTCAAGCGATTTAGTTACCAGGGCTCTGTCTCTAATCCCGTCATCTGCTTTTCTTTATCTTTTGTTCTCTCCTATTGTAGATTACTTTTTCCATGTTGCCAGGGAAGGTGGTCCTGGCACCTGCAACTTCACACACATCAACTTGGTAACCCGAGAAGATAGAGGAGTTCTCTCTCCATATCTGCATCATGATACAGAAAATAAGACTAATCAGTAGTAGAGCTAACATTTATTGGTTATTTGTGCTCCTGGCTTTCTACAGTCATACCTCAGAGATACTGCAGCTTCACTTCCAGACCACTGAAATAAAGCAAATAGCATGGCAAAGCGAGTCACATGAAATTTTTGGTTTTGAGTGCATGTAAAAGTTATGTTTATACTATATTGTAGTGTATTAAGGGTGCCATAGCCTTCTGTCTTTAAAACAATGTACGTACCTTAATTTAAAAATAATTCATGGCTGAAAAATGCAGATAATTATCAGAGCCTTCAGCAAATCATAATCCTCTTGCTGGTGGAGGCTCAGTGCTGATGGCTGCTGACTGATCAGGGTGGTGGCTGCTGAAAGTTGGGGAGGCTGTGCCAATTTCTTAAAATAAGACCAAAATGAAGTTTCCTGCACCAATGGACTCTTTCTTTCATGACAGATTTCTCTGTAGCATGCCGTGCTATTTGATAGCATTTTACTCACAGTAAGAACTTCTTTAAAAATTGGAGACAATCCTCTCAAACCCTGCTGCTGCTTTATCAACTAAGTATATGTGATATTCTAGATCCCATGTTGTCATTTCAACAATGTTCACAGCATCTTCACCAGGAGTAGACTCCATCTTAAGAAATCACTTTCTTTGCTCAGCCATAAGAAGGATAATAACTCCTCATCTGTTGAAGTTTTATGACGAGATTGTAGCAATTCAGTCACATCTTTTAGGCTCTTTCTAATTCTAGTTTTCTTGCTATTTTTACCACATTTGCAGTTATTTCCTCCAATGAAGTTTTAAAGCCCTCCAAGTCACCAAAAAGTGTTGGAATCAACTTCTTCCAAACCCCTGGTAATATGAATATTTTGACCTCCTCCCATGAATCGTAAGTGATCTTAATGGCGTCTAGAATGGTGAATCTTTTCCAGAAAGTTTACTTTGCCCAGATCCATCAGAGGAATCACCGTCTGTGGCAGCTATAGCCTGAAGAAATTCATTTCTTAAATAATAAGACTTGAAAGCTGAAATGACTCCATGGGCTGAAGAATGGAGATTGTATTAGTAGGTATGAAAACAACATTACTCTCCTTGTACATCTCCATCAGAGCTCTTGGGTGACCAGGTGCATAGTCAATGAGCAGTAATGTTTTGAAAGGAATCTTTTTTTCTGATTAGTACGTTTCAACAATGGGCTTAAAATATTCAGTAAACCATGCTGTAAATAAATGTGCTGTCATTCAGGCTTTGGTTGTTCCATTTCTAAAGGACAAGCAGAGTAGATTCAGCATCATTCTTAAGGGCTCAAATATTTTCAGAATAATAAATGAGCATTGGCCTCAACTTAAAGTCACCACTTACATTAGCCCCTAACAAGAGGGTCAGTCTGTCTTTTGAAGCTTTGAAGCCAGGCATTGACTTCTCCTCCCTAGCTATGAAAGTGCTAGATGGCATCTTCTTCGAATAAAAGGCTGTTTTGTCTACACTGAAAATCTATTGTTAAGTATAGTCAGTCACCTTCATCAGTGATATTACCTGGATCTTCTGGATAACTTGGTACAGCTTCTGCATCTGTACTTGCTATTTTACCCTGCACTTATATACTATGGAGAGGACTCCTTTCCTTAAATTTTGTGAACGCTCTGCTAGCTTCAAGCTTTTCTCCTGCAGCTTCCTCACTTTTCTCAGCCTTCATGGAATTGAAGAGAGCTAGGACCTTGCTCTGGATTAATCTTTGGCTTAAGTGAATATTGTGACTGCTTTGATCTTCTATCCAAACCACTCAAACTTCCTCCATATCCACAATAAGGCTGTTTAACTTTCTTGTCATTAATGTATTTACCAGAGTAGCGTTTTTAATATCCTTTGAGAACTTTTCCAGTGGATTCACAACTTAGCTAACTGTTCAGTGCAAGAGGCCTAGCTTTCAGCCTATCTCAACTTTCCACATGCTTTCCTCACTCGGCTTAATCCTTCCTAGCTTTTTATTTAAACTGAGAGATATACAACTCTTCCTTTCACTTGAA